>NC_064617.1:525218329-525529162 GCF_023898315.1 Schistocerca nitens
AAGAAAATTATTATTTTACAATAATTTTGAAAATTTAAAATATATCATAAAGTTTTTAATCTTTCTAAATCCCTATCTTCATTCATAAATTGTTATTTTTAAGATCTTCATTTCTTAATTACACTGAAGTCTGTAAGTATTTAAAGGTCCTATATCATTAATCCTTTCTACAAGTAATCAATATCAAATAACATACACATTCTGTACATGTACAATTTCATATAGTGAAAATACAATCTGTCTTAGTAATTAGGCGGTACGTTATTTGTAAATGGCAGTAAGTAAATAGAAACATAAATTTCACAATTTTTGTATACAGAATGTCACAATAATATTTTTGAGAGACGATACCTCTTCAGTGTATTGCGTTGTTGACCGAGATGGAATCCTGCCTTTGAGAAGCGTGTTTCAGAAGCGTGCCAATCATTTTGATTTTCAACATGTGAATAACAAACATCTGCCACGTCTCCAATATCCACCGCTGTTGACGTGGTTGATGCACTAGGATGACAGTTAATTACTAGACGCAGCTGCGAAAATCGTTGCGTCACATGAAACTCTATACTTTATATGATGGATACTTTTCGAATTTCTTTGAGGTCTTTCCTTAGGTCATTACTTGCTACTGCATTTTATTTAAATCACACTGCAATCCTTTTCCTAGCTGTAATAAACCTAGGAAATCTGTGAGCCGTTTCAGTAGATTCCTTTACTGTAAAATATAGGGTGTAGGCAAAACAACGTAAGGCTTTTAGCAAATGCTAATTGTACTGAATTAACCGTACTTGCCCCTGCGTTAGTAAACATTGTCAGCATTTCTGTCGTTCGTTAAGAGTCTGTAACGGCATGCTCCAAACACTCACCCGGGGAGGTGGTGCACTGGTTACCACGTTAGACTCGAATTCGGGAGGACTACGGTTCCAACCCCCGTCCTGTCATCCAGATTTCAGTTTTCCGTGATTTCCCTAAATCGCTCCAGATAAATGCTGGGATGATTCCCATGGAGAGGGCACTGCCAGTTTCCTTCCCCATAATTTCGTAATCCGATCTTATGCTCCTCATACCATTCTCCTGTATCAACACTCCATACTTCAGTTCTGGAATTGGATTACCCTGTTGCGGAATATTGCTCACCAATTTCGATGAATAGTAATTTCTGAGAACATTTTGTTTTGAAGAACAGCGATTTCTTTTATTCCTTAAAAATGAACCTGAACAGCTAGCGTTCGTGGAATCTGTGACGTATAATTTTATATATATATATATATATATATATATATATATATATATATATATATATATATATATATATATATATATATATATATATAAATTTTCGGTACCTACAGTGTCACGTCTTTCAGTGTCACACAAATTTTTATTTTTAAAGGGGATCATATAAGACTATTTCCATGGGTTCACCCCTCAAATTTCTCCCTCATATTTCAAAATTATCATCTGACGTAGTACAAACTGAAAAAATTAATTCCTTTTAAAGCACAGTTTCGTATATAATTTGTATTCAAAACCCTACACCTGTGTCACAGAACAAATCCTACATCGAGAATACTTTACACAAGTTTAAGGGAAGTTATTACAGTATTTAAAGAACATCAAAATATGAACCGGCTGAAATAAACAAACAGTACTTGAGAATATGTTAATCAGTTCAATTATAAAAAGCTAAGGAGCATATTATTTGCAAAATGAGAAATATGCAAAAGTGAAATGCCAAAATGAGCACTTCTCAATTGGGAGAAAATAAAAACAATCAGAATGGCTGAAAGAGAGCACTATAACATGAGCCATAAACGAATAAGAGCTAAGCAACTAAGGAAATAAGAGAATAGGCAAAAATGAGATGCCAACAAAATGAGAGCTGGCCGGACTCCGTCGGCACTTACATACGGTTGCGCTCGTGGCGGAACCTCGCGGCCCGTACGCAACACTCGCGCCTGCAATCGCAATGCACCCTTAGCGCTCGCGGCGGCGTCTAGCGGCCCTTACGCAAGTTGTGCGATTGCTATCGCAGGTCGGCTCTTAATCTATGATGTTACAAATCGTAGTGTCTCCGTCTACCACCATGGTGGTAGGTCCGAAGATGATCTAAAACAGACCGAAGCCGGCCGGAGTGGCCGTGCGGTTCTAGGCGCTACAGTCTGGACCCGCGGGACCGTTACGGTCGCCGGTTCGATTCCTGCCTCGGGCATGGTTGTGTGTGATGTCCTTAGGTTAGTTAGGTTTAAGTAGTTCTAAGTTCTAGGGGACTGATGACCACAGCAGTTAAGTCCCATAGTGCTCAGAGCCATTTGAACCGTTTGAAAACAGACCGAAACCGGTAAGCTCATAAAAAAAAGTTTATTGTGGTTGTGACTGTTCATTTTTCAGTTTTAACTGACTGATAAATTCTGTAAAAGTTAACATGCACGAGATATAAGCCTTACTATTGTAGATGCTATTACTATCGGAAACAGCTGTATTAAGTACCAAGTGAAATGGTCTGTCGCCCTGACTTCTAAGCACCAAAGTTAATTGCTCGCCTTAAAAGTGAAAAATAATCTCGCCGCTTGCCACGCGGTTTGTGCACATTACTGGCGGCACACAGTTAGTTCCGTGAAACCTAAGGGATTCAGGACGGTGTACAGTCCTCGCAAGTTCACTGCCTACTTTTACCGAAGACACACTCATATCTGCCCGGCTCTGACGTCATCCGAGGCACAACGCACGCGGGCGTTCGACTGACGGGGACAGTTTGATATCTCGGTGCGAAATCTGTGCTACCAATGCTTCTCTGGCTGCATTATGGTGTAACGTTTTGTGTGTAGAGCACAGGTGCGTTTCGATGAAGTTTCTAGGGTAATCCGCGGCACACTCGCTCGCCTCTGTAACACAGCGCTTTTTTCACCACATTAAAATTTTTAAAATCCATGTTTGTAATTCTGGTTTAATGTTTCAAAAAAGTCATAACCGCTTCAGATGGTAAAAATTTAGGCGTTACAGTTCTTGTTCGAAAATCTCCAACCCTCTTCACCAAGACACCCTGTAAAGGCGGGCCGTGTTGGGCCTCGGCCCTTTTACCTGCTGGGCGAGTCAGGAGTTGAGACCGGGGCATTAGTGGACCATTCCGCGAACTTTTCTGCGCATAAATTTCAGTGGGTAGTATTTACAGGACACCCAAGCAAAAAACCACTCGAAACACACAACGTGTCACGAACGCAATCAGGTGGGATATTCACTTGGTCTTCCAGGAGACATGTGTTCACAAACGAAGGAAAAACACGATTACCGACATTACAATCCTTGCATCCTCATGTCACCGAAATATCCATAAACAGGCAGCTTAACGGTCAGTGCTACAACAGGCAGTTAAAATACCATTGAAAGAAGAAAATACGCAACAAGAAATAAACAGAGTGAAAAAGATTGCAGTTGCCAATAGTTACAATGTTTCCACGCTTGACAAAATCCTAGACAAAGTGAAGAAAGACCATGGTGCAAACTGTAGCACAGAAGAAAGAGACAAAAAGAAATGCATATCTAGTAACCCGTAATAGGCAATGTGCCATCGATGATTGCAAATATTTTCAAAAATCACAAAGTAAAAATTGGGTTTTCTGCAGTTAATAAACTATAACAGAAACTAATACATAATATAAAGTGTTATCACGATCCGTATTCAGACTCTGGAATATACAAGGTAACATGCCAGAAATGCTCCATGTTCTACCTAAGACAAATAGGCCGAAATTTCAACACCAGGTACACAGAGCACATTGAAGTCTACACACACAACAGACACACTACAGCCATAGCAACACAGATACATAATACAGGACACCAAGTTAGAGAAACAGAGCAAAATGTCAAAGTGCTCCACCGATCACACAAAGAACATAAAATGGATTAATTACAAGAACTGGAGGTATATTCACATTATAGAAAATACGAAGATAAAACATTAGACGAAAAACTTGAAAGTAAATCACCGAATTTGTTCAGGTATTTCGATAGTATACTTAAATAAAAGTTGGAACATATAGAAATAAGCACAATTGTAAAATCGATATAAGTAAATTATGATCCAAGTTGTTAAGACACATAACCTCTGTACAAAAGTGTATCATATGCTGTGGAAGATCTATAATGTTATCTCTGTTGACTAATTGTAGGAATATCTATGTAACTGTTTTGTTTATGTACGGTATTTCCGATGTTTAAAGTGTACAGCAAGTTATGTGTGATGTTTAGAGTGTGTGAGACTCTGCACAAATGGACTATAAGAAAACTGTAAATACAAATTCATCTAAATTTCGCCACTAGCTTCACAAAAAGATCGATAACCAATTAAAAATAGCAAGCTTTTTATATATCGCAGTAAAGCCAACGAAATGAAGCACATCTCACACATCGGCAACATCACACAGAAATGGCATAATACACACATAAAACGCACTTGAAAATGGGAATCATTTCCCGAAACGCGTCGTGTGAAAAGTAAATGAATAAAATTGTGACTTGCAGCAGAAGAATTATTCATAAGCAAACCTACTACGACAGCTGTCGACTACGTGAACATTATTGAGGAACTCTTCCGTCACTTCATCCCTCGAGTGTTCCCCAATGACGATAACATTTTCCATATCACAAAGCCAGAATGATTTGAGGAGTATGGTAATGAACTGACGGTGATGTACCACTAAATTCGTCTGATTCGAACCCGATGGAACACATCTGGGAAGCTACGGCCAACAAACCACCGACGCATAATTTGCGGGAATTGCGTGACCTGTGTATGGACATCTGGTATCATATTTCCGAAACATGGATTAAAGGAAAGTGTAGCTCCGGAAACAAGGCAAAGATTTGTCGAATACATGGCACGCAGAACTGCTCTTTTATTGCGTTCCAAAAGCGGAAAAGCATGCAATTAAGAGTGCGGTCGTAATGTTTTTTGTCATCAGTGTGTCTCCATATGTGTGCTGTCATCTATTATTTTAATTTTATATATTGTCCATAATGTTTACTTTTGATTGATTTGGTTCTAGATGTAATACTTTTGTAATCTTAAAATACCTTACACAAAGAGTAGAACATTATAATTCTTAACTACTCTGTACATCCTATCTTTACTATTCAGTGAACCAAAGTGGTTCGAGGACACTACACATTTCTTCGCTTATGATTTATCAATCAGCGATCGGTTTGGTATCATATACACCGTTTTACTTTTAGGCATGCTGCGTTTTGTTTAAGTAACCAACTTCTCAATGCCCGCCTGGTTAGCCGCGTGGTCTAACGCACGGGTTTCCGGATTGGGAAGGATCGTCTGGTCCCCGGAACGAATCCGCCCGGCGGACTTGCGTCGCGGTCCGGTGAGCCGGTCAGTCTGTAGATGGTTTTTAGGCGGTTATCCATATACCTCGGCGTATGCGGGCTGGTTCCCCCGATTGCTGCGCAAACAAGTTCTCCACGTACGCGTACACCACCATTACTCTACCACGCAAACATAGGGGTTACACTCGTCTGGTGTGAGACGTTCCCTGGGGGTGGAGGCGGGAGGGGGGGGGGTCCACCGGGGCCCGAACCGCACAATAACCCTGAAAGAGTGGTTCGGTGTGGGGCGGCGGAGGGGTGAAGTGGACTGCGGTAATCATCGTGGGATTGTGGATCATTGTCGCTTCGACGGGGATGGAAACTCTCCGTCGTCTCTACGCCCCCGGTTAACATAGAATACAATACAACCAACTTCTCAACAGGCTTTTAATTTCTTTCGCAGCTTTGAAAATGTTTAGTAGTTGAACGAAACAGGTAACCAGCACAAAAAAATTACTATCAGGTTTCCACAAAAAATAATTCAGGGCCACTTCTGAGGTCAGTGACTGAGGTGTCTCATAAGTGCTTGTTTCTAGTCAATAATATCTATTATCAAGTAAAAACTACGAAGTGTTTTTGTGGTTTCTTGTAGTAGTTCACTCGCACACAAATTCGCTTCTTCAGGAATATTAATCCAGTCCTGCACCAACGCCCTGGTTACCTTGGACACCAGCCACCAGCAGAAGCTCCTATCTTATATTCATCCAGCACGAGCTACTCCTGTCGAATAATGTCAGTAGACATTCAGTTATTAGGCCAATTGCATTGCCGCAGTGATAACACCGGTTCCCATCAGATCACCAAAGTTAAGCACTGTCGGGCTGGGCTAGCACTTGGGTAGGTGACCGTCCAGTCTGCCGAGGGCTGTTGATAAGCGGCGTTTTGTGTCACCAGCATTCAGTTATTTTCGAAGAATAATATTTAGCATGGGATGCATCATAGATTCGCTGTGATCAGCAGGTTTTTGTGGGGTGTAAAGTTCCTGTGGTCAGTGTTCCGACATGTGGAAAGGGAAAGAAAAATGACTTTGTCCTGTCGTAAGGATGGTACGGATTTGATGTGGAAAACTGCCATTTCAGTGCAGCGATATTCGTAATGCCTAATATGCTGCTCTAATAACTGAACAAAATAAATAAATAAATAAAATAAACTCCACCAGAACAGGTCACAAAGGCCCAGCGGTACCGACCGGCCTCCGTGTCATCCTCAGCCCACAGGCGACACTGTAGGCGGAGGTGTGCCTTAACGGACCAGAAAAGCAGGTACAAGTCGCCGACGGTATAAGATGATAATAACACCACATTCTCACCGAATTTAGAGAGTGGTTCGGCTAAGGAACGTGGTATTAATCCAATGATAGCAACAGCTTCATGCCGCCACTAGATACGTATCACGCTAACAAATAATATCTGTAACAAATTCCATCTCGATGCCATGTCAGAGGTTCTGCGATTTATCTACTGGGTTATAGATGAAAGAGGATGATGGTTGATTGAGTATGATCACACACTCGCAGCAGATGGTGTGCTTTGTGACGAATCACTGAAAAAAGAATGCTATGCTAGATTGAGGTTGTAATAAATGTACAAAATCCTATGACAAAGACACTGGCTATTCAGATCTATAGTATTACACTTTCCGATAGTTATGCTGTCTGTGGTTTGGAATCTTTGGAATCAAGTCTCTCCATTCAACTACATACTTGCGCTGGATCCTAAGGAGATGTCGTTTAATGATAACAGTTACAGTTACTGGTGTATAATATTCATTCGGTGATAATTTACCGAATCTCTCTCTTCTGATATATCTGGGAACAAATACCGTCTTTGTGCTGGCATCGAGCATATGTGGTGATTCTATTAAATACAAAGGTATTGATTCATTGAAGCAGTTGGACAGTGATCCAAGTCGCTTTCATAGGTCAGTGTAAAGTTTCATTACTTGTATGAGTACTATACGAAGGACATTTCGACCATCAGTCGCAAGAGAGGGTTCTTGGGTCGTTGATTGATGCAGTGTTTTTTTTTTCCTGCTGTGACGTATCAAAGCAATGTATGGCTTCAGCTGTATATACAATCTGTTTTTCTACCATGGCATCGAGTTCTGTGCCAAGTACTAAGCTGACATTTACATATTTTGATACACTGGCTCTGACGGAAAGCTGGACATCGCATGGCGTAAATTATGCTGCTGCTGCCCTCATAACACACAGAATGATTGAAATAAAATACAAAGATGGTGTTTATTGACAAAAAAAAATGTGGAAGACATAGCAAAATATGGAAACTGGAGGAGGTTGCGGCATTTTGGGGTGGTTCCGAACAGCTGCCTCTATAAAAACTCATTTTTCACAGTGAGAGGCTAGCATATTTCTCAGTGTTTCGTTTCGATTGATTCCTCATACTGCAGTCATGTACCCAATCACTGTTTCGTTGCTGGCCATCCCTGGAAGATGTTGCTCCCACCAAGTCTCTCTCTCCACCTCAAACAAGTGATGTCAGTCGATAATTACACGGTAATCAACAGCGTACCAGCAGACGAACGGGATGAAAAAGACACAGTCGATATGGGACAATGTACTGGAATAAGCATCACAGACGATAGTGCCATCAATTTTAGTAAATTTACCAGTTTCTCCGTAATTTCAGTGCCGACCTGTGACAGCAGCGTGTTTCCCAGTTTCTGTAACACTGCTTTGTGAGTACTCTTTACATAGATGACTGTACAGTACGTCCATTCATTGTTAATTCTTGAGGATATGTATACCATATTGCAAGCACTACGATTATAGTGGGTAATTTACGATTACGATTTCCCATCTTTCCCTATGCGTATGGGAGCAACGAAGCATTCTCACATTCTGAGAATAAAGTTAGAGATTGAAAGATCTCCCCGTATTGTCTTTGAACAACCCTCCCTGCAACATTGTGACCGATTTAATTTTCAGGTGACCAGAAGTAGAAGACTACTATACATGTTGCATTACACATCTCGTGAAGGAAGAGAGAGCCCGCATCTCGTGGTCGTGCGGTAGCGTTCTCGCTTCCCACGCCCGGGTTCCCGGGTTCGATTCCCGGCGGGGTCAGGGATTTTCCCTGCCTCGTGATGGCTGGGTGTTGTGTGCTGTCCTTAGGTTAGTTAGGTTTAAGTAGTTCTAAGTTCTAGGGGACTGATGACCATAGATGTTAAGTCCCATAGTGCTCAGAGCCATTTGAGCCAAGGAAGAGAGAGAGCCCAGTCCGTAACTGCTGTCCAGCAAAGACTGTTCCACACCAGTCTTACTCAAGGCACCCATCGAAGTACACAAGATCTCTCCAGATGCGTACATCTCAATGAGATTATCACTATTTTTGTATAGTAGATATGAGAGTGATGTGATGATATGACAGACAGTTAAGAAGAAACGTGTGGTTTTATGCATGATGGAACTCCAGATGGATGGAGTTTGAAGCATTTTACGGATCTCAACTGTGCTATCAATTCTTAAGTATTGTCTCGGGTCAGTACCAAGAAAGAACTGGCAAGAGTGAAATGATCGTAGAACATAAACACATGTACTTCAAAGGCTACACAGTTCTGCACTTAAACACTGTCTGATGTTAAAGTCACGTGGTTTCTGAAATATTAGTCATGCAGAGTGAAATGCAGGACGTATATGTCCAAGATCTGATCTACATTAACCCTGCAAGTTTTCTATCCCACGAACACGGCAACACTACTTCCTTCTACATCAAAGAAAAATACATACAGCCTTGGCTCCATAAACTTTTCTGGCGTAGTAATTTGTAATATTCATGGTGGATCTCCAACCGGAACGTATCGTCATCTGGACACAATATATCGGCTGTCCGTCTGGCCGCCATCTTCAGGTGAGAAAGCCGAAACAGTTCCGGCTAGTTAGTGCCACGGCTATCTCACCTGCAGATGGCGTTCAGGTGGACCGCCAAAGTATTGCGTCCAAATGACGATAGGTTCCGGCTGGAGAACTGACATGAACATCACTATGATTCATGCACTGTGTAGCTTTCCGGAGGTGTATAGCGCCCACTGTTGACATCTGATCACAGTTCAGAGATTATACTATGCTCACATCAACCCTATAAAACGATCGTCAGCATTGGAGAATGCATCTTATGAGGAAACAGAAATTCACATATATGTCAGACCACAGGCCCAGGTGTGCCCCCAAAGCTAGGTTTGTGGAGGTATCCCATTTGGCATATTTCCCCACCAGAATTTGAATTTTCATGAGAACTGTGCGACATTGGCACATCTATTGCCTCCATGTTGGGTCCGCCATCTTGAATAAATCTGACAACAATGTGGAGTGGGACGATATGAACTTTGACCCACAACTGTTGGATACTAAAATGTACAATCTTGATGGAAGCTTTGGAAGTCAAAATATTACAGGCGTGCCTGCCATTATGTTTTAATAAAATGTACTTTTTCATTTCCTTGCCCGCTTGTGTGCTCCTCTTGTTCGTATTTGTGGGAACCAGGTCCAGTTCACAATAACTGGGGGAGACTGTTTTGTTCAGCCTGGGGACGGATGACAGCCTGGTCTTTCTAACACCTTCCACGAAATTTTTCTGCCAAAATTTTGTTTTATGGCTTCTACAGGATCCTTCAAAAATTCCTATGCCCAACGCTATAAGTCTGAAGGGCATCAAACATGGCATACATTCCTCAATGTAACTGCAGTACAAAAACCCATTAATAACTTTGACCTCACAGCTAAAACTGATGTTAGGGAATCTACAATCACTCAGTCAAAATCGGAAACTGACAGGAAGAGCTCAAAAACGTGAGTCTATTCACAGAATGCTACTTGTCCCATGAATACAATGTCTACTTAAGTAAGGAAACACAGAGAAGGCTGATACAGCTTGAATTTATTCAAGATGGCTGTAGTCTCTGGGAGTTCCCACACCTCCTCAACATGGTGCAGAGGGTGGATGTGACAACATTGCACTGATGACATTACCCCTCCCACTCCTCACCCCTGCCTCCCTTACTCACCCCTTCCCACTTCTGCCCTCATGGTGAATTAGTCGGAATAAGACTCAAGCTGTTAGAGAGAAAGGATGTAGGGTATAGTCTTTATTTATTTACTTTATTTGTTTTGTGGGTAGTATCCGGCTGCTGAATTGTCCCAGAGCTCACTCACTTGTGAACTGAGGTAAGAAAGGATGGAGAGGAAGGACATAAGGGTTTTTTTGTTGGAAATGTGTTCATTTAACGAGATGTTAGTGTCGAACAGAGAGTAATTTGGATTTAGTAAGTGAATTATACACACATAAAAAAAGTTTTGCATCACCTCGGTTCTCAGAGTTCCGGAACCTGTACAGAAAATTGGAATAGAGATCAACGTAAACATCATTTCCCAACTTTTTATTGCCCATGGAAACCACACATTGCATGTTGTTTCACCCAACAGTGAGACCTTCAGAGGTGGAGGTCCAGATTGCTGTACACACCAGTACCTCTAATACCCAATAAATAGCACGTCCTCTTGTACTGATGCACTGATGCATGCCTGTATTAGTCGTGGCATACTATCCACAAGTTCATCCAGCCACTGTTGGTCCAGATTGTCCCACTCGTCAGCGGCGATTCGGCGTAGATCCCTCAGAGTAGTTGGTGGGTCACATCGTCCATAAACAGCGCTTTTCAATCTCTCCCAGGCACATTCAAATGGCTCTGAGCACTGTGGGACTTAACTTCTGAGGTCATCAGTCCCCTAGAACTTAGAACTACTTCAACCTAACTAACCTAAGGACATCACACACATCCATGCCCGAGGCAGGATTCGAACCTGCGACCGTAGCAGTCGCCCGTTTCTGGACTGAAGCGCCTAGAACCGCACGGCCACCGCGGCCGGAAAAGATGACATTGCTTTCGGTGAACACATGAAGCATGGAAGAGTGCAGGTAGTTCACAGCTGTTCACGTGTCTTCGATTACTACCACAGGTCTCATGTAAGCGCAGGAGAATGTCTCCCATAGCATCCCATCAGTATGCGTGCGTGGCGCGCTGCGCGTTTCGAGCCGCCGCGACGTTCACCTCGATGACGACGTTTGTGGAGACGAACCAGCGACCTAGCGTCGCAAAAATGTGATTCACCCTAAGAACCGACACGTTTCCATTGATCGACCGTCGAATCCCGATGGTCCCGTAACTATCGCAGCCGTCATTGACGATGTCGTTGGGTCAATAAATGAATACGTAGGGATGGTATGCTGCGGAGATCCATGTTCAACAGTGTACAATGAACGGTGTTCTCCAGTGCATTTGTGCGTGCACCAGCATTGAGCCCTTTCGGTAAAAATGCCACATATCACCATTTATCTTACTTTTCATACCAGACAAGCCTCCGAACCCCACGTCCCCTGAAGAAAATGGTTCAAATGGCTCTGAGCACTATGGGACTTAACTTCTGAGGTCAGTCCCCTAGAACTTAGAACTACTTAAACCTAACTAACCTAAGGACACCACACATCCATGCCCGAGGCAGGATTCGAACCTGCGACCGTAGCGATCGCGCGGTTCCAGACTGTAGCGCCTAGAACCGCTCGGCCACCCCGGCTGGCACCAGGCATGTTCGTTACGGTTCATGTCTGGAGAGCATGCTGGACACTCTAATCGAGCGATGTCGTTATCCTGAAGGAAGTCATTGACAAGATGTGCACGATGGGGGCGTGAATAGTCGTCCATGAAGACGAATACCTCGCCAATATGCTGCCGATACGGTTGCACCATCGGTCGGCGGATGGCATTCACGTATCGTACTGCCGTTAGAGCGCCTTTAATGACCACCAGCGGCATACGTCGGCCCCACATAATGCCACCCCAAAACTGCAGAGAACCTCCACTTTGCTGCACCCGCTGGACAGTGTATATTGTTGATGTTATTTTAATTTCTGTTGCTTGAATATTACATTTTGGTGGTTGGAATTATATTTATTATTATGATTTTATTTCTAATTCTTTTCAAATAAAGCTTATTACCTCCTAAAACGTCTCCGATGATTATCTGGTTGAAGGCATATGCGACACTCATCGGTGAAGAGAACATGATGCCAATCCTGAGCGATCCATTCGGCATGTTGTTGGGCCCATCTCTACCGCGCTGCATGGTGTACTGGTTGCAAAGATGGACCTCGCCATGGGCGGCAGGAGTAAAGTAGCGCGTCATGCAGCCTATTGTGCACAGTTTGAGTCGTAACACGACGTCCTGTGGCTGCACGAAAAGCATTATTCAACATGGTGGCGTTGCTGTCAGGGTTCCGCCGAGCCATAATCTGTAGGCAGCGGTCATTCACTGTAATAGTAGCCCTTGGGCGACCTGAGCGTGACATGTCATCGACAGTTCCTGTCTCTCTGTATCTCCTCCATTCCGAAAAACATCGGTTTGGTTCACTCCGAGACGCCTGGACACTTCCCTTATTGAGAGCCCTTCCTGGCCCAAAGTAACAATGCGGACGCGATCGAACCGCGGTATTGACCGTCTGGGCATGGTCGAACTACAGACAACACAAGCCGTGTACCTCTTTCCTGGTAGAATGACTGGAACCGATCGGCTGTTGGATCCCCTCCATCTAATAGGCGCTGCTCATGCATGGTTGTTTAGATCTTTGGGCGGGTTTAGTGACGTCTCTTAACAGTCAAAGGGACTGTGTCTGTGATACAATATCCACAGTCAACGTCTGTCTTCAGGAGTTCTGGGAACCGGGGTGATGAAAAACTGTTTTTGATGTGTGTGTGTAATCATACTTATGAGTACAGTGTCCATAGCTTCCTGCATGAGGAATGGAAGGAGATGAAAATGGGTGACTAAGCAATAATACATTTCAGCAAATAATGGTGATGCAGCAGAATGGACTGATGATGCATTTTGCAACTCATAGACACTACTGCCTGTGCTTGAGCTGTACATGATTTTGGAAATGGTTGGTCAATCCACAGTGCAGGAGACCACTTCGTCCTATTCTACCATCTCAAACTGAATGAAGCAGAGGTGCTCACCTGTGCGTCTTGACCTCGACTGGGAACACCTGAAACAGGTTTTGTTCCCCTTTCCGATCGCAAAGTGTGAATATGTTCACTTTCTGAATGCCCTAGTCCACAACACCACTCGTAATTGCCGGGAAACTCTCCTACAGCCACTGTCAGAAAACTGCCTCCTACTGATCTAGAAGTGTATCGGTACTGAGGAACTCATACACAAACGCAAGGCAAGAAGGCATAGCACAGCAAACTACCACTGAAACGTGGAAAGAGTTGCCTCCTACCGATCAACAAGTGTACAGCTGTTGAGTTATTTGTACATCAATACATGGTAAGAAGAGACAGGACAACAGACTACCGCTGAAGTGTAGGAAGAGTTTCTTCCTACCGATCTCCAAGTGCATAACTGCTGAGGAACTTCTTCACAGGTACATGGTAGAAGAGGTAGCACAACAAACTATCACGGATGTGTAGGAAGGACAACACATGCTACCCGAACTGACGGAAAACGCTTCACTTCTCTAACTAAACATCATCATGACTTACACGTTATCATGAGAAAACTACCACCCATAAGCAATGGAGCATAATGCAAGACAATAACCGCAAAAACGACCCCAAAAGATCTCACCAGGAGAGAATGGAAACAGCTGCACGTGTGTTCACATTGATGTCTGGATACAGGCTAAGCAGTCTTACCTCCCCTCTTACCTCCTTCCTCCCTCCCTCGTCTCCCCCTCCCCCCCTCCTTTCATAGGTAGGTATATCGGCTTTCCAGGCATGCCCTAATCTGCCATGGTTGAGGAACTGAACGGTCAACAGTGGCGTTGCTTTCAAACGTTCTGGACGTGATGGCACGATGTCAAAGTGGTCCTCGACTAAGTAAAATCAGTGTCATTTAGGAAAACCATTGAAATAATATTTCCCACGTAAATGAGATACACACAGATCTTTATAAAAGTCGTCTCATTCTCCGCCAATCCGCCTGCTCTGCCCCTGACAGACGAACAGCGGCTACCTCACTCGCTTGCCTCCGCCACTGCCTGCAGTTATAGCCCGTCATCGCTCATGTTTGTACCACTTCTTCACATAAACCGTTCGAAGGCCGTCTGGTAGAGATTTCTGACGCTACACTATACCAAATAACAGCCACAAAAACTAGCGCTTACACAGCCTTGCGGACAGCCACGTATACCTGTAAACAGGACTGTGAATTTAGTGAAGTCTTGCCCTAGATATTTTGCTCGCCTTAAAAGCCATCGTGTAACGCAACGTGTTACATGTGTTGGGAAAAAAAGGCCATGTCCAAGCCGCTTGTTTGCAACAGCACAAAAACGCCAATTCTTGCCAGCTCCCAGAAAAAAAACAGGCGAGTGCACTTGCAGTGAACACTGTGTTCTCAAAACCTACAACAGGTTCCGACAAAATTAAGATTAAGACTTGGCCTCCTCCTCGCCCTAGTGCTGTGCAACGACGTTCTAACAAAATATTTGTCTCATTACGAATTGCTGGCCGTGGTGTGGACTTCCAGTTAGGTGCCTCAGTAACTTTCCTTAATCGTGCCACGTGCGAACAGTTAAGCTCACCACGCCTTTCTAAATCTAGCAAGCACCTCACTGTTTACAATGAACATGAATTTCCAGTGCTTGGACAGTGTAGTTACCCTGCCACATACAAATATCACTGTAGAAAAGTGAATTTTACTGTGTTGAAACCAAGAGACAGTGAGAACCTTTTTCCTGATCCGCCCCGTTCCAACTGCTCTGAGAGAAGAATTAGCCAGTGAATTGATATAATGGCCAGGTAAGGATCTAATTGCCCCAGATCGAGCTTGTCATCTCGTTTTGTTGCCTAAGCCTTCTGGTTGCATTGGCATTTATGTTGATTTCTACATCTACATCTACATACTCCGCAATCCAACATACGGTGCGTGGTGGAGGGTACCTCGTACCACAACTAGCATCTTCTCTCCCTGTTCCACTCCCAAATAGAACGAGAGAAAAGTGACTGCCTATATGCCTCTGTACGAGCCCTAATTTCTCTTATCTTTGCGGTCTTTCCACGAAATATAAGTTGGCGGCAGTAAAATTGTACTGCAGTCAGCCTCAAATGCTGGTTCTCTAAATTTCCTCAGTAGCGATTCACGAAAAGAACGCCTCCTTTCCTCCAGAGACTCCCACCCGAGTTCCTGAAGCATTTCCGTAACACTCGAATGATGATCAAACCTACCAGTAACAAATCTAGCAGCCCGCCTCTGAATTGCTTCAATGTCCTCCCTCAATCCGACCTGATAGGGATCCCAAACGCTCGAGCAGTACTCAAGAATAGGTCGAATTAGTGTTTTATAAGCGGTCTCCTTTACAGATGAACCACATCTTCCCAAAATTCCACCATTGAACCGAAGACGACTATCCGCCTTCCCCACAACTGTCATTACATGCTTGTCTCACTTCATATCGTTCTACAATGTTACGCCCAAATATTTAATCGACGTCACTGTGTCAAGCGCTACACTACTAATGGAGTATTCAAACATTACGGGATTCTTTTTCCTATTCATCTGCATTAATTTGCATTTAGCTATATTTAGAGTTAGCTGCCATGCTTTATACCAATCACAAATCCTGTCCAAGTCATCTTGTATCCTCATACAGTCACTCAACGACGACACCTTCCCGTACACCACAGCATTATCAGCAAACAGCCGCACATTGCTACCCACCCTATCCAAAAGATCATTTATGTAGATAGAAAACAACAGCTGACCTACCACACTTCCCTGGGCACTCCAGATGATACCCTCACCTCAGATGAACACTCACCATCGAGGACAACGTACTGGGTTCTATTACTTAAGAAGTTTTTTTCAAACTTCAAGTCTACAGTCAACCCACAGACAATAATTGTCCGTTGCTCGCTTGAGGAATTCATGGACAGGCTTGGTGCAGGACGTTACTTTTCTAAGACAGATCTGCGTGATGCCTACTTGCAAATTCCATTGGCTGAAGAATCACAGAAAGAGTTTGTTGTAAATACATAATTAGCTCTGTTCAAATATTTGTGATTGCCCTTCAACAGTGCTTCCGCACCCGCCATTTTTAAACGTTACTTGTAACAGCTGACTTCAAAAGTGCTATTTAATTCAAACGAGCTTGACGATATTGTCGTCTCAGGTCGTACACCAGAGGAACACGTTGCCAATTTGCGTAGTGTTTTTCGAGTGTTGTCAAAAGCCGGGCTCAAGTGTCGTCCCGAAAAGTGTGAGTTTTTTTAACTGGACTATAGCACTTGGGTCATGTGATAAACAGTCAAGGTGTGCACCCACTCCAGTCCCATTTGCTTCCAATCCGTGATCCGCCTACTCCTCACAATGTATCTGAACTGAAGTCAGTGTTAGGCAAAAACTACATTCGGTTCATATAGAATGTCGCTCAGATCGCGGCTACACTGCAGCGCTTGAGTCGCAAAAATGTACCTTTTGTATGGACTAAAGACTACCAACAGCATTTCAGAAACTCAAAATGCTTTATTTAGTGACAGATGTTAAGTGCATTTTGACCCTTCCAAGCAGGTAGTTTTGCAAGTCGACGCTTTTTCCTACGGAATCGGCGCTGTGTTTTCGCACAGAATTGGTGCACAAGAAAGACCCATTGCTTTTGACTCAAAGTTGTTAACTGAAGCTCAGTGAAGGTATTCACAAACTGAAAAAGAAGCTCTCGCTGTTGCATATGGTGTGACCCAATTCCATCACTATTTGTATGGTCGCAAGTTCTATTTAGTGACAGATCACAAGCCTTTGCAGTCCTTGTATCATCCGTTCCTACACACACTGCTAAAAATTTGCAACTCTGGGGTTTGCTGCTTTCGCAGTATCTGTCTGAAATTTTGTACAGATCTACGGCAAAGCATGGCAATGAAGACGCCCTACGTCGGCTTCCGATTGGCCCCCACACTGGTTTTGATGCATCTGCCACATCTTGTTCCCAAACCGATGCGCAGGACTCAGATTTGCTGGAATCTTTTCTCTTGCACTACAGAAAAATAGCACAGGCCACGGCAGCAGATCCAGATCTCAAGATTTTGTTGCATTACATTCGCACGTCCTGGCTTCGTTCATTGAACAGTATCCAGAACTCAGCTGTGCGCCGATATTTTGCACTTCGACGTAACGTTTCCGTTTAACAGGATGTGATTCTAGTTAAAAATGACATTGGACAGTGGCGTGTGCTTGTTCCCAAAGTGTTGCAAAAGGAAGTGTTGCGATTGCTCCAGCAATGGCATTGGCGAATTGTTCGCACTAAACAGTTAGCGTGACGGAACTGTACTTGGCAGGACATGACACCCAAAGTGAGCATATGGCACTACAGTGTCACGCTTGCGCGGAAATGCAATCCGCTCCGCCACAAATATTCTCAGCTTGGCCTAAGACTCAATCCTCATAGCAACGAGTGCACATAGGTTTTGTAGGACCATTTTGGATTACTCGTTGGCTCTTCATGCCATTTGCAGTGCTTATGGCTTTTGCCACATCACGTGGCACAATTTAAGCGTTGTCCTCCACATTTTGCATAAGGGTTTGGCAGAAGTACTTGTGTCTGACAACGGACAACAGTTCACTTCACGTGATTGTGGACAGTTTTGTGAAAGAAATGGAATTCTTCATCTAACAAGGCCTCTGTTTCAACCGTAGTCCAGAGGAGAAGCAGAATGCTTCCTACGCACTTTTAAACGGCCAAGCTTCATGCCACCCACACACGGGAACAAGCGCTGTAACTTTTTCTCTCATCCTGTAGCTCCCACCCTTGAGACAGACCATCACCGGTCGAACTTCTACATGGCCGACACCGTCTGACGCTGCTACACTTGCTAAATCCACAGCAGCATGAGACCCCGCCAAGGGTTCGCAAGTGCAGCTTTGTGCCATGTGACCTTGTTCTTTTCAGGGTTTATGGCAACCGTGGAAGCTGGGAAACAGGCGCAATCAAGGAACGCATTGGCTCTTTTATGTAGTCGATTGCCGGTCCCGATGGTTTGCAGCGCCGCCCCCAGAACCAAAATTGTGCTTGTCATTTTCCCCATGATTCTGCTGCTTTTCTTCCCGCATTCCCGCAGATTCACGGCCTCACGGACAGCGCGGCCTTCGCAGCCGCCCTCTGGTATCACCAGGGCACCCCAGGAGAAACAGATGGACGACGCATCCTCGCCCCCACCGTCCCTGCTCGCTAACACAATGGAAGTGGACCTGCCGTCACTGTCACCATCGCTGTCATCGCCCCAGGACACGCCCACAAGCCTGTACGTGTGCCCTGGCAGCAGTTTTATGTTCCTGTTGCCTCCAAGCCAGATGGTGGGGTACGGTCAGGAGTACGCCTTTCTCCACAGTCACAGCTCCCGGCTCATCTCTACGTCCAGCGTCCTTTGCATCTTCCCTACATGGCAACAGTGCGGCATGTGTTGGTGTAAGTGGTCGCCAGCACACTGGTCACCAAAGATGTAGCAAGAAGATCGATAGTAGACGCTAGATCAAGCATGCCTATTAGGCGAGAGGCCAAAGACTCGCGAGCCACAGACTGCCAGCGCCCTCTTGACTGCAAGTATTTAGATGGGTCCATGGACCAGAGTTCTCAGTCTCTGTCACTAGCACAGTCGCTCTGTCACTGGCTCAGTCACTGATGCACCAGCTTGCACTTCAGTGGCGTCTGTCATTCATCAAATAGTGGGACTTTAGCTTGTACCACAACACATGGAATTTTAAATTTAAGTAGATCCTATTTATGTAAATAAAGAACCCTGTTAATACACATGTGCTGTTGTGTTTAGGAAGAGGATACCAGCCATCAAAGATGAACCTCTCCTTCGATTCCTGTGGTATAGGACTCTACAGTGGTGATGATGACTCAACAGTGGCGACAAGGAAATAACGCCATATGTTGTGATGTCTTCCACATTTTTGTCTATAAGAAACAGTGCCTCTGTCTTTTATTTCCACCTCACTGTGTGTGTGTGTGTGATAGGAGCAGCACACCCTGCACCATTGATGACCAGCTTTCTATGAGCACAAATGGTTACAAACACATTAAAGCTGGTTTAGCACCTGACATTGACCTCAAAGTAAGGTTATGAAAAGAGAGTGTATGACCGAGTATAAGACTGTAGTCATACACTGCTTGGATATATTACAGTAAAATGTATACAATGTATCAGACTGCTTACGAAACTACAACCCAGGAGCGCTCTATTGCGATTAATAGCCTCTAGGATATAGTCTTCTTCCAGTAGAGGCTACCTGCTCCAGTGGATCTATAGATCTTTATTTAATGGGATCGCCACTATGCTTGATATCAATATATCGAAGGTAATTGTTTTTGATGTATTGGAAGAGTGAGATGTGGTAAAAATCTTATAGAGTTCTCTATTAGGTGACATTATAGAAGCTTTTATAGTTCATAGTTTTACTCTGTTTTATGTTATACGTATAACTTGGAGAGAGAGAGAGAGAGAGAGAGAGAGAGAGAGAGAGAGATGCGAATTGTAGCTTTCTGTTGAATGTAAAGATGTCTGATATTTTCTGACATGCAAATAGATAGTGTGAAAAATACTGTTCTCTCTTGATATTTAATGCGTCAATTTTTTTTAGAAAACTAGTCGCATATAAGAGATAAGTTGGCATTAGATACAACTGTTTCACTGAAAGTTTCCATCATACAACACCTTATGACATTTTGTACACGGTAGACATGTACAAGAGACGTGTGATAGTTTAATACTTATATCAGCTGTACTATTATAGAGCTCCAATCTCGGCAGTTTACTGATCTGTCATTGACAATAGTATCATAAATTGACATGTTACAGAATTTTTTTCATTTGAATATTACGAAATAACAAGAAGGTGGGAATGGGAATTGTAGTCTGCTGTCATGTGTAATAATGACTGCGTTTTTTTTTCTAACATTCCAATAGACAATGTGAAATATGCTATTCTGTATTGACATTTGTGCTTTGAAATGTATGTAACACGCACATGGATGACAATTTATTTACAAGACTTTCACAGACACTAATGTTGTATCCTTGGAGGGTGCCAGAAGTGGCCTGGAGCAGTGAATTCATGGGACTGGTCAGCACCAGTGTATTGAATGCCAAACGCCTGAGCCGGCCCGGGTGGCCGAGCGGTTCTAGCGCTACAGTCTGGAACCGCGCGACCGCTACGGTCGCAGGTTCGAATCCTGCCTCGGGCATGGATGTGTGTGATGTCCTTAGGTTAGTTAGGTTTAAGTAGTTCTAAGTTCTAGGGGACTGATGATCTCAGAAGTTAAGTCCCATAGTGCTCAGAGCCATTTGAACCATTTTTGAACAGATGTACCTAGAGCATTGTCAACAAAGCAGTTTACATAGGTGGATGTACGTGAATAACAGAGATAAAGACGATACTCTGTGAGATGAGCATATATCTCATCCTTCCGCAACATACATGAACACACACAAACACAAAGTTGTTATTTGATGCAGTGAGCGTCTGAAACCTCCACCAGAAAACCTGCGACAGTTTATATGAAGAAGTAGAATACACTTGAGAGATGATGAGTTATAACTGCATGCCACAGCCTTGGCTACCGAATGTGGATGCTGCTTTCCACCCGTAAGGAACAGATCGAGCGAGTCAGCACACAGTGAGATGTATAAAGGTCTGTGAGTACCTCATTTATGTCGGACATATTATTTTAATGTTTTTCCTGTACGAGTGATTTTACGTAGTCAAGGACCACCTGTAGACAGTGCCAGCACATCCAGCACGTTTGAAAGCATGCTGCTGCTAACTGTTCAGACCTTCATCCATGACAGATAGTCATGTATTTTGCTGTTGTTCCGAGTGAGGCAGTCTTTTCGGGAAATACTTTAATGGCCTGCAGGAAGCGTCCTGTTATTGAGTCTTTTGTTCATCTGTGACTGTTTTCTGCAGATTCCAGACAGTAAACCACTGCCAGCAAGTGGATCTTTTTGTGTAGCAACAGGTTAGAATGGGCCTGAAAAACCAATATCCCTACCTACAGGTTGGAGGAGAGGGAGGAAAGAGGTTAGGTAGGACTGGTTCTAACCTGCTTGGACTGTATCCGCATATCAAAGTGTACATATGTGAAATTGCCTCCATTCTGTCTCGGCAAAATTCTTTGGGGTCGTTTATGTGTTAGTTGTGTTATTAAAATGATTTATCTCAATTCCCAGTGTATATGTTACACTATGATCCCTTCTTTACGGGTGGTGGTTTCTTGACAGTAATTTCGAGTCTAATTAGAGCAATTATGCATTTTCTGTCAGTTGTGGTAAGGTGTATTACATGTGTTGTGTGTATTTCCCTTCCTACACTTTGCTGTGCTACATGTTCTTACCTTGTACGAGTGTACAATTTCTTCTGCAGCTATACACGTGTAGATCGATAGGCGTCAGTTCTTCCAGTAGTGGCTGTAGAAGAGTTTCCCGCCAATTTCAAGTGGTATTGTGGACTAGGGCACACAGCAAGGTGAACATTTCCACACACTGTGATCAGAAAGAAGAACAATAAATGTTTCAGGCCTACTCAGTCGAGACCCATACAACAAAGCGAACACTTCTGTTTCATTTAGTCTGGGAATAGGACAAAATTACCTTCTCCATTGTGGATTGACCATCCATTGCAAAAAACATGAACCGCTTCAGCACAGGTAGAACTCTGTATGAGTCAATCAGTCCATCCTGCTGCGTCATCATTATTTGCTGAAAAGTATTCCTCCTAAGTTCATTCGTGATCACCTCCTTCCGTTCCTCATGTAGGAGGCTATGTATGTAGTCTTCAGATGTATGCTTACGGGTAACACATTTATTAAACTCCTCTCTGTCCAACATTTTCCTCAAAAATAAATAAATACATTGTGTCCTTTCTCTCCAGCACGTTTTTCCTCCAAATCATAAAGGGGAGGGGAGACAACTGTAGGACAATTCAGCAGCACTATAACACCCTCAATAATAATTAAAAAGTAGATAAATAAAGACAGTACCTTACATTTTTCCTTTCAACCAGCTGAACACAGAATAAGTGTTTTTCCCACCAACTCACGGGTTGGGGAGGTGATGGAAAGTGGAAGAAAGGAGGGACATTGGGTTAGGGGGTAGAGTGGGGTGGTGGCGTCATCAGTGTAACGTTACCTCGTCACCCCACATAGTGAGGAGGTGGAGAACCCCGTAGAGACAGCCACCAACCTGAATAAATTAAAAGCATCCCTGTTCTCTCTTTAGTGCCTTACGTACTTAAACTCTCATACCAAATCTGTTGTTAGTATCTTTAATTTGTAGTGGATATGAATTTCAGTTAAATTTAGTAATAACTCTAGATCTTGTCCAAAAGAGCTTGAAGGTAAAGGTTAAATCAATCATATAATTAAAATGATAGGTCAACACAGATCTCAGTTACAGTAATGTGAAATTACTGAAGCAGCAATGATTTCCGGAGTAAAAGTTAAAAAAGAATTTTTAAATAAATTGTCAAATAAACTTTAAATCCTTAAAGATGTTATGCAGCCACAAAAGGTACGAAATATTTGCTACGTGAAGTTAATTCTACACAGTGGGTGATCGTGCTGTTCAACAGAAGTACTATGAAGTTAACATCAAAGCATAAATCTACATTAGCAACTACATCTATACTTAGTAAACGTTTCATTGTGCCAGTTATTATAACCTCCTCTCATTCCAAACACATATGGATTGCTTAAATTCGTGCTCTAATTAGTCTAACCTTGTTTTCGCGATATCTGAGCGAGTGAACACGTGAAGTTGTGGTATATGGGTAGGTCAAAGGAAAACGAAACAAAGGGAATAAAAATAAGTAAACTGTTTATCGTTTCAGTAGTAATTGCCACAACTGATAACACATGTCTCCCATTGTGAAACAAGACAGCCAATGTTTACAAGAAAAAACATTTGTTGTTGCCTATGGAACCGTGACTGTAGGCAGGCATGCACATCTTTAGCCATAGCAAGTCGACGGCCACGAATCTCTTTTTTCAATGCTTCAAAAATATGGAAATTGCTTGGGAAGATATTATGACTGTATAGAGGATGAGTAAGGGCTTCCCCGCAGAACTTCTGCTGTGTAGACGAAACAACCTTGCCAGTATGTGAGCAGATCAATTTTCAAGACAGTTAAAACTGTCAAGGCATTAAAGAAAATCACTTCAATTCCACATACCGCGTGTTCAATAGTCGAAGACCATTTACTGATTCAAGTTACGAGATGGTGCACAATTAAAGGTGTTTGGTTAATTGTCCACACGTTATAGGACTAATTTTGAGAATACAGAGAATTTTACTCAGTATGAAACTCTGTACCTCAAGAACTAAGGAACTAAAAATAAACTCGAAATAGCTTTAATGTGTTACACAGCCCTCAGATATGTAGAACTAGCAATATTTACCAAACAGTGCACAAAACACCTCATTTCTCACAACAAAAATGGCAGGAAACTCGGGAAACAGCCAATGGTGTCTTTTAGCGCACGTTTCTTGATGTGGTTCACACGCCAGTGTAGCCGTGAATGTTTGAGCACTGCTTACGGGATGGGGAGTTGCGCCAGACCCAGGTCGAATCCTCTTGCCAGATTAACGATGAGCGTCTGTGAGCTCGCTAGTGGGGATGTAGTTCTCAGGCGGTTCCACACATCCCATTAGGTGAATGCCATGTTGGTACCCAAGTCTACCTCAGTCATATGGTTCACAAACATTTAGAAAACCTTTGCTGACTGTCACATGACTAACACTACACACAGACAATTCAGATATACATACTCTATACCAGGCGGCAATGGGGTAGTGATAGAAAGTGTATCAGGGAAGGCCTTAAATTCAACATGACAAATCCGTTAAGCATACCGACCCTGTGCTGATATGAAACAAAAGACGAAGAAGGTTCATTCACTTGTTTCTAAAATCATTCATTGAAGTGAAACATCAACCAGTTAACATCATGTCTTCCCAAGTACACTATCTGTGTTATGGCAATGGAGTTTCTGAAACAGTTTGTTAGAGCAGGTTCCATACATTCAGGGCATACGATTGATTTATGATACCTTCCAACTCCCTTTAACCCATTGTTCTGCTATGTGGTTTATGAACCCCGGGGGGTTGACCTATGACCCCTGGGGCAAATCTGTCATTTTAAGTGTGGCCAGTTTCCTAGGATGGCTCTGCCAGCTATTTGGGTGTGTGACAGAGGCAGATACTTTATCTGACTGGAGGTAACTGGAGGGGTAAGGGGGAGGAGAGGAGGGCATTGGCAGGCAGAGGAGTGGGAGGTCACTTCTCCCAGCACCCTCTGTTGGTGGCATTGTGCACTAACTGAGGCAGTATGGGCATGTCAGGGTGAGCACATTGAGCAGCTGTTTCCATGGACCTGATATGGAAGTTGTGTGTTAGAGAAAAGAATGTGCAGGTGCTGCAGCCAGAAGTAGCCACTTGAGGTGGCGTTTGCCAAGCCAGACGTCTTCTTCAGAGATTAGTGTAACTTCTGGTCTGTGCACCATACAAGCCACCCAGCAGTGTGACAGCCGACAGCGGTCACCTTGACTGTGGCTACCTCTCAGACACCAGCGTGTGAGGATGGTGGCCAGCACTTGCTTTGTAATTGGAAGATTTTTAACAGTATACTCATGTGTGGTGAGCGTTGTATGCTGATGGCATTCCTTGTGCAATCAGAAGAAACAGCTTAAATTGTTAAATATTCCACACACAGCCTTGTACCCTGCAAATTGTGTAAATAAACAATATTCCATACACAACGATCACTTTCCTGGTAAGTTGTTTAAATAATAAAATAAACAATATTCGATAGACTGACCTGTATTCCATAAATTGTTAAAAATAAACAAATTTCCATTCTTTGCATTGTCTACCAGGAATGGTGTAACATGGCAGAGGGTAGTTTCAGGATAAGATCAGGATAGAGCTGGTAGGTAGATCCACTGCAGTGTAATTACATAATCAGAACATGTAGTTTCTGGATGTGAGCTTTTACTCCCAAATAAAAGAGCGATTCAACCACTAAAAATTGAATTTTATATGTTAACTGTATATCCTTTGCTATGTACTTGACATTGATTTCAATTTCGTATCGTGAGATCCTTCCTCTCCAAAACAGATTGCCGGCCAGTGTGGCCGTGCTGTTCTAGGCGCTTCAGTCTGGAACTGCGTGACCACTACAGTCACAGGTTCGAATCCTGCCTCGGGCGTGGATGTGTGTGATGTGCTTAGGTTAGTTAGGTTTAAGTAGTTCTAAGTTCTAGGGGACTGATGACCTCAGATGTTAAGTCCCATAGTGTTCAGAGCCATTTGAACCATTTGAACCAAAACAGATTGTGTGTTTCTCCTGTGAGTTTTCTGATGGGGCAAGAGAGAAGAGGGCTGAAGAATGTCCCAGGAGGGGAGGGGTAATTCATTGATCAATTTATTTACTTTGTTAATTAATTTGATATCAAAAGTGTGCTTGTATCAGCTAGGGGAAGGGGGGAAGTTAAGGGATTTCCCAGAGAGGTGGGAGAGGGGGAGGGGGGATGGTGGGAGTTTTCTCAGAAGACAAATCATCCCCAGGGGGTCATAAACCATTAGCAGAACAACAGGCTAAGAGGAGAGGGAGGGTGTCATAAATCAATCAAGTTTGACTCTGAATGTATGCAACCTGCACTAAGAAATTGCCTCAGAAACTCTGTTGCCGAACTATGGCTATCCTCCAGGTAAAATACTCTCTTTGCTGAGTCAAATTATTTTCGGAAATTAAGGAATATCTCATCTTCCTGACTGTCTTGATCCATCGCGATCTCTATATCACGTGAGAAAAATTCTAATTGGGTTTTCGGAATCCATGCCTGTTGATATGGAGGTGATCACTCCTTTCGAGATACCTCATTACGTTTTAGCTTAGAATATGCTATAAGATTCTAAATGTGATTCGACGGTAGTTTTGTGGATCATGTCGGCTACCCTTCTTTTGCACAGGTGTGGCTTATGCTTTTTCCAACTCCTTGGTACTGGTTTTGACACGGGATCTGCGATGAATTATGGTTAGAAGAGAGGCTAACTCTGCTGCAAATAGTACAGAATCTGATAGGGATTCCATCGACTCTGGAGCATTGTTTAGTTTCAACGAATTCTGCTGTTTCTCAAGGCTACTGACACTAATATCTTTTCACTGGTACGGAAATTAAACTGGGGCAACACTCCCGTTTTCAAAGAGACATCGGCATTAACATGACGCTCTAAATTTCAGTGCAGTACCTCTCAAAACCCAAATCCAGGTGATGTTCTCTGCAGATCACTTGTTTTAAACCACCTAACCATGGCTGAGAAACTAAATTTGTTACTTTCTCTTATCGTGCTTCCAAAGAACACAATACACATTTGCAGAACAGTTTCTGAAGCGCTTTAACACTAATGTTTTCACTGTTTACCCGTGTAGTGCAGCAATTGGATAATTTATTCCAATAACTGCAGCTCCGCACGTAAATCTGAGGCAGGTACTAAGTCACCTTCAGAATATGCATCTGTAAATTTGTTGTGTTTAAAATCGTTAGGAGATATAATACTTGGTTCGTCCTTTCAGCAACTGGTCATCGGTATCTTCTGTCGTGAAACTGTACTATTTCAGTGAAGATCGGGATGATGATAGCAGAACCAGCTTCCTACTTTTATCTCACATTAAGAACTTTTTCGTCATCACAAAATTTAGCTGTTAAAATATGTAATGCTAGAATGACAAAAGTTATTTCAAAGTTTCTGTACAAATCCTTCGTAATATGCATGTGAGTATACTTTGTCCTAATGCATTCGAAAAGAATGTTAGGAAATTAATGGCTCTTATAATTCAGTCTAATTCACACAATGAATGTAAAGCCTAACTTTTAAATAAGTTGCCTCATTAGATCTTGGAAAGGCTTTTGACTGTGTCAGATGGGACAAACTGATGGAAATCCTAAGAAAACATGGAGTTGACTGGAGGGATAGACGGCTAATTAGAAATTTATATTGGAACCAGAGAGCAAGAGTAAGAATAGGAGGTGTGATGAGTGAAGAAATAGAAATGGGAAGAGGTGTAAGACAACGTTGTCGTTTATCACCAATACTGTTCAGTGTATATCTGGAGGAAATTACTAGCGAAAGTTTTGATGTAAGGAGAGAAGCTTGTATAGGGGGTCAGAGAGTGGTGTGTAAGATTTGCAGATGACACAGTTGTGATGGAAGAGAGTGCAAGAGAGACCGAACAAATGTTAGATGATCTCAACACAAAATTAGAATAATATAGAATGAAGATTAGCAAGAAGAAAACGACAAACATGGTAATTGGAGGAAAGGGGAAAAATGCCGTATGAAAATAGGGGGAGAGAAAATAGAGCAAGTGAATAACTTCAATTACGTGGGAAGTGTAATAATGGATGATATGTATTGCTCAACCGAAATTAGGAAAATAATTGCAATGGTAAAAGAAGAATTCAAGAGGAAACAGAAATTACTTTGTGGACCACTAAGCAAAGATCTGAGGAAAAGAGTTGTCAAATGTTACATCTGGAGCGTTGCACTATATGGTGCGAAGACCTGGACATTGAGGATGGAAGATCAAAGAACATTGGAGGCACTAGAGATGTGGATATGGAGAAGAATAGAAAAAGTGAAATGGGAAGACTGAGTAAGGAATGAAGAAGTATTAAGATTTGGAGAAGAAAGAAACATGCTGAAAGTTATCAGAAAGAGAAAACGGAACTGGATTGGACATTGTTTGAGAAGGGACTGTTTATTGAAGGAAGGAATAGAAGGAATGGTGGAGGGAAAAAGGGGAAGAGTAAAAATAAGATATCAAATTCTGGACAATACAAAAGGAGACAAATATCCAGAAATGAGAAGACTAGCTATGGACAGACAAAAGTGGAAGAGGCTTAACCCATGACAAGACCTGCCGTAAGGCAGAATACCATACTACTACTATCACTCATTAGAATTACGGATATTGCATACATTCACACTAACTCATTGTTCAAGATATCATGGTTTCGATAAGTCATTGGTTTTTCGGAGGCAAGTGACTCCAGATGTCCACGCATAATTCACGCAATTCCCTTAAATTACGGACAGGTGGACGCTCTTCAAACCACTGCACAACGCATCTGCCCTTGTGGCAACGACGGTTGTCCTGCTGGAAGGTGCCACACCATCGGGGAGGACATCAAACACGGACTCGGTTGGTCCTCAATATTGTTCACGTGGTCCACAGCTGTCATGGTGGCTTCAGTTACTACCATAAGTTCTGTGTAGGCCCAGTGAATCATAACGTAATACTGACCGCATCACCCTGCGTCCGTGATGCGTTTCATGTTTCGTGTAGCCAGTAGCCTTGACCATCGATCTTTGGTAACCAAAAACGTAATTCATACGACCATGTGACATGATTCCGCTGATATATTGTCCAGTCTCGACGATCGCGTGACGACTTTAACCGTGATTGACAATGCTTCGTCAGCATAAAGGGCCATCAGCTACGGAGTCTCATATTCAACCATGTGCACTGAACGATATACTCCAAAACACTTGTGCCTCCATCAGCACTGTAGTCTGTCGTCAAATCTGTCACAAGTCGCCTCCGTCGTCCACGTTCTGTGACGATGCATAGACGTCCATCACCTTCTAGCCTACTCGTAGCTTCGCCGCCCTTAAGCCACTTTCCATAGATAGTAACGACATTAGCACGAGAACAGACGACCAGCTTCACTGTTTCGGGGATACTCGTTCCCAGGCACCAGGATATAACGATCTGCTGTTCGTAAAAAGTCACTTATACCAGTGGATTTCCCAGTCTGTGGTGGATTTCTCAGTCTGTGACCCTTATCGACGCTACAGTCATTTACCCATTCATGTGTGGTCCTGTTATGTAGACCTGCTTCTCTCGCAGCTTCTTGTGTCCGCAAAGCCACTTGGTGGTATTCAGTCTCGCCGTGAGCAGAGGTCATAATGTTTTAGCTCGTTAGTGTACATCGTCCTTTTTTAATATATTTTATATATTAATGAGAATCAGAAAGTAAGAAGGCAGATTACCCTTCATAAAACTAAAACGAACATTGAATAACCTTGTTTTACTGCAGTTTAAACAACTTCTTCAGCTTCCATTCGGGTTCTATACGACATCCAGAGCAAGACACGTCGCGGGTCAACCGACTGTTCGTTCCTTTCCAACCTGTAGCATTCCCACGGGACCGAACAGCGAGCTTCAGAGCGACCTGCTTACCTTCATATTATGTAGGACTAGATTAAATTCAGGTTTCGTTCCATAGATCCAAAAAGGAGACGATTCTCGTGGGTGTAGAATAAGTCAGAAAGTACAACAAAAACGCAAAACAATCGAATATAAAATTGATTTCCCTGATCATTTGTTAGGAGATTGTCAGAATACGGGAGTACATTACAGAAAACTGGGACTAATAATATTTACAGAATTAAAACACTGTCAGCACAGAGCATACTTATGCACTTTTAATAAATTTAACGTGCACAAAATACCTAATCTTCACTGTTGTGACCGAGTGCCGTCAAAACGGAAATCAAAGAGACATTTTAACTTAAGCTGGTTTACCAGTCCTCGTTCGTGTATTATCTATAGAGCGGAAAGAGCTGCCTATCAAAATGTGTTTTACCTGAAATCAAGTTCGTAATGATAGTTGATAATTTATTGAAAATGTGTGTTCCTGAATATTGGGCTCCTTTTTTGGACCAAGGTAAGTGATTTTAGGTCTTTATGAAGATCGTTCTTATTCCTAGTATTGATACTATGTATTGACCTATTGATTGGAAGCAGAGATACATTATTTGAAATAAATACACTGAGAAGCAGTGGTTAGAGCTCCCAACACCTTGAAAAGATTTCTAAACGATGTTCTAGAATGAATATCACAAATGAATCTTATTACACGCTTTCGCACTGTAAAAACTTTTTCTCGTATTAATGACTTACCCCAGAATTTTATCCCATATGATGTAATAGAATGAAAATAAGCAAAGTATGCAATTTTTTTATATTTGTATCCCCTAAATCTGACATCCTTCGCACTGTAAATACAGGCTTCTTTAGGCGCTTCAGGAATTCCGTGGTATACCCTTCCCACATGAATCTTGTATCGAGGTGCAGTCCCAGAAATTTAACACCGTCTACCTGTTCGGTCTAAATGTCATTATATGTTGTACACATGCTGGAAGGAAATACCGTACAGGTTCTAAACTGCATGTAGTGGGTCTTTTCCGAAGTTTAATGACAGGGAATCAGGTTTAAACCATTCGTTAATGTTAATGAAAATTAGATTAACAGCCATTTCTAAATCTGTACTTCACTTGCTATTTATTGTTATGTTTGTATCATCTGGAAACAAAACAAACTTAGCATCTGGTAATGTAACAGACGAGAGGTCACTAATGCACACAAGGAAAAGCAACAGACCCAAGGTGGAACCTTGCGGAAATCCACATGTAATTAATTCCCAGTCTTGTGAAGACTGATTGCTTACTCCACAGGTATTTCGAACGACATCCTCTTTTTTCTGTTAGTTAGGTAAGACTCGAACCATTTCGCAGCACTGCTGGTGACATCATAATATTCTGATTTACTTAAGAGAATGCTGTGATTCACACAGTGAAAGGCTTTTGACAGGTCACAGAAAATGCCAGTAGCCTCTAATTTGTTATTCAATGAATTGATTAAATTCTAAATGTAGGAGTAAATACCCTTCTCTATGTTGGAAACCTTAAGGAATCCACACTGTGAATTGAACAATATATTATTTGCAGTCAGATGCTTAAACACACAATCTTTTCAAATAATTTTGAAACAGCTGGCAGAAGTGAAATTGGTTGATAGTTTAACGCTATCTCTTTACCCTTAAATTCAGCATAGTTTAGCCAATATGGAAATGTTCCGCTGATAAGTTATTGGATACACAAATAACTTAAGATAGAACTAAACTCATATGAGCACTCTTTGATTAACTTCGTTGATATGTTATCAAAACCACTAGAATATTTTGATGGATACTGCTTCTTTGGAAGGCGTGAGTGCCATTTCCATCGGAGCCAGTTTAACAGTTTTAGCTCGGTTATTGCTGCTTCGTACCACAGCAGTCGTTTGAAGCTGTCAACGCACCAGTGCTCAAACGCCAAGGCATTAGTACTTATCCTATCTTACGGTGGACAGCCATGTTCAAAGTATAATGGTTCTTTCCCTTCGGGAAAGATGAGTTTGTAGAGAGATTACATTACACAGTTTTCACAATATTTCTTCCAGAATATAGAAATAATAAATTCAAATCCATATATACATGTATGTGTGTGTGTGTATGTGTGTGTGTGTGAATGTCACACACCTCCTCCTAAATCTCTGCTACTCATATACCTTACTGTCAGGCGACAATGCAGTGAGGGAAAGAACCACCTATGTATCGAAGGTTTGGGGACATGAATTCCCAGACTGTACCCATCCAGTATTTAAAAATGAGATACTTAGCGACTATTAATAAATTAATAAATTAATAAAAGTCGGAACACAAATTATGTACAGTGTATAACCCTTTAGCTAAAAAGTTTATATATGGCATAGTTATCAGCAACAGGCAGTAGCATACATATTCATGTGTGTAATATTTTACCTTAAAATGTGTACTACGCTTCGCTAAATTTCATTAAATACTACATGTAACTTTATGAATTATATTTGTTTTAATTGATTCAACTGCACGCTCCTGGTGAAACATTGTATATTACATTACCGTACTTAAACGGAACATTTTTAAGCCTTGATTCACAAACCTTACTGTTATGTACGACTTTGAATTTGGGTCGTAAGACTATTTTCTAGTGCATAACTGATCCCAAACATGTGAACGAAGCAAAGATAAACATGTCGACTTTTTAAATCTGTCGATTCTTGACTTAAACTGTAGAAGTCATGTCTGCTGACGATCCTGACAAATTACTTATGGATGTATGAAAATTTGTTATGAAAGCATTTACAAAATTGATTAGTACAATAGTTTAACTAACTGTTAGTAAAGATACATTGGAGAACAACTTAGCAGAGAAATTAAATATTTTGTTACCTGAATCAGGCACCGAGGTTTTTCGTCTATATAGGAGTTGCAATATTGTCCAAACGAGGCAAGTAATTGGATTGAGTTTGTTCATTCAGTAATTAATCTGTTTCTCAATTTATAAAATTTCTAAAGAAGTGAGCTCTGGAACCTTTCCTTCCATGTGTTGGAGTTCAATTTGTGAGACAACAACCGAGAGCGTCTTTGTTGCTGTATTGGACAGACTGGGAAGTAAATTAGCACTGGACTCAGAAGACACCATAGAAGTTGGAGATTAAAGATGCCAGATCCATCCTGTGCCGAAAATTACAAAAATGAAAACCACAAATACATAACAGATATGGAAGTCCTACGCCTTGGAGGAAAGTGCGCAAAGCTGACTCCGCTAGAAATTTTAGAAGTTATGAAACCTTTATCACTGAATGAACAAACTCATTTTAGTTATTGGCCCTTTTAGACAATATTTTAACTCCTACACAGAAAAAAACATGATACCTTCATTCACATAACAAAAAATTCCATTCCCGTGCGCAGCTCTACTGCAATATACGTTTAGCCGTAGTTATTGTAAATGCTGTAATAATGAATTTTGTTTTTGCTCTCCTAATAAATTTTGTAAATCCATATGTAATTTGTCAGAGTTGTCAACAAAGGCAACTTTTATAATTTATGACAAGAATCAATAGATTTAAGAAGTTGAAATGTTTATCTTTGCGTGTTTCTCATCCTTTTGAAAAGTCGTGTGCTAAAAAATGCGCTTTTAACTCGACACCACGGTTAGCAGGATAAGAAAGTGTGCGAAACAAGCCTAAACATTTCCCTTAATCAATACAATTGTTTACTAATAAAAACAGTCTTCATCGCATTTTATTTGTTACGGTGACGGGTTTCGACCATTACTGTGGTCTTCTTCAGACCAATGAGTGGGAACCTCCTTCAGCAGAAATAAATTGTGATCAAGACTGTTTTTAATAGTAAATATTTCTAAGACATTGATCACTGTCACTCCCATAATGTATTCAAAAGTAATCTATACAATTGTATTCGTTATTCTTCCTTGATGCTAGTATGACGCGATACAATAGAAAGCATCACTTGCTGCTTATCTGACTGTGAGTAATATTTGCTGAAGATAATTATAGGTGCCTAGCTTATCTGAGCGTGACATCAGGTAGTGGGAAGGAATGGACTGATTCTAATGCGTTAATTATTTTGGAAACTGTGTTGCGCTTGGACTGCAGCAGGTGTTCTGAAACCGGCCTTCCGATGAGGAAGCGTTGAGGTAGCTTCCGGCGTGACACCGGCATATCGCCGTGCTGGGGAATCAGTTCCGGTGTTAATTAAATCACGGGTATCGCCGTCAGCCGATAACGTTCAGGCGTTAATAGGCAGCTGATGTGCAGCAGTGGTGAGGATCACTGGAGTGTGTTGGTGGTACGGCGAGGGGGGTGGGGGCGGCGGTGGGGCCGGCTGCGGCGTCCGCCGCCCACGCGGGCCTTAATGGACTTCCGGTTCCCACGGGCGGGGGTTCCCAGAAGCCCGCCTGACCGCCGCGTTGTCTGCCTGTGCGGCAGGCGAGCCGGCTCCCGGCTCTCACCTGCTCGAGGTGGACGGACAGCCCGGCCTGCCCATTCACTGATGTGGCGTTCGGAATCGAGCGAGGTAAATGACAGTACAGGCAACGCTAGGGTAACATACAGTTCAAAAGGCTTCGTGCAAACGTGACGTAATTTTGACCTGACAAGCTGCATCGAAGACGAAAATAGCTGTCTATCGACTTTCGCGCTCCTTTAGCTCACAACTCATGAAGATCAAAACGATAGCATTTACCTCAAGTAGAGAGATTGGGAGGTTATGCATTTTCTTAACCACAGGATATGTTAACCTCGAAGTTAAATCCATACTAATGTTAAAGTAAATGACAAAATAACTCTGTTTGTTACGCTTTCACAAATAAACCACAGAACCGATTTTGATGAAATTTGGTATGAAGATTGCTTGAGCACTAAGGAAGAATATAGGCTACTTTAAAAAGTGTGTAGTACAAGATGTTTCTTGACTCAAAGAATATAACACGAAACATGGAACAATAATTACTCTTTGAACAAGCTAGTTACCCTTCACACATATTTGACATCGGCAGCGTGGGGGCCATCTGTAGTATTATGAACACCGAATTATTTTCAGTTGCCACGATCGCTAATATCATTTATTCATAGAGATGACCGGTTTCGGCAAATCTCTGTTGCCATCTTCATATCTGCAAAAGATGGTACCGAAATGCTAGGATACAGTAACTAACATAACAGCACACATAATTATATCCAAAATTTGCAATACGTGGAACAGTAGCATACTGTGTTTACATCATTACATGAGCTCCTCTTTCAGTACAGTAAGTGGCGCTAATAATGTATGTCCATGATGGAGCTATGCTAGAGGTCGGCATATCACTCTTAAAGTAACAGCTATGTACACACACATATAGTATTATTGCGCCGATTACAAGTGCTCATATTCATCATCACCTAACAACTGACAGATCGCCGGCCGGGGTGGCCGAGTGGTTCTAGTCTGAAACCGCGCGACCGCTACGGTCGCAGGTTCGAATCTTGCCTCGGGCATGGATGTGTGTGATGTCCTTAGGTTAGTTAGGTTTAAGTAGTTCTAAGTTCTAGGGGACTGATGACCTCAGATGTTAAGTCCCATAGTGCTCAGAGCCATTTTTAGAACTGACAGATCCAAGCGTCAACACTGTTAGTGATACGTAATTGCATGAGATAATCGGTACTATCATCTCACGTTGGATTAAGACATGGATCTGCTATCCTGTAAAATTCCATACACCTAATTTATAGCATATAAGCCAAGGCAATATTCTTCATTAAAAAAAAATGTCTCTAATACATCGTGCAACATACATAAAAGCAACTTGTACAAAAATCTTTTAATAACATTTTAGAAAATTTTTAAAAACATTTTACAAACTTTCTTAATAAATCTTTACCATATCTTCCTTTATACAAAATCACAACCAATACGATAACCCATAACTGTAAAAGCTCTCTGTGCAACTGATGTTATAATATGTAGGTTCATTTTAGTACATCCAAGAACGGCTAGATCTCCACAGGCACAGATATGATAGTTCATCTAAAATCCATTCGAGGTATGTGTGCCAACCAATGGAGCTATTTAATGTTTATGCTTTTGTAGTCAATTGAAATTGTTACATGAGCTTTTCCAAGACGACGTGTTAGTCGAGGTCCAGGTGGAACCTCGTCACTTAACGCCTATGTGCCATCTGATCACCTGATATCCAGGTGAACACTCTTCCAATGTTTGATATACTCAATGTCCACTTATTGCACCATGTGGGATTGTAATTGTTCTTGAACTGAGCCCATGATCTAGTATTACCAGCTTACTCCTACATATCCATGTTCTAGAACAATTTATTAATTTACTCATTGACTTTGGAACTTCATCACACTCGTGAAAATGCTATTATTGGTTTATATGTTACACATAATAAGAATCAATGTAATGAATACACTGCTCATACAATCCTCAACGTCTTCAGTCCATACTTTCATTCTAATATTAGTCACAAGCCCGTCGAATTTCAGCCGCTGAGAGTCACGCATCCCTTACAGCTTCTGAGATGCTTGAAGACTCACAGCGTCGGCGTCATTTAAATGCTGTACGAAAAACAGGGAGAGACGTCCTGTCTTTTAAGTGTAAAACGTGGGAGGCTTTTATTGACAATGAGGCTGCATTTGATTATGACGCTGATAACACGGAGACACGTGAGGGCAACTGACGTTACTGCACGTACAAATATCACAAATTGCGCTGCACCGAACTACAAATTATTTGTTCTTTTTTTCATTTTAACGCTATTTCATAATTTCAGAAAGTCCCCGTTTTATTTTATTTCTATCACCATGACCCATGGTAACAAAACTAATGATTTGTTTTTTTCTTTAAATAATGAACACATCACTATTCGACTGTATTGCTGTTTCATGTAATTACGACCCACGTTTCAGCCTTTTATGCATTTCAAGTGATTGAATTTATGTCAGTAACATAGATCAATCACTTGAAAATGGCACAAAAGGCCGAGGAAATCTGGATCGTAATTAAATAAACAACAATACAGTCAAATGGCGGTGTGTTAATTTAAAAATTATTGTTTGACTGTTGTTCAGCAACATCAGAAACTGTCTGCTGATGTGTGTAAACAATTCGTGGCTTTGTGGTTAGCGTAGTTAACCAGAGGTAACAGTATTAGAATTACATCTTAATACCTTCAGTTGCTGACGGACTTAGATATATATCAACGGAGACAGGTGAAAATGTGTTCCCCGACTGGCTGGTGCTCGAACCCTGGATCTCCTGCTTACATGGCAGACGCTCTATCCACTTTTTTTTTTTTAGTCTCACTTTGTTCGCTTTTTTTCGTTGCATCTGCTAGGGGCGGACGTCGTAAGACATCCATTTATGTTCGTTGTTGATCGATTGACTCAGTTTTTTTATTAAGAGGGCACATAAGCCTCTGACCGGACACGCTGAGCTACCGCGCCGGCTGTCCATCTGAGCCACCGAGGGCACAGAGGATAGTGTGACTGAAGGAACTACATCGCGCACGCCTCCCGCGCGACCCACATTCTCACCGTATATGTCCACACACTACATTCATAGTGTCCCTACACAGCGCACTGATTACTCGTGGAAGACATCCTTCGGGGTAATATGTGTGCATCCGCACAGAAGAAGAGGGTCATGGCCGGTATTGCCAGCACTATATATTTATATGGATATGGAGTCTGTCCTGTCGGACATGTCCGAAAGAACAGACACCATACCATATAAGTGTAGAGATAAGTGTCGATTCGGTTTGTACAAATATGTTGTCCTCATAGTCATTATATCATCATCGACAAGCAGTACGCTGATGTGGCATCGAGTAAAAATACTTAGACCAAGCGGACGAAAAGCCAGAACGGGGTCTATAGACCAAGAAACCCATACGCACATTTCATTTCATTTCAGCGCAGTTGCGGGTAACAACTAGTCGTTTATAAATGCTCTGCTTTCCTGTGGAGTGAGATGCGGATAAGGGAGAGATTGAAGTGTTAAAATTTAAAATCGGAACTTACAACCTAAGACCCCTACATCAGCCACAAAAGTCAGACAATTTACTGATTAAAGAAAAATTGAGGTCTCTCAACAAAATAGGCTTATGTTTAGAAACTCTGGTTTCAGTAGTTGGACAGTAGTTAGGAAGCATGGACAGACATTCTAGAAGACGAATTAAAGCAACAGCTCACTTATCTTATCTACAATGAGTAAATGCTGTTTCAAAACATCAACACACTGGGCATCCCCCGTAAACGAATCGCTAGTGGTACACTTTTTTTAATAAAATCACGAAAAACATAATATTGATGGTTAAAAATGTACATTAATTGAGGATGTTTGTTTGGAAAGAAATCTTCTAAAAGAACTATCTCGTAAATTTGTGTCTTCTATGCAATTTATGCAACATTAAATCACAGTTCAGATTTCACAAATGCTGTTCCATTGAGATGGCAATACACAATTTCACTGCTCACTTAGTAGAGTCTTTAAATAGTAAAATGTCACCAATAGGAATTTCCTGTGACTTATCCAAAGCATCTGATTGTGTGAACCACGACATTATGTTACAGAAATTACAATTTTATCGTATTAATGGAGCAGTATATGAGTGATTTAAGTCATATCTACAGAACAGTAAGCAAAAACTTTCTACATATGATAAAAGTGATTTAAAGAAGTTTTTCACGTCATCTAAATGGGGTGAAATTAATTAGGTGTTCCACAGGATTCGATCATCGATCCCCTTCTGTTCTTAATATGTGATATCTTATCTAAAACAAGAAGTTAAACCGACGCTGTTTGCTGATGACACAAGCATCATTATTAATCCTGTAAAAGAAACTACAACAGAAAATTATGCAAATCATGTCTTTGAAAAAGTTAATTGGTTTTCCCCGAATGGGCTTGCTCTGAACTTTGAAAAAACACTGTACATCCAGTTTTCTGCTGCAAGGAGTACAATTCCTTCAATAAATATGACACATCAGTAGATTATTAGTAGCCAGGATAGAGCATACTAAGTTTTTGGGTGCACGTATAGATGAGAATCTTAATTGGAAAATTCATATTTCGGATCTCCTGCAGCTACCAGGCTCAGTAACTTTTGTCATCAGAATAAGTGTCAGTTTTGAGGATATAGAAATTAGTAAACTAACGTACTTTGCATACTTTCACTCTCTGATGTCATACGGAATAATATTTTGGGGTAACTCAACACTTAGGCAAAAAGTATTCACTGCTCAAAAGAAAGTGTTTAGAATAATATGTGGGGCTCATAGTCGCACATCTTGTAGACATCTGTTTAAAAGGTTAGGAATTTTTACAACAGTCTCACAATACATTTACTTAGCAATGAAATTTGTTCTCAACAACATAGACCAGTTTAAAAACAACGGTGACATTCACGATTATAATACCAGAAGAAAGAAAGCCTTATCTATGCTGTATTTAACCTACCTTTGGCACAGAAAGGGATAAAACACGTGCTGTAAAAGTTTTCGATAAAATACGTGATGAAATAAAATGTCTGACAGACAGCAGTGATAGTTTCAAAAATAAATTGAAATGACATTTCCTTGACAACTCCATCTATACCATAGATGAATTCATTAAAAGGAATAAATAAATCTATAAGTATAATTTATACATTTTGTGCCATTTAAGGGAATGAGGTAGGTAATAAAAAGTTTTAAGCTTTAAACTTGATTCATGGGTATTTTTTATGCACTTGACACGTTCCACATCATAAAGGATAACGTGAGATTGATGAATGGAACACGCAACTAACTAACTAACTTTATAGATGGCTGAGACTGAGTTACCTTTTAATTCTGTTTCAAATGGGGTAGGCTTTTCTATCCTTTTGTTGGGAATGCTTATCTGGTTTATCACATGATCAACATGTGAATATTTGTTCGAATTTCCGTGTTCCACACTTAATTTGTAAATTGTGGACCATGTCAACTCACAGTGAGTGAGAGAGGATGCACTCTGTACAGAACATCGAATATTAGAGAAAGAACACGCTTCTATTAGGTTAATTACGAAGTCCCAGAACCTTTTAGAAATGCGAAGGTAAAAAACAAATACTCGAATATGGCAGGAAGCGAACCACCTTCATAGCTGCCCTACAATTCGCAACTCAACGCTTACATCCACTGCACCACGGTTTCTTTTTCCAAGGCGTAACCACAAAGTCAATGGAGCATTGGAAGGTGGGAGACAAGGGAATCAACAGAAACGGGAGGCTTTTTTACTTATTTATTGTGTTTTTAATTTTTACTGTTCTTATGAATTGATGTGGAACAGACGTCATCTGCGATGAACTGACGGAATATCAGCCTTGTTACTGTAACTTAGACCTCATGAAGGCTTTAACAGCCGATATTTCATTAAGTGATTTTTAAATATAACAAATAGTACCAAGAATGATGTGTTTTTTTTTAAATCTTCATTGTGCCATTGCCTTGAAACGGCGTACTTCCGTGGCAATTAACTTACGATACCAAATTTTGGAACCCGATATGGTGTTTCCAATCACCCAGCATAAAATATTAACGAAAGTCGATAGCAGTTCCTACGGTGTTCGACGAGTGTGTGTGACGTCAAAATGTTGTCATGTTTGCACCAAGTGTTGTGAACTGTACGTTACCCAATAACACTAACTACCAATGGCAGTAGCTTTGTAGTCCACTGCAAACGGAAAACAAGCTTCAGATATTATACGCAGTGTCCTAACTAATGTTTCCATCTCAGTATTTCTTAAAGACATTGAAATCATTCTTTGGTAACAAGTCACAAGGAGCCAACAGCATCCTTTCGTCACCTTATTAACCACTGAAATATGAAAAATTTTATGTTTTTTAGGTGCACGTAAGTTATGTCTTTCTCTCCAAAACACTACTTCTTGCTGAGTCACTGATGAAATTGTTTCGTTCTTCAGACACAAAGTTATGGAGTGTAAAGCTCTTTTCATCATCCTCATCATTCTTTCACTGATGATCCGGCCTCATTTCATCCTGGGTCACTTCGACCAATAAATCTGTCTGACAGTACCATTTTGAGGATCCTTGTATTGTGCACTCTTTCTAAATTCTCTTCCTATTTATCTCGTATTGCAGATATTTGTAACTGAGTCCGTGCACCCTGATTTCTTAATTTATCAAGACACGTATGCCCCAGTAGTATCCTAAGAAATTTCGTTTCCATGGCTTGTACGTGGCTGTGGTTTTTCTGTCTTAACATCCACGTTTCGCTGACGAATAAAATAAGCGACACGGCCATCATCCTGTATAGCTTCAGCTGTGATTCGGTCCGCGCTGTTTTCAGTGTTCTTCGAATTTCATGGTACTTTCCTAATTTATTATTTACATCCCCGTCGTAATCATGTGATGTATCACAGACTAAATAATTAAAATTCTTGACGTCTTCTAAAATTCTGTCATCCAAAATAATCCTTGCTAGTATTGGGCGTTTGTCTAGGAATACCAAGGTTACTGACTTCGAGCTTGAAATTTTAATTTTATATTCTTTACAAAAATTCTGCAGTAAATAAATATCAAGTTTTAATTTTCTGTATCTGATGGACTGAATGACAACAGCTACATCGAGGTAGCATATACACAGTCACTTGAGTGTTGCTCTTAAGAGGCTTTAGATGAAGGGCAGCGGAACGAGTATCTGCAAAGATCGATGTTGTTTTAGTCATGACGAAATTAATTTGATGTATTTTACTTACAAACGCTCCTTTTCTCCGCCACAACGTACAGTGGTGTCGTCTCACTGTGTTCGTGACTGTAAACATCCATTCGTTTAGACGCTGGCTGTCGAATTATAAGAGATGTTACACCACAACATTTGTTAGCGGATTCGGATCAATTTTCGACACTGCTACACTTTGAAACCTGTCTTCATGAGAGTAACAGTTCCGCTTTTACCCACAAGACCAGATTAAAGTAGTCACTACACTTACCTCGTTACACCTACCCCAATGACAAGGCCTATAGCAGTTTAATAGCACTAAGGAAGATTCCAACCACTCGACTATGAAACGTACACCTCAAATAGTCACACATTGATTCCAACTGTTTCCTTGCACTTCCTGTAGCAATCTCGACGGAGGCGAAGCAGGTGGCTTACATTACGTTTCACATCAGAATCATAACGAAATTTCCATTGAAAATATATATTTTGTTACCTTCAACTAAATCTCGCTAATTCTGTCCCTTCTGTCAACCTCACCTCAATCATAGCTCCATGACCTAATGTCAGGCTTCCGACTACAAGTCATGTACACATATATTAAGGCGTAACACTCAAGCACGAAAAAAAAATTAGAAATTAATCATTCACAACGCCAACATACGATTTCCTCTGCTGAAAGAATATTTTAATAGTCAAAAAAATGGTTCAAATGGCTCTGAGCACTATGGGACTCAACTGCTGAGGTCATTAGTCCCCTAGAACTTAGAACTAGTTAAACCTAACTAACCTAAGGACATCACAAACATCCATGCCCGAGGCAGGATTCGAACCTGCGACCGTAGTGGTCTTGCGGTTCCAGACTGCAGCGCCTTTAACCGCACGGCCTTTTAATAGTCACTGTGGATCACTGAATTCTTGTTCAATTACTGTTCTCTGCTTCAGAAACACCACGATTTACCTTCTACCCAGGCGACCGTCTAAAAGATTTATCGAGCTCAAGAAAACTTCCTAAATTTTTTGTCATTCACGCATTTCAGGCAGTCACCGTCACCAGCTAATTGATTGGTGTTTGACTCAAGCATGCTCAATCTCACTTCATGTACCCTTTCTTCCTCAGAAGGTTCTCTGGTAGATGCTGTCTTCTGGTAGGAAATGTCGCATTATTAATCCTCACTTAATCTAACTGGGAGAATGCATAACGTTACCGGAAAATCTCTGAGTCTTAAATGGGCATGAAAAACTCTGATCATCCAACATGCAGCATCGTGCGAATCTATATGACAACCCATGTGACCAGCACGTCAAAGGCCCTACCAGCTGAAGCATTTCAGCGCTGCTACCAAGACAGGAAACAACGGCTCCACCTGTGTATAGCTATCGAAGAGATATTCTTGTTTGGAAAAAATAAAAAAACTTTCGTGGATACAAAATCAGTCTTATTACTTTTCTCACCACTTCGTATAACACGCTTTCGAGTTCATATCGAAACACCAAATGGGTTAATTTCGGAATTCACATTCCACATTCAGATCTATCTGGGAAACCAGACAAATCGCTAACGATTCAATGAAATACATCCGTATATGTATACTTGATGATCACCGGGAAGAATCCGGACACACTTATGTATTGCAGAACCGTCCTCTAGAAGTTACGAGAAGTGGGCCTGCCAGTGTAAAAGGAGGCGGGGAGTATTGTGTCGTAAGAACAGAAGCTGGTTAGAGAGCTCCGTGACTTCGAAGGTGGAGTTGTCACTGAATGTCACCTGCGCAACAAATCCATCAAGAACATTTGAATTCTTCTAAAACTCCACAAGTCGACTGTTGACGAGGCGACTGTGATTTGGAAACGCGAAGGAAAACAGCAGCTAAATTAAGATCATGCAGACCTCATGCACTGACGGACAGGAAGGGTGGTTGTGAAACCAGCGGAAGAAGTCACTTGTGAGTTCCGAAGTGATACCGGAAATCCAACTAGCACAGTGGCTTTGCACAGTGAATTGAAAAGAATAGGGTACAATATCTCAGCACATCCTCGTTATCCACACGTTTCCGTGTTCAGCGATAACCGGCGCTTGATATGGCATATAGTGGGTGACTGGAAACGAGTGACTGGGAGTGATCATTCAAGCTGTAACCTGTGGCGATCCGATGGAACTGTCTGGGTTCGGCGACTGCCTGGAGAACGTTAGCTGTCATGTCTAGTGTGAGGAGGAAAATACGGAGCAAGTGTCGTTGCGGTGTGAGGGTATTTTTCGTTTTAGGGTGTGGTCCCCTCACTGTGCTCAAGAAATCGATAAATACAGAAGGATAATAATAAATTTTAGCCGGCGGAAGTGACCGAGCGTTTCTAGGCGCTACAGTCTGGAACCGCGCGACCGCTACGGTCGCAGGTTCGAATCCTGCCTCGGGCATGGATGTGTGTGTTGTCCTTAGGTTAGTTAGATTTAAGTAGCTCTACGTTCTAGTGCACTGTTGACCTCAGCAGTTAAGTCCCATAGTGCTCAGAGCCATTTTTTTCCAGCACTTCCTATTTATTTCGTTCTTCAGTGACATGTATTTCTGTGTTCCTGAATTTCCCTGAACATTTTTACTTGTTTCTTTCATCGATTAACTGAAGTATTTCTATGATTTCTTCGCAGTTATATTCTTTGCACCTATATTTTTCCTTCCAAATTCTGTGATTGCCCTTTTTAGAGATGCCCATTCCTCTTCAACTGTACTGCGGCAAAACCTATTACTTTTTGTTTGCAGAAATAGAACCATCTACTATGATACATAGAGGAAGTTGCCTCGTATCTGCAATGGGATCTGTAGCGTTCTACGTCTGCTTAAGAATACAGTGAAAGCTACTTCATAGTGTAGGGTACTTGGTATCAGTATAAGTGGCTTTCTGTCCTATTCCATTCGTATACTCCGCGAGGGAATGACGACTGTCTGTACGTCTCCGTACCACTTCGATTTCACTTATCTTATTCTCGTGATCCCCAGATGAAGTAGGCATAATATTCCTCAATAAGTCTCTCTAAATTTACTCATCAGAGCTTCGTGAGAACTATGACGTATTCTATTCAAAAGATTCGTATTCTGGTTCCCCGAGTGACTCTGTTACACTATCACGGAGGCTATTCACCTCTGTTACTACGAATCTCTGAATTCGTTCGAAGGCTGTAGGGTACTTGGTATCAGTATAAGTGGCTTTCTGTCCTATTCCATTCGTATACTCCGCGAGGGAATGACGACTGTCTGTACGTCTCCGTACCACTTCGATTTCACTTATCTTATTCTCGTGATCCCCAGATGAAGTAGGCATAATATTCCTCAATAAGTCTCTCTAAATTTACTCATCAGAGCTTCGTGAGAACTATGACGTATTCTATTCAAAAGATTCGTATTCTGGTTCCCCGAGTGACTCTGTTACACTATCACGGAGGCTATTCACCTCTGTTACTACGAATCTCTGAATTCGTTCGAAGGCTGTTGTCATGGCAAGTTGATAAGGAATGCGGACCGTGAACTGGAAGTCTAGAATCGCTCTTACTAGCGTCTTATACACGATTTGCTTTATAAATGTTGAACTTTCCCAGAAACTATCCAACAAATCCGTCTTCCAGTTGTCCTGCCTAATACTGATTCGTTTATATGTTCAGATGTGCTAACAAAACTAACGTGTTTCCATTTTAAAAAAATGTAGGTTTGTGTTAAAAAACATACTTCCGTGCATTTTTGTATGGTTTGTATTAAACAATTACACTAGCCCCTCTCCTCATGTTCGGTCTGTGGAATCGGTTCGTCAGTAATTGATGTGGTTCACGAAATATATCCAGCGCTAACGTTAGGTGACTCACCCTGTATACCATGAATGCAGAACGAGATGTACAGTCATAGATTGACTTGTATCATTTAAGTGTATATTTGTCTGTGATGTGTTCCTATTGTCTAGTCCACAGACCTTCTGTGGCATGAGGCGCAGACTTTTCCATGGTACAGCCAGAGTCCATGCATTGCAGAGACTTTGCATGTGGTTCATTTTAAGTCATAAATTACTGACAAGGGAACCTCCCCATCGCACACCCCTCAGATTTTGTTATAAGTTGGCACAGTGGATAGGCCTTGAAAAACTGGAAACAGATCAATCGAGAAAACAGGAAGAAGTTGTGTGGAACTATGAAAAAAATAAGCAATATAGGAGATGTAGATAACAAGTCGACACTGAAGTTGAAAACAGAACGATATCTTTCTCTGTTCTCGAGATATTGACTTGTATGACTACGAGATGGTCATGAAATATGATGCCCACGCACAACCTGAATCATGTGGTCGTAAAACTGTGGTATTTCAAAGTTGTTCAAGTTATCAAAACAATTTTTTTGCAAGTGATAGCACACAAAATGGTACGTATTTATACTCGAAACTTTTTTAACTATCGAGAATGCCGAGTGGTGAGCAAGAACAATCATACAATGAATTGTTCTATGGACTTCCTTCAAAACCTTGTTTGGTGGATCCAAATTATTTATATTCACTACTGCATATATACACTAGTATCAACCTACGTAATGCTCACCAGTCCAACGATACAGGATTAAAACAGACACTTATACACCCCCCCCCCCTAATCAGTGCCCTGTAGCAAATTCACCTACTTTCAAGACTCTCAGGTCTCACCATCTGATTGCGAAACGAGCACTGAAAGCCAGGTTTGTAGTACCTCCCCCATGAATAAAGCAGGATAACAGTCTAAAGTCTAAAGATGGAAGGATACCCAAAAAAGCAAAAAATAAGAAACACCACAGTTCTCTGCTGGGACAAATGGAATCTATTTTCTTCTGTAAAACTTCGCTAACCCATCTCGTTGTCGTGTATGCCGCAATTATGGAAATGTATACGTGACCAAATGCGAGAGCAGCTAGGTGTGTTCGTATGAGCTCACGGTTCTGTGGGAAGGAGGACTGAAAGATTTATAGGAATCAGTGGTAAACGTATTGAGCACCACCTGCAGTGTCAGCAGACAGATGCCTATCGCAGGATATAATGACCCAAATATCAACTAGGTTTTCTTACCAGACATATGTTTACAAGTTCTTCCTCTTACTTTGAACTAGACTGTCCAGTAAGAATAAGGTACACATTAAAAAAAACTATATAATGTACGTGAAAATACATTATGAGTTCGTAAGGGCCAGAATCTGGCGTTCTTCGCCCTCTGGTAACCCAGAACCTATTTAATCGTAACGTTTTTACCTGTATGTTCTACAGCGAGAAAAGAATTGTTGACGATGAGATTCTGGAAAAAATAGGCACAAGTCAATAAAGAGGCGGAGACTTCTAAGTTTTTGTATCGTATTGTTTCCTTCATAGTAATTGTAGATGACAACTAGGTGCAAATAAATGCACCAGAATCAACGAGATAAAAGGAAGGGATGATTGCTTACACGCGTAACATGTGATTCAGCCGCGAGAGCTACGGCGGTGCTGTAAGATGCGGCAGCATCGTGTTTTAATGACTGAGGTGTCCGCGGCGAGCGAAGCACGCAGCAGCGGCTGGCAGCAGATGTGCCGGGGATGGGGTGCGCGCCCTAGGGTGAGCTGCCGCACCGGTTCCCTCTGCGGGTCTCTGCAGGCAGCGACCTGCCTCGCGTGTAACCAGCCAACTCACCCACGGCCAACTCTTTTCTAGTTACGTAATTACCGGTACGAGTCAACGTTTCGGGAAATAAAATAAATTTTGTTGATAATCGGAGGCTTGTAGTTTCATTTGATGCCCATAACAGTCACCGTTAACTCTAACCTAAAATGCTCGCAATTCAGCCCTTGTGTCTTTGTAGGTGTATGTATGCTCTTCTGGTACACACTGAAAACGCTGCACCGTAGCGCTGTTGCATGCCGACAGGCGTCACAAAACAAATTGGAGCAGCAAATCTGGTGTGTGACATTTCGTTTCGGCTACTCTAGAGGTATTCTCCTTCACTGTGGCGCAAAAATTTCAGTATGTGCCGCGACTGTTGGCACTTAGCTCTAAACTGACATAAAATTAATGACCTTTTACACGTGGCTGTAAACTGACAAAATATTAATGACGTAAGTTATTTTTTTCCTCAGTTATAACTGAATCTTGTTGACTATCCGTAATACACACTGAAACGCCAGAGAAACTGGTACAAACATGCGCACTGAAATACAGAGATATGTAAACAAGCAGCATATGGCGTTGCGGTTGCCAACGCCTATGTAAGACAAGTGCCTGCCGCAGTTGTTAGATCGGTTACTGCTGCTACAACGACAGGTTATCAAGATTTAAAGAGAGTTTGAACGTAGTGTTTAGTCTGCGCAAGCGATGGGATAGAGCATTTCCCAAGTAGCGATGAAGTAGGGATTTTCCCTACGACCATTTCACGAGTGTACCGTGAATTTCAAGAATCCGGTAAAGCATTGAATCTCCGATATCGCTGTGGCCGGAAAAAGATCCTGCAAGAACGGGACCAACGGCGACTGAAGAGAATCTTTCAGAGTGACAGAAGTACAACCCGTCCGCATATTGCTGCAGACTTCAATGCTGGCCTATCAACAAGTGCCAGCGTGTGAACCCTTCAACGAAACATCATCTATAAAGACTTTCGGAGCTGCAGACCCACTATTGTACCCTTGACGACTGCATGACACAAAGCTTTAACCCTAGCATTACCAACGGGGGGGGGGGGGGGGGCCTCGTAGGCCCACTGACTCAGTTTTTCTATGTTGTATCCACACCCTTTGATATATGAACTTGAAAGCAAAGGTAATTGTTCGTTATTGAATGTACTATTGAGTCATTACAGAATTTCGGAATAAAAATGTAATTAAAATTCATTTACTTGATTTAATTCTCTGTGGGCCTTAGAAGCCCACCCGTTGGTAATAGCAAGGAAAGATTTACGAGGTTGAGTCTCTCGTTTCAAATTCTTACCATGAAACGAATTTTGGCATTGTTGCCTTCAGACATATTATTATGAAGCGGACCATTGTTATTTTCAGTGTTTCTGCTGCTGTTGAACCAGCAACATGAATAGACATCGTTTACGTGATAGTTCCATTGAAAGAGTGCTAGAAGAAGTTTTGAACGAATCAGATTTAGAGGAAAGTGAAGTGGATGATGATGTGGAAGAAATTAGAACTGATTCATCGTCTGAGAATGAAGATGAGGTTGAAGCCAATCCACCAGATGATAATGATACGGAATGTGATAAATTCATTGCAAAAAGTGGACGAGAGTATATTACGAAGCCATCTCGACAATATCGGCGTTCTGTACAAAATATAGTGCGAGAAAGAATGGGGCTAGGACAACAAGGAAGAATTGCGTCTCCGAAAGAGGCTATAGAGCTCTTTTTTACACCTCAAATTATGAATCTAATAAAACTACACTCAAATGAAGAGGCTTCTCGACTAGGTATTCAGCACACAGATGAAGATGAGTTATTTTGTTATATAGGACTCTTGCTAATCATGGGTTCAAATCATGACAATAAGATACCTGTCCAAGATTTATGGTCTTTGCTTCAGGGCCGACAAGTGTACTATGGATCAATGAGTCGGACCCGATTTTTCGAATTGACTAAAATATTGAGGTTTGATGATAAGAACACAAGAGAAATTCGTCGCCAGACTGACAAGTTTGCTCCAATGAGGGAAATTTTTGAAAGCTTCAATTCTTCACTTCCATTGTATTTCATTCCTGGTCTACATACAACAGTGGATGAGATGTTGTCTTTGTTCCGTGGTCGCTGTCCATACAAGGTGTTTCTAAAAGAAAAACCTGGAAAATACGGCATTCTAATTCGAATGCTGTCTGATTCTGAGACTAGATATGTGATCAGCATGGACATCTATACAGGCAAGTCAGGAAATACACAGCATTCAAATGGACCGATGGAAATTGTAAAGAGACTAATAAAACCTATTGAAAAATCAGGCCGTAATGTTACCACAGATCGGTACTATACTTCAGTGGAGCTTGCTGAGACTCTATGGAATGATTTTCACCTCACACTTGTTGGCACCCTACAGTCTAACAGACGACACATACCTGAAGAGCTGAAGACTACAACTGGCCGCAGTTTACACTCTTCCATCTTTGCTTATACTGACCCTCAGACACAGAGGCCACCAGTTACTCTTGCATCAACGCTAGTCCGCGAGAAGCCAAAACGACTGCTGTTGATGCTTTCAACTTATCACTCAGAAGGGGTGTTGAATGAAGACTCAAAAAAGACTAACATAAATCTTTTTTATAATTCTACAAAGGGAGGCGTGGACACCATAGACCAGATGGCAAGACACTACAGCACAAAGAGAGGAACAAGAAGATGGCCTTTGTCCCTCTTCTACACACTCATTGACATAGCAGCAATAAATGCATATTCACTCTTCCTCCTCAACTTTCCGAATTGGAAAAAGAATTTGCTAAACCGCAGAAGAGTTTTTATCACTAACTTAGGTCTCGAACTAATAAGATCTCAAGTAGATAAACGGGCACAAAATTTGTATGGACTTCAGAAGCCAGTAATAATGGCAATGGAAAGCATCACACAACGGAAGCTCAGCTGCTCTGTAGAACCATCATCCTCAACAGCAGAACCAGGAACACGTGGACGGTGCCACCTATGCTGCCAAGAAGCTGCATCTAAAAAGATCAAGTACAACAAGCTGGGAAAGTCAACTGTTACCTGCTCTCAGTGCCACAAACACGTCTGTGGGAAACACTGCAGGAAGACAGTGTTGTGTGAAAAATGCGTTGCAGAATGAGACAGTAAATTTTGTTTGCTTCATGTAGTGTATCGAATTAAAAAAGTCGTTTTTATAAGAAAACACTATTTTGAAACATTATTCCAAAAAATATATAAACTGAATCTCGTGATTTGTTCATTTTATTCCTATTATAATAACATCTTTTATTATCCAGTATACAAAAACAATGTCTAAGCATTTTGAATTGTTATTAGAGGTATCAGAAGTAAATAAACTTGATTTATGATAAAATAAATTGTGGTACTCTTTATATGCCTTTGAGGCCCCCCCGTTGGTATTACATGTAACAAAAAATACGTTGGTAATGCTAGGGTTAAGACTCGCCTAGGCCCATCAACACCGACATCGGACTTTTGAAGACTGGAAACATGTTGCCTGGTCGGACGAGCCTCGTTTCAAATTGTATCGAGCTGATGAACGTGTCCATTGTGCATTCCGACGGACTTGGGCAATTCCACCAGAACAATGCGACACCCGAAACGCCCATAATTGCTACAGAGTAGCTTCTGAGTTTAAACACTTCCGCTGGCCACCAAACTCCTCAGACGTGAACATTATTGAGAGTATCTGGGATGGCTTGGAACGAGCTGTTCAGGAGAGATCTGCCCCCCTCCCCCCCCTGGTAATCTTACGTATTTATGGACAGCCCTGGAGGATTCATGGTGCCAGTTCTCTCCAACAGTACTTCAGACATCAGCCGAGTCCATGCCATGTCATTTTGCGGCATTTCTGCGTGCTCACGGGGGCCCTAGGCGACATTAGGAGGCGTACCAGTTTCTTTGGCTCTTCCGGATATATCCCTAGTACGCATATATTCAAACCGTAAAGCAGAAACAGTATTATGTCACTTAATACTGATACTATATAAAGAGCGAAAGTCAAGATAAACCCTCATAAACAAGCTACTGACCTTTTTTCAAATAATTCATAAATCCGTAAGCCGAGCAGAAATATTGTCAATAATGCTTTGCACACAACATCGCGCCTCTGAAGTACGAACAAGCTGTTTAAACTAAAGAAAACTAGGACAAAAAGTAATTCATATATGAAACTGTTCAGTTAAGTAGCTACTTTATTGCTCCAAGTTGTCTTCAAGTAATTCTGTGCGTTAATATTGCTCCTGAACGAATACAAACTTATCTGTCTATCTTACACCTCGTCCTTGCACAACAACTTACACAATTCCTTTCTTATTGCAATTACTAAGTAATAGTACCTTACATGGTTCGCAAAAACGGTACTGTAAAACAGAAGTCACGCCTTGTTGACTGTAAAACTACTCTCATTTTCTTTTTTCTGTGGCTCCTAAACAGAAACCTACAATCTACAACACGACTAAACTTACAAATATCTTAGGGATGGATGAACTTCGCTTTACATCGAATACGATGGTTGAACGTCCCGTCTACAATGTAGTTATTAGAGGTGGCGCACAAAAATAGATACGAAAGGGTCGTGGATGTTATCTGTTAATTTCTTTTCGAAGCAACATTCCCGTCATTCGCCTTAGGCGAGTTACAGAAACAGTGGAAAACATGGTTTCGTATGGCCACGGATAGATTTTAACCCAGTTTTTACCTAATACGAGTTCAATGATTTAATGTTTTTGCATTGCGTTGCATTGAAACAAGCGTTCAGTTCATAGTTCTGCGGAATGTGGGAAAAATACCGCAAATTGGCATTCATAAGAAGAAGAACCCACCTTTTTTGCCACCTTTAAGGAGATGGGACCTGGATAAGAACCAGAGGTTGTACAGAGTTTCAGAGAGAGCATAAGGGAACAATTGACAGGAATGGGGGAAAGAAATATAGTATAATGGGTAGCTCTGAGATATGAAGTAGTGAAGGCAGCAGAGGATCTAGTAGGTAAAAAGTCGAGGGCTAGTAGAAATCCTTTGGTAACAGAAGAAATATTGGAATAAATTGATGAAAGGAGAAAACATAAAAATGCAGTAAATGAAGCAGGCAAAAAGGAATACAAACGTCTCAAAAATGAGATCGACAGGAAGTGCAAAACGGCTAAGCAGGGATGGCTAGAGGACAAATGTAAGGATGTAGAGGCTTATCTCACTAGGGGTAAGATAGATACTGCCTACAGGAAAGTTAAAGAGACATTTGGAGAAAAGAGAACCACTTGTATGAATATCAAGAGCTCAGATGGAAACCCAGTTCTAAGCAAAGAAGGGAAAGCAGAAAGGTGGAAGGAGTATATAGAGGGTCTATACAAGGGCAATGTACTTGAGGACAATATTATGGAAATGGAAGAGGATGTAGATGAAGATGACATGGGAGATACGACACTGCGTGAAGAGTTTGACAGAGCACTGAGAGACCTAAGCCGAAACAAGGCACCGGGAGTAGATAAAATTCCATTAGCACTACTGACGGCCTTGGGAGAGCCAGTCCTGAGAAAACTCTACCATCTGGTGAGCAAGATGTACGAGACAAGCAAAATACCCTCAGACTTCAAGAAGAATATAATAATTCCAATTCCAAAGAAAGCAGGTGCTGACAGATGTGAAAATTACCGAACTATCAGTTTCATAAGTCACGGATCCAAAATACTAACGCGAATTCTTTACAGACGAATGGAAAAACTGCTAGAAGCTGACCTCAGGGAAGATCAGTTTGGATTCCTTAGAAATAATGGAACACGTGAGCCAATACTGACCCTACGACTAATCTTAGAAGCTAGATTAAGGAAAGGCAAACCTACGTTTCTAGCATTTGTAGACTTAGAGAAAGCTTTTGACAATGTTGACTGGAATACTCTCTTTCAAATTCTGAAGGTGGCAGGGGTAAAATACAGGGAGCGAAAGGCTATGTACAATTTGTACAGAAACCAGATGGCAATTATAAGAGTCGAGGGACACGAAAGGAAAGCAGTGATTGGGGAAGGAAGTGAGACAGGGTTGTAGCCTCTCCCCGATGTTGTTCAATCCGTATATTGAGCAAGCAGTGAAAGAAACAAAAGAAAAATTCGGAGTAGGTATTAAAATCCATGGAGAAGAAATAAAAATTTTGAGGTTCGCCGATGACATTGTAATTCAGTCAGAGACAGCAAAGGACTTGGAAGAGCAGTTGAAAGGAATGTATAGTGTCTTGAAAGGAGGGTATAAGATGAACATCAACAATAGCAAAACGAGGATAATGGAATGTAGTCGAATTAAGTCGGGTGATGCTGAGGGAATTGGATTAGGAAATGAGACACTTAAAGTAGTAAAGGAGTTTTGCTATTTGGGGAGCAAAATAACTGATGATGGTCGAAGTAGAGAGGATATAAAATGTGGACTGGCAATGGCAGGGAAAGCGCTTCTGAAGAAGAGAAATTTGTTAACATCGAGTATAGATGTGTCAGGAAGTCGTTTCTGAAAGTATTAGTATGGAGTGTAGCCATGTATGGAAGTGAAACATGGACGATAACTAGTTTGGACAAGAAGAGAATAGAAGCTTTCGAAATGTGGTGCTACAGAAAAATGCTGAAGATTAGATGGGTAGATCATATAACTAATGAGGAGGTATTGAATAGGATTGAGGAGAAGAGAAGTTTTTGGCACCACTTGACCAGAAGAAGGGATCCGTTGGTAGGACATATTCTGAGGCATCAAGGGATCACCAATTTAGTATTGGAGGGCAGCGTGGAGGGTAAAAATCGTAGAGGGAGACCAAGACATGAATACACTAAGCAGATTCAGGTTGCAGTAGATACTGGGAGATGAAGAAGCTTGCACAGGATAGAGTAGCATGGAGTTGCATCAAACCAGTCTCAGGACTGAAGACCACAACAACAACAACAACAACAACAAAAATGCAACAGGAGCGTAATATGTACGACATTGTCAACGCAACCTGCCACTGATGATGCCTTCCAGAAAATAAAGGCGAAATGCGTATGGCACTAAAATTTTGTTTTATTCAGTTTCTGTCAGACTGTCCATAAGTAAAAATTATCAATATACCGTAATATTACAAGTAACTGAGTAAGACAGGACTACAAAATTTGAAGATGCAAATTGTGGAGCTTCTCCGAACCACCTCCTGATGACCTCACCCTCCGTGGCCAGCGACTATCTGTACGTCTATCCACAGCAGATGCTTCAATGACTTTGCACAAGCTTTTGCGACTATTCCACACAGTTTCTTTCTCTGCTGTGAGAAATTCAAAGACGGTACGTTGCTTGTATCATACATCACCTACAGGCGCCATTGGAAACTGTCCTGCAGCTACGCTATCTGTCGGAACTGACAGAAACTTGGCGCGCTTACTCAGGAGACTTCAAATAATTTATACGTAGCGTTTTGCATTGGTAGCATTCTTTTTGGCTCAGAACAAAAGTGCGGTGCATTACTTTCTGGGCAACCATCGTACAATCTGGAAAGGAATACTGTGGGAGTAAGAACCATTAGTCTTCTAAATGGGGTGAGCGTATATGAATAGAGAGAGGAGGAGGGAGAAATGGATAGGGAATTGCAGAGGAGGAGATGAACAGAGAGGGAGGAGTAAGTGGACAGAGGGAGGGGAGAGAAGAATGTGTACAAAGACAGGTTCAAATGGTTCAAATGGCTCAGAGCACAATGGGACTTAACATCTGAGGTCATCAGTCCCCTAGAACTTAGAATTACTTAAACCTAACTAACCTAAGGACATCACACACATCCATGCCCGAGGCAGGATTAGAACCTGAGATCGTAGCGGTCGCGCGGTTACAGACTGAAGCGCCTAGAACCGCTCCGCCACACCGGCCGGCACAAAGACAGGAAAGAGGAGGGTATGAACGGAGAGAGGAAGAGGAGGAGAAAGGTAGAGAAACGGGGTAGCATAAGATGGACTAATAGAAGATTGGCAGTACCGGGTACTCAGCTGGTATAGTGATAAAAAATATAGAATACAAATGCACAGTAGAAAGATAGTCTCGATTAGGTTAAATCATGATGAACCATAAAATGCACCGGGAAAGAGCGATACCGCTGGCTGGAGAAGAAAAAATGTCTTGCCAATCCTGGCCCTGCGACCTTCTGCGCTGCCCTCTCAAGGCCGGTTCCGGCTGCCAAGATCCGTGGCAGTGCCTTGGTTTCCCACGAGGCGGCGCCTCGTGTTATTTATGAATGCAGTTGCTCACTGTCCGGCGCAGCACTTGCTGCTGCGGTCGCCCTGACTGGCCGACCATTACGGTGCGGATGCGGTGTTCGCTCGTTAGCGGCTGCCTAATTTATAACCCGAAAACAGAGCACTGGCCACCGCCCAGCCTGTTTCAGACACCAGCAGGGTACGTAGCCGAATAAACACAAACAGGGTTTGACACGACAGAACATAGCCTGAAAGTACCCGCCTCACTCACTGCCCACGTTTCCGAGAGGTGCCATTAAGTAGTGAAAACCATTGGTTTTCTGGATAGCAGTCGATGTTTCGAACAGCGCTGCATGGAAAAACTGCGCTCTGTTGGTGAACGTAATTGATATAAAGCAGATAACAATGACCTTTACTGTTTACCGGATTACTGTCTGCATTACCTATGTCACCAAAAAATTACAGACGATTTAGGAGCATCGTTTAAATGGTAAGGATACGTGGTTGTGTTACGTGTTCGTGAGCTGACACGAAGAATAAATGCTGCTTGTACATTTTTGGAACAAGCACGTTCATATTTCGAATAAAACAGCTTCATTACGGGGAACTAGTTTCGAGAGCTGCAGACACTGTAATGAGCAAACTCTCCTTGTCTGACCGGTTTATCGACGGCTTACGTTAGGTTCATGAGTAAATCATCGCTTTACGCAAACGCAGAGACGCTAAAATGTAAGTCGGCTATAATTTACATAGATAAGAATCATTTGAACTAGCTTACACATGAGATGTACTGGGGAAGGATGCATATTAGTGTCATTGACGGGAGAAAGGTGGAAGAAATGCACAACTCCTAACAAAATAAAACTCAAAATTAGTGAAAATCTGTGTTTATTATTGACAAACATATTAACGCTACCCCATTACATATTGTCCAGTCACATTAACGCTACCACCCGTCATACATCTGGATACCCAACTTTTGCTGCCCGGGCCGCTACGAGACATGCGGGAAGAAAGTCAGTGAGGTTCCGGAAGGTACCGAATGGCTTGTGGAGCCATACAGACTCCAGTGGGGTGGCCAGGTGCACCAGGTTTGTCGGTTGACGACTTACAGAGCGAGTATTCCGACCGAGGTTGGCTTTAACCCTTTGCCCTACGATTTAAGTTCCGTTAGCGTGAGCCGTAAGTGGCTGCAAGGTACGGATGCGCCTTACGATTCGCGGCGCTTACACACGCTAAGCCGGCCGCCGTGGTCTCGCGGTTCTAGGCGCGCAGTCCGGAACCGTGCGACTGCTACGGTCGCAGGTTCGAATTCTGCCTCGGGCATGGATGTGTGTGCTGTCCTTAGGTTAGTTAGGTTTAAGTAGTTCTAAGTTCTAGGGGACTGATAACCACAGCAGTTGAGTCCCATAGTGCTCAGAGCCATTTTTTACACACGCTAATGTGGCATCCGGTCGTGCAGACGCCCTCGGGATATGTAAGTACGTGTGTGAGACACCAGTAACGTGACATTTCTACAGGTATCATAAATAATGACGATTGGTTGCCCACTGGAAACGAAACATTCATTGTCTCAAACGCAACGATATATTCACAAACGTTTTATTTCCCTTTATAAGCAAACATACATTGTTGAAATACATCTTAATAATAATATTCACAACAATCCAATGACCTAAGACTGTATAATATTTTGTTCAAAACATTCGATTGTATGATATCACTCAAAACAATCTGGCACATATAATGCAACCCTGCACTTTTTGCATTCCCACGTTGTTTTGGTGCGTCGTTTATGCTTTCTGCACACTACACAAGCTCTCGCAGGATTTACTTTTGATGGTGTTCGACCAATATGTTTGGGAAAATGTGCCCAATGTTGCGCGTGCAGTCTTTGTGGTATATCGCCGGATGCTAATCGTCCCTTCAGATTATATTCCGGTAAAGATGTAGTTTTCAACAATGGTTCTGCAATGTGAATCCTTTATTCTGCGTAGCTCTGTCGTTTGCCGAAATGTATTTTGTAATACAAAATGTACGTGTTAAATAAAGCAACATCAAATAGGTACAAGAATATCTTGCGGTATCCTTTCATACATTTTCTCATAACAGGGAAGCATTTGAGTATCTGATCTTGGCGATCAATTCCAATCATGCCTCTATAGTATTCAACGACACGTTTCGGTTTCCACGATGCATTGCGGACAGGTGTATCTGTGGCAATCGTTTCTGCTGTTTCCAGAATGAGATTTTCACTCTGCAGCGGAGTGTGCGCTGATATGAAACTTCCTGGCAGATTAAAACTGTGTGCCCGACCGAGACTCGAACTTGGTCCCGAGTTCGAGTCTCGGTCGGGCACACAGTTTTAATCTGCCAGGAAGTTTCGTTTCTGCTGGTTTTTTTTTTTTTTTTTGTTTTTTTTTTTTGGAAAGCATGTAAATGTCTCGTTTATCTTTCCATTTTAGTGCCAATATTTCATTACAACTCCTCACTGTATATTCTCCCTTCTTTAAATTTGCCTTCAGGAAGTATGTGGGCATATTTTTTCTGTTTGAGCGCACTGTTTCAATCACATTAGTTTTACTGGTGAGGAGAGTTTTGAAAAGTTTAGCTGAAGAAAACCAGTTATCTCAACCTAGAGTATGCCCTTTGTGTAATACCGACTGAGATAATTTTAGAAGTACACGGTCAGAGGCACTACCACTAGCATCCCGTGTACATCTTAAAATCATATCAGTATCCTGAACGTGACTCACACAATTTATAAATTTTAATACCAAACCTCGCTCTTTTTGGTGGGTTAAATTGTTTGCAGGATAAGCGCCCCTTGAATTCCATTAATGATTCATCAATGGCAATATTCTCTTGCATTGTGTCCACTTCCCCAAATTTTTGATTGAACATATCTATGACTGGCCTTAGTTTGTACAGCTTATCTGTGTTTTTGGCTAAACTGTCATTCGCTAGCTGCAGAAATCTACTTACGTGCAGAAATCTCCTGACTGGCATCACCTGCCTAAATATTGGCGTTTCTTTAACGCCCCTCCTAGACCAATACATCTGAATCGACGGTTTCCTTACTTCAGCCATGATTATACATAGCGCAATGTATATTTTCATTTCACTACAGCCGATAGGAGACCACTTTTGTTCTATTTTTCGTCTCTTCTGTTCATTGTTGAGTACGTCTTGTGCATCTCAGTTACGATGTTTTCCCAAAATATACTATTAAATATTACATAGAAAACGTCTAATTCTCTTATGCTTGTACTCACCTGCTGTAAAACGGCTTCCTTTATTTCGGGAATTTCCGTATACGTCCAGATTGTTGGTTTATTGTCTTACTTTTGCCACATCCACGACTCTGATTGATGCAGGTAGGTTTGCTCTTCTTCGTCAGTATCATCTTCAGTCACCAGCCGCTTACACCGTTTTCGTACAGGAGGTAAAACGTAGCTACCACTGTCACTGCCGCTGTCAAAATATCCTGCAAAATCACTGTTGGCTATGCCACCACCTGTTTCCCTTTCCTCGTGAACACGTTTGCTACACGTCGGGAACATGGGGAAAGTATTTTTGTAATGTCGGCAGGTCCGAATGCGGCGAAGAACACTTCGTGTACGCCACGTGGACTCGATTACCTCCACAACGTGTCAGAGACGTTCTGTTTACATTTGACGCCTGACCGACGACGTCTCTCACACGACATACACTTGTTCGGCGCGGTAGACATGCCACTTCTCTGATACGTCGACGTGATGTTTGGCCAGATCGGCACGCTACGTCTCTCACGCGACGTTGTAAGCTAAGGGGTTAAATCCGGGTAATATGGTGCCCCGGGGAGTACGGTAAATTCATCCTAGTGCTCTTAGAACCACGCACGTACACTGCGAGCTGTGTGACGCACTGCATTCTACTGCTGGTGGATGTCATCGTGCCGAGGGAAAACGAACTGCATGTAGGGGTGGACATGGTCCCTAGGGATAGATGCTTACCAGTGTTAATCCATTGCTCTTTACAGAATCACGAGATTACCCAGGAAAGGACAAGAAAACATTCCCCAGACCACAACACTAACTCATCCGTCCTAAACTCTCCCGGAGATTGTCGCAGGGTCATTGCTTCCAGGCGTTTAAAGCCGTACACGCATAAAATGAGATTAATCTGTAAAGGCCATCTGTTATCACTCAGTAGACGTCCAGATGCTGTGCTGGAATGCGAATTTCGTATATATATATATATATATATATATATATATATATATATATATATATATATATATTTTCTACAACCAAAGAACTCGTTTATGTTTTACCATAATAGAAAATATTATTGGATTATCACAAGAGGATCCTTATCAGTGAAATAATATAAATAGTAAACTTCTTCAACGAGGAAGTAAACAAAACCAACAGTCACCCCATAGTGTTGTGCTATAACTGTAACAGGAAATTTCCTGGCAGATTAAAACTGTGTGCCCGACCGAGACTCGAACTCGGGACCATTGCCTTTAGCGGGCAAGTGCTCTACCATCTGAGCTACCGAAGCACGACTCACGGCCGGTACTCACAGCTTTACTTCTGCCAGTATCTCGTCTCCTACCCTCCAAACTTTACAGAAGCTCTCCTGCGAACCTAGCAGAAAGTTTGGAAGGTAGGAGACGAGATACTGGCAGAAGTAAAGCTGTGAGTACCGGGCGTGAGTCGTGCTTCGGTAGCTCAGATGGTAGAGCACTTGCCCGCGAAAGGCAAAGGTCCCGAGTTCGAGTCTCGGTCGGGCACACAGTTTTAATCTGCCAGGAAGTTTCATATCAGCGCACACTCCGCTGCAGAGTGAAAATCTCAATCTGGAAACCTCCCCCAGGCTGTGGCTAAGCCATGTCTCCGCAATATCCTTTCTTTCAGGAGTGCTAGTTCTGCTAGGTTCGCAGGAGAGCTTCTGTAAAGTTTGGAAGGTAGGAGACGAGATACTGGCAGAAGTAAAGCTGTGAGTACCAGGCGTGAGTCGTGCTTCGGTAGCTCAGATGGTAGAGCACTTGCCCGCGAAAGGCAAAGGTCCCTAGTTCGAGTCTCGGTCGGGCACACAGTTTTAATCTGCCAGGAAGTTTCATATCAGTGCACACTCCGCTGCAGTTTGAAAATCTCATTCTGTAACAGGAAACTTTTGTTTTCCTGTCTTTTGACCTAGTTGCTGCTAATACATGTTCATTTTCCAGCTCATTTTCATTTTCCTCTTCCTCGCCTAACTCTGAATTGCTGTCATGTATGCTTCTATAGTTTTGATCATGATCTAAGTCATCGCTGAAGCTGAAATCACTCTTTACTTCATCAAGCATTGACTGTACACGATCATCGAGATTAGGCTTGGATATGTTTATTTCATTATAAGAAGGTAACTTCGTTGGAAAAATCTCATACTTGGTATGTCAGGGTCAGTCTGGCCCCAACTAAAAGAAAATTTGCTGTACGGTAGTAAATATACTAGAGTTAGGATTATAACTTTTATATGTAAAAAATATTTCATTTCAACAAATAAAACTCCGAATTCATGAAAGAAATCTGTAATGTAAGTTCAAACACTGCCTCTATTTTCCTCCACAAGTCACCTTTGTATTACATCTGCAACAGTTTAGCTGTCGATATAAACTGCCTTCCATCCAAAACATTATTGATATGTGCCATTTTCCGTACTATAGGTGCTAAACTTGAGAGGTGGCATGAGCCCCGTCTCATATTTCTATCTTACGATTTTCCTCTCTAATTGCATGCGGTGAAAAGTTGCTATTCCTTCACATGCGGACTTCCCACGCAGTGTCTCTCGTCACCCAGGTCGTCTGGTGACAGGCGGGCAAGGCTGATCTTGAAAGGGTAATCCGACAGGTGTTGAAACGTCCCCTTTTGATAAATTATACATGACTGTGCTTAAACTGACACACAATATTTTTAGCGCAACGCAATCTGACTTTCAAAATTCCCTACAAAAGAATGGCCCTGACTAACATTAAACTATACCTTTCACAAATCACTTACCTCACAAAAATCTTCGTTACTCGAACTACTGCAATACAGCGAGCGCCACTACTGGCAGCTAAATAAAAGATTCAAACTACTGAAGGCACTAACTACTGATAGGCTTAGTTAGCAAATGAAAGATTAGAGAACAAACAATGTATTTACCTTAATAATGTTGAAAACTCATAACATACATAGCAGACCATTGTATATCTTACAAATTTCCAAACTCCGCCATCTCTCTCCCCACATCTACCACTGCTGGCGGCTCACCTCCAACTGCGCAACGCTACGCGCTGTTCACATCCAGCTGCTGCTGCCCTACACTACAATGGCAGACAACAATGCAAACTAGCCACAGACTGCACACAGCACAGAGCGCTACGTAACGTTGCCAATAAGAAAACATAAACAGCCTACTTACAGTGTGAGGGAGTCGAGTGAATGCTTTCCAGACGCCGACATTGTCAAAAGACACACCCTGAGGGGCCTGAAGTAGCGGCTGGGCTAGAGGTTCCGTTACTTCGCAGAAACTTAGCGAAAACACTTTCTGGCGGGCTACCAGCGAGGCGTGGGAATGAATTGTGTTCCCAAGGAGCCTTGGCGCGCAAATTCCCGCGTTTTCTGCCGTATAGTAACTGTGATTGGCTTGCTCAGGGCATAGCTCCGTGACGTAGCAAAATCGGCGCAGAAATTGGCGCCAAGAATCTCCATTGGTGGAATGGTAGTGCTCCGGCAATAAAGTGGAATTTGCCGCCGGTTTTCGAGTTGCTGATTGGAACGGTTAACCACGGCCACTGTCGTGGGGGCGGGAATGTTCTGTGTTCAGTTTGTACGGGTGTTCTTGTGGGAGTCGTCTCTCGCCTTTCGGTCGGAGTAGGTTACAAGTCTGAGCTCTCGCTGTTCTGGACAGCCTGCCTTCTGTTGGCTGTCTAATATACTTTTATTTAAATGTAACTGTTTGACGAAGTTGCTGAAGTTTCGACTTCAACGTAACTTTCCGAGTACAGTTGGCAATTGAGCGTTCTGCGTACAAGCGGCCTATGTTGTCTGTCTTGAGCAGTTTTGGCTAAAGTTGACTGTATCGGAGTTACAGTGTTACTTCGCTTGATAAAATCAATCACTGTACCATCAGTGATTGTGTGGCGAGCCTTCTTCGTCTCCCTCAGAGGCGCATTAGTATTGCTAGGAAGTCTTTAGTCTGGAACAACCAGACCAGGATAATTTGTTTCGGGCTATACTTGCGACATTATCATCACCACGACGGGACGTCGAAGCAACCAGCCATCGCCTCCGGTACGCCAGATCGTGTTCTGGCAGTTAAGAAGACAGTTTGGTAATGTATGTCCGCAACACCGGCATATAGGGATTTTCCTAGGTGATAATCAGAGCTCAGCAGAGCACGCCTGTTCGTCTTTTTCTAACTTTGTTCTGCCTTAGGTAGCAGCAATTAATGTTGGGTTGGATGTGTATTTTCTCTTAAGAGTTGAGATGCAAGGAATTGGCTCCACATACCACTTCGTCATGAATGTCACAATCTAGTTTAGGGACAACTTCACCTTCACAGCATTTATTTGAGTATTCAATTTGAGCCAATTTGATGTATTGTAAAATGTTTCATGTGTTTTGTTTATTATTTTGATTTTAGTCATAATAAATCATGTTGTTATTTTGGACAGAACTTTCATTCTGTTAATTGGTACAGAGACCTTTTCATTTCTCACTATGTTAATGAAACTTTCCTTTATTTAACTTATTTATCAAATTAAATTATTGCAGGTGCCAAACTCTTTTCTACTCCACTTGTTGTTGTTGTTGTGGTCTTCAGTCCTGAGACTGGTTTGATGCAGCTCTCCATGCTACTCTATTCTGTGCAATCTTCTTCATCTCCCAGTACCTACTGCTGCCTACATCCCTCTGAATCTGTTTAGTGTATTCATCTCTTGGTCTCCCTCTAAGATTTTTACCCTCCACGCTGCCCTCCAATGCTAAATTTGTGATCCCTTGATTTCTCAAGACATGTCCTACCAACCGATCCCTTCTTCTAGTCAAGATGTGCCACAAATTTCTCTTCTCCCCAATCCTATTCAAAACCTCCTCATAAATTATATGATCTACCCATCTAATCTTCGGCATTCTTCTGTAGCACCACATTTCGAAACCTTCTATTCACTTCTCGTCCAAACTAGTTATCGTCCATGTTTCACTTCCATACATGGCTACACTCCATACAAATACTTTCAGAAACGACTTCCTGACACTTACATCTATATTCGATGTTAACAAATTTCTCTTCTTCAGAAACGCTTTCCTTGCCATTACCAGTCTACATTTTATATCATCTCTACTTCGACCAACATCAGTTATTTTACTCCCTAAATAGCAAAACTCCTTTACTACTTTAAGTGTCTCATTTCCTAATCTAATTCCCTCAGCATCACCCGATTTAATTTGACTACATTCCATTATCCTCGTTTTGCTTTTGTTGATGTTCATCTTATATCCTCCTTTCAAGACACTGTCCATTCCGTTCAACTGCTCTTCCATGTCCTTTGCTGTCTCTGCCAGAATTACAATGTCATCGGCAAACCTGAAAGTTTTTACTTCTTCTCCATGAATTTTAATACCTACTCCGAATTTTTCTTTTGTTTCCTTTACTGCTTGCTCAATTTACAGATTGAATAACATCGGGGAGAGGCTACAACCCTGTCTCACTCCTTTCCCAACCACTGCTTCCCTTTCATGCCCCTCGACTCTTATAACTGCCATCTGGTTTCTGTACAAATTGTAAATACCCTTTCGCTCCCTGTATTTTACCCCTGCCACCTTCAGAATTTGAAAGAGAGTATTCCAGTCAACATTGTCAAAAGCTTTCTCTAAGTCTACAAATGCTAGAAACGTAGGTTTGCCTTTTCTTAATCTTTCTTCTAAGATAAGTCGTAAGGTTAGTATTGCCTCACGTGTTCCAACATTTCTACGGAATCCAAACTGATCTTCCCCGAGGTCCGCTTCTACCAGTTTCTCCATTCGTCTGTAAAGAATTCGCGTGAGTATTTTGCAGCTGTGACTTATTAAACTGATAGTTCGGTAATTTTCACATCTGTCAACACCTGCTTTCTTTGGAATTGGAATTATTATATTCTTCTTGAAGTCTGAGGGTATTTCGCCTGTCTCATACATCTTTCTCACCAGATGGTGGAGTTTTGTCATGACTGGCTCTCCCAAGGTCATCAGTAGTTCTAATGGAATGTTGTCTACTCCTGGCGCCTTGTTTCGACTCAGGTCTTTCAGTGCTCTGTCAAACTCTTCACGCAGTATCTTATCTCCCATTTCGTCTTCGTCTACATCCTCTTCCATTTCCATAATATTGTCCTCAAGTACATTGCCCTTGTATAGACCCTCTATATGCTCCTTCCACCTTTCTGCCTTCCCTTCTTTGCTTAGAACTGGGTTGCCATCTGAGCTCTTGATATTCATACAAGTTGTTCTCTTCTCTCCAAAGGTCTCTTTAATTTTCCTGTAGGCAGTATCTATCTTACTCCTAGTGAGACAAGCCTCTATATCCTTACATTTGTCCTCTAGCCATCCCTGCTTAGCCATTTTGCACTTCCTGTCGATCTCATTTTTGAGACGTTTGTATTCCTTTTCGCCTGCTTCATTCACTGCATTTTTATATTTTCTCGTTTCATCAATTAAATTCAATATTTCTTCTGTTAGCCAAGGATTTCTATTAGCCCTCGCCTTTTTACCTACTTGATCGTCTGCTGCCTTCACTACTTCATCCCTCAGAACTACCCATTCTTCTTCTACTGTATTTCTTTCCCCCATTCCTGTCAATTGTTCCCTTATGCTCTCCCTGAAACTCTCTACAACCTCTGGTTCTTTCAGTTTATCCAGGTCCCATCTCCTTAAATTCCCACCTTTTTGCAGTTTCTTCAGTTTCAATCTGCAGTTCATAACCAATAGATTGTGGTCAGAATCCACATCTGCCCCTGGAAATGTTTTACAATTTAAAACCTTGTTCCTAAATCTCTGTCTTACCATTATATAATCTATCTGATACCTTTCAGTATCTCCAGGATTCTTCCAGGTATACAACCTTCTTTTATGATTCTTGAACCAAGTGTTAGCTATGATTAAGTTATGCTCTATGCAAAATTCTACAAGGCGGCTTCCTCTTTCATTTCTTCCTCCCAATCCATAATCACCAACTATGTTTCCTTCTCTCCCTTTTCCTACTGACGAATTCCAGTCACCCATGACTATTAAATTTTCGTCTCCCTTCACTAACTGAATAATTTCTTTTATCTCGTCATACATTTCTTCAATTTCTTCATCATCTGCAGAGCTAGTTGGCATATAAACTTGTACTACTGTAGTAGGCATGGGCTTTGTGTCTATCTTGGCCACAATAATGCGTTCACTATGCTGTTTGTAGTAGCTAACCCGCACTCCTATTTTTTTATTCATTATTAAACCTACTCCTGCATTACCCCTATTTGATTTTGTATTTATAACCCTGTAATCACCTGACCAAAAGTCTTGTTCCTCCTGCCACCGAACTTCACTAATCCCCACTATATATAACTTTAACCTATCCAATTCCCATTTTAAATTTTCTAACCTATCTGCCCGATTAAGGAATCTGACATTCCACGGTCCGATCCGTAGAACGCCAGTTTTCTTTCTCCTTATAATGTCGTCCCCGTGAGTAGTCCCTGCCCGGAGATCCGAATGGGGGACTATTTTACCTCCGGAATGTTTTACCCAAGAGGACACCATCATCATTTAATCATACAGTAAAGCTGCATGTCCTCTGGAAAAATTACGTCTGTAGTTTCCCCTTGCTTTCAGCCGTTCGCAGTACCAGCACAGCAAGGCCGTTTTGGTTAATGTTACAAGGCCAGATCAGTCAATCATCCAGACTGTTGCCCCTGCAACTACTGAAAAAGCTGCTGCCCCTCTTCAGGAACCACATGTTTGTCTGGCCTCTCAACAGATACCCCTCCGTTGTGGTTGCACCTACGGTACGGCCATCTGTATCGCTGAGGCACGCAAGCCTCCCCACCGACGGCAAGGTCCATGGTTCATGGGGGGCTACTCCACTTACAGGGTCGATTACAGTCAGTTCGCGTTTCTTTTTTTAATTATGTGCAACAGCAAAAGTCGGAGATGGAATAGGGGGGGGCTTAGGGCATACTTTATATATCAAGATTCTAGAAGAATTTAGTGTTAAATACACTGCTAGCCCCGGCACCTCGCAAACTTCGTGCGTGTCATCATGGATAGTTGCACTGTGCTCTCTTGTCACGGCAGACTCGTGTATTAGGCACGAAGGGCTGCATGTATTAAATTCTATTACAAGCAGTTCCTCTTGAGGCAAAAATGACTAATTTTTTAAAACTGCTTGTATTGTGCCTTAGCGGCAAAAATAAATTGACAGTGCACATCTTTCGTTGCATTTTTCCTGTTTCGACAGTCGGATTGGACCACTCCCTTGTGAAACTGGCAGTGCTACATTGTTGCAAATATTGGAACTAAACAAAAAACAAATTTGTAGTCCATATGGCTCCACCATACCAGCTACGAGTTAGTACACTACTGGCCATTAAATTGCTACACCAAGAAGTAATGCAGATGATAAACGGGTATTCATTGGACAAATATATTATGCTAGAACTGACATGTGATTACATTTTCACGCAATTTGGGTGCATAGATCCTGAGAAATCAGTACCCAGAACAACCACCTCTGGCCGTAATAAAGGCCTTGATACGCCTGGGCATTGAATCAAACAGAGCTTGGATGGCGTGTACAGGTACAGCTGCCCATGCAGCTTCAACACGATACCACAGTTCATCAACACTAGTGACTGGCGTATTGTGACGAGCCAGTTGCTTGGCCACCAATGACCAGACGTTTTCAGTTGGGGAGAGATCAAAAAATTGTTCAAATGGCTTTGAGCACTATGGGACTTAACATCTGAGGTCATCAGTCCCCTAGAACTTGAACTACTTAAACTTAACTAACCTAAGGACATCACACACATCAATGCCCGAGGCAGGATTCGAACCTGCGACCGTAGCTGTCGCGCGGTTCCAGACTGAAGCGCCTAGAATCTCTCGGCCACACCGGCCGGCGGGGAGAGATCTGGAGAATGTGCTGGCCAGGGCAGCAGTCGGACATTTTCTGTATCCAGAAAGGCCCGTACAGGACCTGCAACATGCGGTCGTGCATTATCCTCCTGAAATGTAGGGTTTCGCAGGGATCGAATGAAGGGTAGAGCCACGGGTCGTAACGCATCTGAAATGTAACGTCCACTGTTCAAAGTGTCGTCAATGCGAACAAGAGGTGACTGAGACGTGTAACCAATGGCACCCCGTACCATCACGCCGGGTGATACGCCAGTATGGCGATGACGATTACACGCTTCCAATGTGCGTTCACCGCGATGTCGCCAAACAAAGATGCGACCATCATGATGCTGTAAACAGAACCTGGATTCTTCCGAAAAAATGACGTTTTGCCATTCGTGCACCCAGGTTCGTCATTGAGTACACCTTCGTTGGCGCTCCTGTCTGTGATGCAGAGTCAAGGGTAACCGCAGCCATGGTCTCCGAGCTGATAGTACATGCTGCTACAAACGTCACCGAACTGTTCGTGCAGGTGGTTGTTGTCTTGCAAACGTCCCCACCTGTTGACTCAGGCACCGAGACGTGGCTGCACTATCCGTTACAGTCATGGGGATAAGATGCCTGTCATCTCGACTGCTAGTGATACGAGGCCGTTGGGATCCAGCACGGCGTTCCGTATTACCCTCCTGAAACCACCGATTCCATATTCTGCTAACAGTCATTGGATCTCGACCAACGCGAGCAACAACGTCGCGATACGATAAACCACAATCGCGATATGCTACAATCGGACCTTTATCAAAGTCGGAAACGTGATGGTACGCATTACTCCTCCTTATACAGCGCATCACAACAACGTTTCACCAGGCAACGCCGATCCACTGCTGTTTGTGTACTAGAAATCGGTTTGAAACTTCCCTCATGTCAGCACGTTGTAGGTGTCGCCACCGGCGCCAACCTTGTATGAATGCTCTGAAAAGCTAATCATTTGCATATCTCAGCATGTTCTTCCTGTCGGTTAAATTTCGCGTCCGTAGCACGTCATCTTCGTGTGTAGCAATTTTAATGGCCAGTAGTGTATAACAAACAGAAACGTTGAGAGAAAGTTATATTTTCTTTCACTCACCAATCTGGCTTCCTCTTTTTCCTCCCCATCGTCTCTGCAAATGTTGTAAGGTGTTTTTCAGACCTTACGTAAGCTTCATACATACGAAACATAATAAAATCCCCAGAAAATAACTGTATATTGTCAACAGGAAGTAATTATGGTAATCTCGTATACGGAATAACAAAAGAATATCTACCCTTATAATGACAGAGGCATGCGTAAATGAGATAAAGTGAACGCAGCTCGGAGACCAGCGCACGTGGCTAATCGCATTGGGAAACCCCAATTAACATTATCAAAAGAAGGCCCAGCTGCAGTGCAGAAAGAAATAAGGCGAGTACAGTATAATACCTTTTAGAATAAACACAGGCGAGGCCGTGAGTAAATGGCGATACTACATTAACGAGACTAGCGGCGGCCTGGGCAAGAAAAATAAGAATTGACCGATAACGAGGAAGCAGTTGGCAGAAGCCATACTGTGTGACGTAGTAGAATCGCAGTGGGGAGAGTAACGTCATATAACAGCATTTTGAGAATTAAATTAACACACAGAGAGCTCTCATCTCGTGGCGGGCCACGCACATGCATGTGGTAAAATAGGCGAAGACGTTGAGACTCCAACTTTACATTTGCAAAGTGAGGGCGGTACACTTCACGTGTCCTGGCGACAAATGTAAGGCAGTAGTTCATGATCCTGCGGGAAATTTTGCGGGCTGAGATTTTTGCACGTCACTCCATCCTATAGCAAGTGTGCAATTTCCATTAATTTAGACTAGGGAACATTTAACGTTCTACAGAACGGCGGAAACTTAAGACTGATTGAATTCAGTCAAGGTCAGAGTAGGGAATTAGCGTTTCAGATCCAGCATGGAGACAATGCCGCCACAGTTCCCGATTGGTAATGTACTAACGCACTTTAGGCGAGATTAAATCTTAAGTCGAGATTTTGTTCACTCCAACCTGCAGGCACTTTGAATATAGAAATTCAAGAATTGATTACTAAAATACCCCCCATTGAGTACATAAAAGTTTTGATGAGTTTAAAAGATGAAGTTCATTCTCCACCAACTTAGCCCTATGCTCAGCTACGAGAACGTAGATGTAAATGTCACTGATAAAGTTTTAACTGTTTCATTTGTCATAAATCTTTCATATACAGAGATAAGGTTTTAATAATCACATATTTGAATATATGTCTAAATGTTAATTAATTTGTTGGAAGTTGAAAATATTTAAACCATCTTGTTGTTTATGACGTGAACCTTGAAATCTTTGATAAATTAAAATGTAGAATGAGAAAGGGAGAGGTCCTGTTATCATTTTAGGATAAATCCCAAACTTGTCATATATATTGATTTGTGTATTCCTGTAATGTCACAGTGCCATTTTAATTAATTTGACACAGGGGCAAAAATTTATAGCTATGTGGAATGTCTGTTTACCAACCTGGGCTTGAGATGACAGTGAAGATACATTATCCATTGGCGCGTAAGATACGTTATCCACTTGCATAAAGACTGTAAGACACGTCAGCGAGCGTACAATGTCATTAGTCATCAGACGTAGAACTTTCGTGCTAATAGGAAAGCAGTAACAGGGCACAAATCTCGTATTCCTTTTGGAATGTAAAAGTCCTGTTATCGTTCTAGTGCTGAGTCTGTTTCTTACCTCTGTCTTGATTCTGTTTACTGCCGAGAATGTTCTTTCCACGCTATCTGATGAATGGGGTAAGCACAACAGCGACATCATCGGAGCTGTTAACTGGGGGAACATAGACGCATGACCGCTGCTCGACTAACCACGGTCGGCACCACACTCTGTGTGTCAGTGTGATGCCGACCGTTATTAGTCGAGCAGCATTCATCCACCAAATAGTTTTATCCTGTGACTTCGGTTTTACATATCGTATGGAAAAGAATGACCATGAGAGTAGTTGTTTTTTATTTTTTGTGACCATGATTTTATATCAGCTGGTCTGCCTCATGTATCGTTATATCCAAATCGTTTGTAAATGTTAATCTACATTCAGATCCGATGATGGCACCTTTAGTGTGTTGAAGCCGGTTATCCAGTAAACAGTATTTAAGCGATCTTGGCTTTTGAATTATTTCTATTTCATTGCAATGAAATGAACACCCTTAGCTGCTTACAAGCGTTGACATACGTCAACGGGGACAGATGAAAATGTGTGCCCCGACCGGGACTCGAACCCGGGATCTCCTGCTTACATGGCAGACGCTCTATCCGTCTGAGCCACCGAAGACACAGAGGACAGCAGGGATTTATCTCTGGCACGCCTCCCGCGAAACCCACATTCTCAACTTATTGTCCCGCACTACATTCATAGTGCCCCCGCCCATTATACTCATTACTCGCGGCGCGTTGCCGATTCCCTTAAGAGTTCGAGCACTGTGAATTCGCACAGATGGACAGAGCGTCTGCCATGTAAGCAGGAGATCCCGGGTTCGAGTCCCGGTCGGGGCACACATTTTCATCTGTCCCCGTTGACGTATGTCAACGCCTGTAAGCAACTAAGGGTGTTCATTTCATTGTAATTTCATTCTAACGAGCTGCTTGGTCACCGATGGTATCTGTTCTTTCGGACATTAGTAAATATTTCCATTTCAGTTTGTGACAACGAAGAGCTGTCAGTGAGAGCACTTACTTATTATATCCTTTCATTGTTGGTTGGTGTTAGGTTAGAAGCAGTTAATGGTAGTACACTTTGGTGTTTACACGAGCTACTCACATTTATTGGATTTAGCAGGTTTGTCCCTATGCCCATTCGAACATTTTTAGATTCGTTGTGTGTATGCCTCTAACCTGTTACCTTTCACTGCATGTGTTTGTTTACAGACAGTGACACTCATTGTTGAAGTTACAGGACCTTAAAAAGTATTGTGAATTCAACGATCTGTTCCTGAGCACGTGTAGTGAGTTATTCGTCGATAGCATGATTCACAGTTGTTCAACTGTGTTGTTACAAGAGAGTTGATAAGTATTTAGAGTTTGTACATTTATAAAACGTCAGTCATCTGATAGGCCTTCTGTCAATGTGTGTAATGGGACATTTTGATTCTTGTGTTATACCCATAATAAAAATATTACAGTGTCATATTCCGCTGAAGTATGGTTTTGTGTAAGAGAAATTGCTACATCTACTTATACATCTACATAGATACTACTCAATCCACCGTGAGGCGAGTGGCCGAGCGTTTCCTATACCACTGCTATTCATTTCCTTTCCTGTTCCACTGCCGGCCGGAGTGGCCAAGCGGTTCTAGGTGCTACAGTCTGCAACCGCGTGACCGCTACGGTCGCAGGTTCGAATCCTGCCTCGGGCATGGATGTGTGTGATGTCCTTAGGTTAGTTAGGTTTAAGTGGTTCTAAGTTCTAGGGGACTGATGACCTCAGATGTTAAGTCCCATAGTGCTCAGAGTCATTTGAACCATTTGAACCTGTTGCACTACAAACAGAGCGAGGGAAAAATGACTGTCTATATGCCTCCGTATAAGCTCTAATTTCTTGTATCTTATCTTTAATGTCCTTACGCTCGATGTATGCTGGAGGCAGTAGAATATTTCTTCAGTCAGCTTCAAATGCCGGTTCTCTATTGTTTTCAATAGTGTTGCTCAAGAAGAATGTCGCCTTCCTTCCAGGGATCCCCATTTGAGTTCATGAAGCATGTCCGTAACACTTGAGTGTTGTTCGAACCTACCAGTAACGAATCTAGCAGCCCACCTCTGAATTGCTTCGATGCTATCCTTTAATCCGACCCGATATGGATTCCCAACACTCGAGCAGTACTCAAGAATAGGTCGCACTAGCGGCCCATTTTTGAATCACATTTTCCTAGAATTTTCCCAACAAACCGCAGTCGACCATTCGCCTTCCCTACCACAATCCCCACATGCTCATTCCATCTAATACAGCTTTGCAACATGACGCCTAGATACTCAATCGACGTGACTGTGTCAAGCAAGTCACTACTAATGCTTTATCGGAACATCATATGTTTGCTTTCCTACTCACCCACATTTACATTTTTCTACATTTAGAGCTAGCTGTTATTCAGCACACCAGCTAGAAATTTTGTCTAAGTCATCTTGTATCCTCGTTCAGTCACTCAGCTTCGACACCTTACCGTACACCACAGCATCATCAGCAAACATCTGCCCAACCCGTCCTCCAAATCATTTATGTAAATGTAGAATAATAGGTCCTATCACATTCCCCTGGGGCACTACTGACGTTAACATTGTCTCTGATGAAAACTCGCCGTCGAGGATAACATACTGGGTTCTGTAACTGAAGAAGTTTCGAGCAACTCACGCAACTGTGAACCTATTCCATATGCTCGTACCTTGCTTAACAAGCTGCACTGGGGCACTGTGTCAATCACTTTCCTGAAATCTAGAAATATGGAATTTTACCCTTTATCCATAGTTCGCAGTATATCTTGTGAGAAAACTGCAAGCTGAGTTTCGCACTATCGATGCTTTCTAAAACCATGCTGATTCGTGGACATAAGAGTCTTAGTCTCAAGAAAATTTATTATATTCGAACTGTGAATGTGTTCAAGGATACTGCAGTAGACAGGTGTTAGGTATATTGGTCCGTTCTTTCGCCGTTCTTATATACAGGAGTCACCTGTGTTTTTTTCAGTCGCTTGGGACATTGCGCTGGGCGAGAGATTCGCCACAAATGCAAGCTAGGAAGGGGCCACTGCTGTCCTACCCTTTGGAAAACCGAAATGTGATTCCACCCAGACCTGGTGACTTACTTGTGTTTTCCTAGAATGTGTTTAGTTTCTGTAGCAATTTATTCTGAGGATGACTATGTCTCATTTTAAATTTGATGGTGTTTTGATCGTTAGATTTGTGTACGCTATCTATTTTTGAGCTTTTTTTTCCCTTAAATATCTGTCTGCTTGTGAGCAGCGCCATGAGTGATTTGTTTTCGGAATATTATGTTTACGTACCATATACGATACTCCTTACATGAGAATATTTCTTACTGCGCCATTTTTTCTTAATATGTTGTTTGTGTTCTTCTTATAAGGTGTTTCTTTTTCCTTTCTCCGTATGACTTAATTTCTTTCCACTGTGAGTGTGTGTGTTTTCGACATCAGTTAGGTAACACGTTTCCAATTGTTGTGAGTGTTTGAAGTTCCTGTTGTTTTGTTTTGGCGTTAAGCCATCCCACATCCATTACGAGAGCCATTTCCATTATTGTCTATAAATTTCGTTTAGTTTTATTTCTGAGTTGGTGTTTCGTTTCGTTCAAATTACGGTTTGTTCATTTTAACGCCAAGATATTTGGTACCAAGAAAGATTATGTGTAACAAATATCTTCTTCTTATGGTAAGCGCTAAATTCGCTTCGTTCCTTTATTTGGTTATTGCGCTCATGCCAAAGAATTACAATTTTTTCTCCATTCTTTCTGTTATTACATTCATGAGTTCTATGATTATCGTTGCATTGTGGCTGACGAATGTCAGTTACGTTCAGGTTTATCCTACGTGCAAAACATTGTGGTTCTTGTCTCTGCAACACTAGAGAGTACAGCAGTTTTTCGTCGATATTGTTCTGCTAAAATGGGATTTTTAAATGGTTCACAGATATGTCAGGTGCAGTGCTTGACAGAGTTAACCCCTAGAGATGATCTCGATTTTGGACGTATTATTCACTCGAAGTAGAGAGGATATAAAATGTAGACTGGCAATGGCAAGGAAAGCGTTTCTGAAGAAGAAAAATTTGTTAACAACGAGTATAGATTTAAATGTCAGGAAGTCCTTTCTGAAAGTATTTGTATGGAGTGTAGCCATGTATGGAAGTAAAACATGGACGATATATAGTTTGGACAAGAAGAGAATAGAAGCTTTCGAAATGTGGTGCTACAGAAGACTGCTGAAGATTAGATGGGTAGATCACATAACTAATGAGGAGGTATTGAATATCATTAGGGAGAAGAGGAGTTTGTGGCACAACTTGACCACAAGAAGGGATCGGTTGGTAGGACATGTTCTGAGGCATCAAGGGATCACCAATTTAGTATTGGAGGGCAGCGTGGAGGGTAAAAATCGTAGGGGGAGACCAAGAGATGAATACACTAAGCAGATTCAGAAGGATATAGGTTGCAGTAGGTACTGGGAGATGAAGAAGCTTGCACAGGATAGAGTAGCATGGAGAGCTGCATCAAACCAGTCTCGCCGCGCGGGATTAGCCGAGAGGTCTGGGGCGCTGCAGTCATTGACTGTGCGGATGGTCCCAGCGGAGGTTCGAGTCCTCCCTCGGGCATGGGTGTGTGTGTGTTTGTCCTTAGGATAATTTAGGTTAAGTAGTGTGTAAGCTTAGGGACTGATGACCTTAGCAAAACAGTCTCAGGACTGAAGACCACAACAACATTACTCTGTAATCATTACAATTCGGTTATTTATGACACAAAGTGGCTTCGTTGTTTTTCTGAAGTATCCTAAGTGAAAATGTCCAGCAAGCTGCATTTGCCTCGAATAATTTTCATTCCTTCTGAACAGAGGAGGCTGCTGCACAAATACTCCATAAGAGCTATAATGTTGAAACTATTGAGAGTTACAAAGCATCCTGCAAAATATTGATGGGAGAAATCGAGACACTGCGAAACGCATCAGTCGGATTTTGAGCTAACTCCTTTGATAAGACAAGAAATATTTAACAGTTCATTTCTTAAACAGAGTAATAATAAAAGACATGCCTGACATGTGAAAATTGATGGCATATTCACCAAGTTTCCTTCCTACTGATAATAAGAACAATAGTGTTAGCAGTCGGTTAGCGACTTTCACAATACCACCTGCTTACAAAGAACATAAGTATGTTCTCTTTGGCTCAACAAATAGATAGGGAGATTGCTAGCCGGAGAGACCCTGCAGCGATAACTACAGAATTTGGCCTGAGGTCACGCGTTTTTGCAGTGACCGCACAGTTTTGACGGATCGATGCATGAGGGAGAGAAGTGCCACGAAAAAGAAGTTGCACTCTCCTTTTAGGAACGGTCAGAGTAGGACTGTACGGGTGAGCTTTTCTGTTGTGCTGTGATTCAGCACTGGGATTCAGGCCTCCTACAATGTTCACACTAGGTAGGTATGATTAATGATTTTCCACTCTCTTGTGCATTCAGTTTGTTTATATAGTGCTTTGAGTGATTTCCTATGTTTCGTGATTTTCAAAATTAGATGATGTAGATTTGTAATACCGACCACGTGTGGCTAGGTGGCCTTTGTTAGGTGTGGCAGTTTCCAACAGCTTCTTACAGCGCTTCTTCTTCTCTGTAATCGCTTAAACAATGCTTCTCTAGCACTTCCTTTAATTCGCTACCGTAAGTTCCATAAATGAGTTTACCTTTCCTGGTCACGGATTGGACATGGAACCAGATAATGATTCAGGTAACTCACTAGGGTAAATAAGCTCCCACAGTGCTCTTTTTCAATATAAATTGTTTCAATAGAGGTTACTATCAATTTTGAATGTTCACGAACATAATTTTCGTAATTAAGACATCCTTTCTTTGTGATTGCACGTGGTACCGGAGGGTGTTTCATGCAGCTTGTTGTCTTGAACGTATCCCACAGTCTTTTCTCTTTTAAGTTAAACAGGTTCAATTCTGATCGAATATTATTCCCGTCCATTTCCATGTGTAATTGCTCTTTCGGTATCACGATTGCTCTAGTAGTCAGTACCGTGGTACTAGGCAGACTTTCCTATGTCGCATGGCATATGGATAAGACTAAGCAGTGCTCCTATGCTGTTGATCAGTTTTGCTTCTGTACTTTTGTGATGTCACTCCCAATTCTTCTCGAGTAGCATTGTTGTTGTTGCTATGGTCTTCAGTCCTGAGACTGGTTTGATGCAGCTCTCCATGCTACTCCATCCTGTGCAAGCTTCTTCATCTCTCCGTACCTACTGCAACATACATCCTTCTGAATCTGTTTAGTGTATTCATCTCTTGGTCTCCCTCTACGATTTTTACCCTCCACGCTGCCCTCCAATGCTAAATTAGTGATCCCTTGATGCCTCAGAACATGTCCTACCAACCGATCCCTCCTTCTAGTCAAGTTGTGTCACAAACTTCTCTTCTCTCCAATCATATTCAATACCTCATCATTACTTACGTGATCTACTCACCTAATCTTCAATATTCTTCTGTCGCATCACATTTCGAAACTTTCTATTCTCTTCTCGACTAAACTATTTATCGTCCATGTTTAACTTCCATAGATGGCTACACTCAATACAAATACTTTCAGCCAGTTTGCCGTGGCATACGGAGCTCCATCGCAGTCTTTAACACTGGTAGCATGCCGCGACAGCGTGGACGTGAACCGTATGTGCAGTTGACGGACGTTGAGCGAGGACGTATAGTGGGCATGCGGGAGGCCGGGTGGACGTACCGCCGAATTGCTCAACACGTGGGGCGTGAGGTCTCCACAGTACATCGATGTTGTCGCCAGTGGTCGGCGGAAGGTGCACGTGCCCGTCGACCTGGGACCGGACCGCAGCGACGCACGGATGCACGCCAAGACCGTAGGATCCTACGCAGTGCCGTAGGGGACCGCACCGCCACTTCCCAGCAAATGAGGGACACTGTTGCTCCTGGGGTATCGGCGAGGACCATTCGCAACCGTCTCCATGAAGCTGGGCTACGGTCCCGCACACCGTTAGGCCGTCTTCCGCTCACGCCCCAACATCGTGCAGCCCGCCTCCAGTGGTGTCGCGACAGGCGTGAATGGAGGGACGAATGGAGACGTGTCGTCTTCAGCGATGAGAGTCGCTTCTGCGTTGGTGCCAATGATGGTCGTATGCGTGTTTGGCGCCGTGCAGGTGAGCGCCACAATCTGGACTGCATACGACCGAGGCACACAGGGCCAACACCCGGCATCATGGTGTGGGGAGCGATCTCCTACACTGGCCGTACACCACTGGCGATCGTCGAGGGGACACTGAATAGTGCACGGTACATCCAAACCGTCGTCGAACCCATCGTTCTACCATTCCTAGACCGGCAAGGGAACTTGCTGTTCCAACAGGACAATGCACGTCCGCATGTATCCCGTGCCACCCAACGTGCTCTAGAAGGTGTAAGTCAACTACCCTGGCCAGCAAGATCTCCGGATCTGTCCCCCATTGAGCATGTTTGGGACTGGATGAAGCGTCGTCTCACGCGGTCTGCACGTCCAGCACGAACGCTGGTCCAACTGAGGCGCCAGGTGGAAATGGCATGGCAAGCCGTTCCACAGGACTACATCCAGCATCTCTACGATCGTCTCCATGGGAGAATAGCAGCCTGCATTGCTGCGAAAGGTGGATATACACTGTACTAGTGCCGACATTGTGCATGCTCTGTTGCCTGTGTCTATGTGCCTGTGGTTCTGTCAGTGTGATCATGTGATGTATCTGACCCCAGGAATGTGTCAATAAAGTTTCCCCTTCCTGGGACAATGATTTCACGGTGTTCTTATTTCAATTTCCAGGAGTGTACACCCGATGTTAACAAGTTTCTCTTCTTCAGAAACGCTTTCCTTGCCATTGCCAGTCTACATTTTATATCTTCTCTACTTCGACCATCATCAGTTATTTTGCTCCCCAAATAGCAAAACTCCTTTACTACTTTAAGTGTCTCATTTCCTAATCTAATTCCCTAAGCATCACCCGACTTAATTCGACTATATTCCAATATCCTCGATTTGCTCTTGTTGATATTCATCTTATATCCTCGTTTCAAGACACTGTCCACTCCGTTCAACCGCTCTTCGAAGTCCTTTGCTGTCTCTAACAGAATTACAATGTCATAGGCGATCCTCAAGGTTTTTATTTCTTCTCCGTTGATTTTAATACCTACAGAGAATTTTTCCTTTGTTTCCTTTACTGCTTGCTCAATATACAGAATGAATAACATCGGGGAGAGGCTACAACCCTGTCTCACTCCCTTCCCAACCACTGCTTCCCTTTCATGCCCAACGACTGTTATAACTGCCATCTCGTTTCTGTATAAATTGTAAATAGCCTTTCGCTCCCTGTATTTTAGCCCTGCCACATTTAGAATTTGAAAGAGAGTATTCCAGCTAACATTGTCAAAGATTTCTCTAAGTCTACAAATGCTAGAAACGTAGGTTTGCCTTTCCTTAATCTAGCTTCTAAGATTAGTCGTAGGGTCAGTATTGGCTCATGTGTTCCCATATTTCTACGGAATCCAAACTGATCTTCCCCGAGGTCGGCTTTCACTAGTTTTTCCATTCGTCTGTAAAGAATTCGCGTTAGCATTTTGCAGCTGTGACATATTAAACTGATAGTTCGGTAATTTTCACATCTGCCAACACCTGCTTTCTTTGGAATTGGAATTCTTATATTCTTCTTGAAGTCTGAGGATATTTCGCCTGTCTCATACATCTTGCTCACCAGATGGTAGAGTTTTGTCAGCGCTGGCTCTCCCAAGGCTATCAGTAGTTCTAATGGAATGTTGTCTACTCCAGGGGCCATGTTTCTACTCAGGTCTTTCAGTGCTCTGTCAAACTCTTCACGGAGTATCATATCTCCCATTTCATCTTCATTTACATCCTCTTCCATTTCCATAACATTGTCCTCAAGTACATCGCCAATGTATAGACCCTCTATATACTCTTTCCACCTTTCTGCTTTCCCTTCTTTGCTTGGATCTGGGTTTCCATTTGAGCTCTTGATATTCATACAAATGGTTCTCTTTTCTCCAAAGGTCTCTTTAATTTTCCTGTAGCCAGTATCTATCTTACCCCTAATGAGATAAGCCTCTACGTCATTACTTTTGTCCTCTAGCCACCCCTGCTTAGCCGTTTTGCACTTCCTGTCGATATCATTTTTGAGACGTTTGTATTCCTTTTTGCCTGCTTCATTTACTGAATTTTTATATTTTTTCCTTTCATCAATTAAATTCAATATTTCTTCTGTTACCCAAGGATTTCTGCTAGCCCTCGTCTTTTTACCTACTTGATCGTCTGCTGCCTTCACTACTTCATCCCTCGGAGCTACCCATTCTTCTTCTACTGTATTTCTTTCCCCCATTTGTGACAATTGTTTCCTTATGCTCTTCCTGAAACTCTGTACAACCTCTGGTATAGTCAGTTTTTCCAGGTCCTATCTGCTTAAATTCTCACCTTTTTGCAGTTTCTTCAGTTTCAATGCACAGTTCATAACTAATAGATTGTGGTCAGAATCCACATCTGCCCCAGGAAATGTCTTACAATTTAAAACCTGGTTCCTAAATCTCTGTCTTACTATTATATAATATATCTGATATATTTTAGTATCTCCAGTATTCTTCCATGTGTACAACCTTCTTTTATGATTCTTGAACCAAGTGTCAGCTATGATTAAGTTATGCTTTGTGCAAAATTCTACCAGACGGCTTCCTCTTTCATTTCTTTCCCCCAATCCATATTCACCCACTATGTTTCCTTCTCTCCCTTATCCTACTCGCTATTTCCAGTCGCCCATGACTATTAAATTTTCGTCTCCCTTAGCATTGACGTAATTTAATGGTGTTCCTTTGTTAGCCTTGTTTCTCTGGTACGTTTTCATTATTCCCGTAGTATTATCCGACCATTTCTCTGAAAAATACGTTAGAAGAATTGAACATGTAACAATACTTCCATAATCCATGTTCTTCTGTCTCATACAGCGCTGACTTTTTGGAGCTATTGTAAAATGGTGGTTGTTCTTAAATAGTATTTTTGTGTATGTATCAGTCGTGTGAAAAAAATTGAGCTAATTCATGTTCCTAATGAACAAGCTGTATGTGTTTATTGGCAGATGGGCTATTTTTGTGCAGCGGGGCCTATAATTAAAATAAATATTCTTCCCAATTTTGTGTCTGAGTAGCAATCAAGTGGACTTGTGTATGTTTGGTTCCCATTTGTTTTTTCCCGCCATTACAACTACAGACAACAAAATAAAGGCAATATAGGATTTACTTTAGCGAGAGGACACAACCGGAGAGGAGGAGGAGCAGATAGCCTTAGGAGTAAATGACGGATTGGTAACACATGTATACAGTGTTGCAAAATTTTTAACGATTATTTAACAACTGTGCTGAAAAGATGGAGCTGCCAGTATTAACAAACGATTCTGTGGTTTGCCTGATTCCAGCGCTTACAAACAAATTCTGTAAGGGTATTTGGCCATCACCACAGAAGATGTGATCTTCACCATAAAATCTATAAATTAACAAAAACATATGGTGGTTACGATGGACTATTAATAATTCAATAGTCTCCTTGTTTGTTTGATAATATAATAAGCTACTTATGTAACTATCCATTCTTCGTTTGTACATATTCTGATTGGTGGATATATGCTGAAGTTAACTACCTGCGTAGAAGAGGATACTAGGAAATTCTATAAGACTTCCGTCCACTTTTGCTAGCATTCTCGGGAATTGTAGGTAACATACACGGGGCTTCTTTTCCATCTGGCTACATATAACGCATTGTCAGAGTTAAAGTTTGGATCTCTAAAGATAATTTATTCATTGCTTAGGTAATACATAACAGGCTACTGGTATACTCTGCGAACTGTCTGAGTTGTTTCACTGTGCAAATCACGAAACTCTTCTAAATACGTCGAACTATTACAGTGTCACAGCAAATTTCCCCATTAGTAATGGAATGGCGATCCTGGGACACTTTTTTGTGCTGCTCAGGCTTCCCGACTTGAAATGCGACGTGATCATCCTTATCAGTGGGCAGTCACCTCCAGAATTAAAAACCCAAGAAGGTGAAAACAGGCCAATTGTGTTAGTGGAAAAGATTAAAACCTCTCGACTCCCCCCCCCCCCCCCCCAAGGTCAGTGCAATAATCCTTATTTCCAGCGAATCATAGTGCGAAAAATCCAAGATAACGGAACTTATCCTATTGGGTTAAAGTAAAATTTAAAATCTTACTGCTCCCCATCGCCATCCCCCCTCCCCTCCTTATCTCCATCCTATCATAGCACAGCAATAAACATCTCAAGATATTGGAGACATACCAATTGTGTGCTTCATAGCCCACAACCCCTTCCGCCACCAACCACTGGGGGCGTAGTATTAAAATGACGTCAAATTACATTATTTTTGACGTACATATAGAGCAATATTACAAATGCAAGAGATGACAGAAACAGACCAACTTGTGTGCTTTATGCTCTATCCTGCATCTTCTTTTTGCAACCAATCGGAGCATAGCATTTAAATGATGTCAAAAAAAGAAACGAGATATAATAATTGTATAATTGCCACTTGAAAGTCAAAGGTATTCATTATTTCCTTGAAAGTCAAACACTTTAAATTTGAAAGTCTCATTATATCTTTGAAAATCAAAGATATTCATTATTTCTGGCACAAAAGTGGTGTGATATTATAATATTTACGTACAGGCCAATTATGTAAACTGTAACCCATTTTCCCTTTCTCTTCGCAGTGCATTATTAAGGATCCAGGGTGTTGGAAATATACCAGTATCGTGCTCTATACCCCACGACCCTCCATCAAACGCTAATGCTAAAGACTAACTTCACAATGGCTAACGCCAGTCACTAAACTGTAAATGCCAAACATTAAATGACGAATGGTATACGGTAAATGAATGGTAAACGGTAAATGCTGAACACCAAATGGTAAATGTTAAACGGTGAACTCTAAACTATAAACAGTAAAGAGTAAACCTTAAACGCCTATCCCACAACGCTTATTAACTGCTAACCATCTTTGATCACTGATCACCTTTGATTACTGACCATCGTTCATCACTGACCGTCATTCATGACTGACCATCATTCATAATTGACCATCAGTGATTATTGATCACTGCAAGTACAATTGCAGGTCTCTATGAAATTTTGTAATGCATAACAAATGGGTGCCAAGCGTAATTATTTCAGTGAAAGTCGAAGAGAATCTGTATAAGCATTCCACTGACATAATTTTAAAAAATGATTCCAAGGTCAGAAAGCTATGCATCATTTACATACACAAATATCTCTGTTCCTTGCAACAAAACTGCAGTACAAATATGTGTTTTTCAGTAATCATTTCTCCTCTCACACACAGCTCTATCAAATATACCTAATTATTTTATTACATGACTGAGGAACAATAGGAAAAACAAACAAAATATGAAAATAATACTTTCATTCTATAAAACTTTTCATAGAGAACTACCACAACTTCTACTGAAGAAACATATAATTTAAAGCACATTCTACATCGTCTGCCACACTTTTTCAGCATCGTCTATTGCAAACAATTATTTCTTGCAATCTGAGTAGATATCTGGAACAGCTCCATTAGATAAATAAGATTTTACTGAATTAATGAAATGGAAACAGCACTGAATAGTATTTTACGGGCAGACTGTGTACATTATGGATAATATATTTTTTAATGTAGCTTTCTGCCAGATTATTGTTTTGGAGTAGAAACAGTTTAGTTAAGTAAATACAGTTGCAAATATCGCATACATAAAAAACAACATTTTGTTCAGTATCAGTAAGGCACTCTTTCTTAGGAGGTTGTATTGCTTTCTCATTGACTTCTGTAAAATCCATTAGGTCGCCAATGACTTTGTACTGTGATCAGCCAGAACATTATGATCATCGACCTATCGATAAAAACCCGTCCAGTTGATAGCAGCGTCACCTTGCGAGGAATAAACTGCTAGTCAGACACACTCACGGTGCATGTAGTATCTGTGAGCAGGCTGCCCGTGAGTAGAATGGGGAAGGCACGCGATCTGCCTTGACCGAGGACAGAATACCATGGCCCAGACGCTCGGTTTGAGCACTTCATAAACTCTGCAATTTGCCGGGTGTCTTCAACACGTGGGGAAACCAAATTGAAACCGCATCCAGACGTTGTAGGGTTGACTGGCCACCACTTCTTACAGAAGTAAGACATATTAGGCTGTGCAGATTTGCAAAAAAGGACAAGCGGCGAACTGTGGCTCAACTAACATCAGACTTTAATGCTGGACATAGCAGAAGTGTTTTTGAACACACAATGCACTGAACACTCCTAACGATGGGCCTCCACAGCAGAAGACCCATACAAGTGTCAGTGTTACACCACGACATGGGCAACTACGACAGAAATTGACACTTGATCACTGGAACTGGATGTTGGCACAGTGGCAGAGCGTTGCACGGTCTGATGAATCCTGACACTTTCTTCTTCATCATGTCGATGGGAGGGGTCGCATCCGTCGTCTTCCAAGGGAACAGCTCCTTGACACCTGTACTACAGGACGGAGACAACTTGGCAGCGGCGCCATTATGCTCTGGGGAACATTCACGTGGGCATCCATGGGTCCACTCGAGCTCGTGCATGGCACCATGAAGGCCAAGGAGTATCGTACAGTGGTTGCAGACCACTTACACTCCATGACGACCGTGTTTCCCGACGGCAGTGACATTTTTCAGCAAGGTGATACACCATGTCTGAAGACTAGGAGTGTGATGGAGTGGTTCGAGAAACACAGTGGCGAGTTCCAGTTGGTATGCTGGCCGCCAAAATCGCCGTATCTGGACCCGATCGAACGCATCTGGGATGTGATTGAACTGGCGTTAGAGCCCGTAGCCCCCCCTCCCCGGTATTTTCTGGAATTAGCTGAGTTTCGTGTGCAGATGTGGTGTCAACTCCCTCCAGCCACTTATCAAGGCCTCAGTGCTTCCATATCATGACGCGTCGCCGCTGTTACATATGCTAAATGTGGACATACCGGCTATAAGATAGATTGTCAATAATATTCTTCTGGAATTTTGACCGCATTGTCAATACGGTATACAAAATTGTCCACCGCTTTGGCCAGTGTTGCAGATGACCCTGACGGAGGCCATTTGCAACAGTGACAGAAACGTCGGACAATTTTATATATTGACAATGCGGTCAATAGTCGAGAAGAATATTATTGACGGTGACAGAGGCCGTGGATGGTTAAAATGGTTCAAATGGCTCTGAACACTATGGGACTTCACATCTGTTGTCATCAGTCCCCTAGAACTTAGAACTACTTAAACCTAACGAACCTAAGGACATCACACACATCCATGCGCGAGGCAGGATTCGAACCTGCGACCGTAACAGTCGCGCGGTTCCGGACTGTGCGCCTAGAACCGCTAGACCACCGCGGCCGGCTAAGGCCGTGGAAGTCTACGCTTACATATCTGGTAGACTGTCTTAATGTTCTGATGATCAGTGTATACAAGAACTAAACACCCTTTGCAAATGAAACAACAATCTTATTTTAGAGAACTAATATCAACTTCTCTAATTCTTCCACTGTGTAACACTTTGTGAACAAAAACTGGCATTTTTATGTACACAAACAGTTATGCATCAATATTTTCAAAATCGACTGTGTCTGTGTTATTCCCTCTTTCACGATATATTACACACTGTACCGCTGTTGAGGTAGCCGTGCTCGGCGGGACTGATGGTCGAAATTCTTGACGGTAGATACATTTTGCAGATCTTCAGATGAACCAGCATCGTTGCTCCATACTTGGTGGCGAGGCGTTTTGTGCTCAATATCGGATGGGGTTACAAATACAAAATCAAATAGGGGTAATGCAGGAGTAGGTTTAATAATGAATAAAAAAAATAGGAGTCCGGGTAAGCTACTACAAATAGCATAGCGAACGCATTACTGTGGCCAAGATAGACACGAAGCCCACGCCTACTCCAATAGTACAAGTTTATATCCCAACTAGCTCTGCAGATGACGAAGAAATTGATGAAATGTATGATGAGATGCAAGAAATTATTCAGATAGTGAAGGGAGAGGAAAATTTAATAGTCATGGGTGACTGGAATTCGATAGTAGGGAAAGGAAGAGAAGGAAACGTAGTAGGTGAATATGGAATGGGAGTAAGGAATGAAAGAAGAAGCCGCCTGGTAGAATTTTGCGCAGAGCATAACTTAATCATAGCTGACACTTGGTTCAAGAATCATGAAAGAAGGTTGCATACATGGAAGAAGTCTGGAGATACTAGAAGGTATCAGATATATTATATAATGGTAAGACAGAGATTTAGGAACCAGGTTTTAAACTGTAAGACATTTCCAGAGGCAGAGGGGCAGATGTGGACTCTGACTAAACCAGAGGTTGTACAGAGTTCCAGAGACAGTATAAGGGAACAATTGACAGGAATGGGGGAGAGAAATACAGTAGAAGAAGAATGGGTAGCTTTGAGGGATGAAGTAGTGAAGCGGGAATGGATCAAGTAGGTAAAAAGACGAGGGGTAGTAGAAAACTTTGGGTAACAGAAGAAATATTGAATTTAATTGATGAAAGGAGAAATTACAAAAATGCAGTAAATGAAGCAGGCAAAAATGAATACAAACGTCTCAAAAATGAGATCGACAGGAAGTGCAAAATGGCTAAGCAGGGGTGACTAGAGGACAAATGTAAGGATGTAGGTGCTTATCTCACTAGGGTTAAGATAAATACTGGCTGCAGGAAAATTAAAGAGACCTTTGGTGAAAAGAGAACCACTTGTATGAATGTCAAGAGCTCAAATGGAAACCCAGTTCTAAGCAAAGAAGGGAAAGCGGAAAGGTGGAAGGAGTATATAGAGGGTCTATACATTGGCGATGCACATGAGAACAATATTATGGAAATGCAAGAGGATGTAAATGAAGATGAAATGGAAGATATGATACTCCGTGAAGAGTTTGACAGAGCACTGAAAGACCTGAGTAGAAACATGGCCCCTGGAGTAGACAACATTCCATTAGAACTACTGATAGCCTTGGGAGAGCCAGCGCTGACAAAACTCTACCATCTGGTGAGCAAGATGTATGAGACAGGCGAAATACCCTCAGACTTCAAGAAGAATATAAGATTTCCAATCCCAAAGAAAGCAGGTGTTGGCAGATGTGAAAATTACCGAACTATCAGTTTAATATGTCACAGCTGCAAAATGCTAACGCGAATTCTTTACAGACGAATGGAAAAACTAGTAGAAGCCGACCTCGGGGAAGATCAGTTTGGATTCCGTAGAAATATGGGAACACGTGAACCAATACTGACCCTACGTCTAATCTTAGAAGCTAGGTTAAGGAAAGGCAAACCTACGTTTCTAGCATTTGTAGACTTAGAGAAAGCTTTCGTCAAAGTTGACTGGAATACTCTCTTTCAAATTCTGAAGGTGGCAGGGGTAAAATACAGGGAGCGAAAGGCTATTTACAATTTGTACAGAAACGAGATGGCAGTTATAACAGTCGTTGGGCATGAAAGGGAAGCAGTGGTTGGGAAAGGAGTGAGACAGGGTTGTAGCCTCTCCCCGATGTTATTCATTCTGTATATTGAGCAAGCAGTAAAGGAAACAAAAGAAAAATTTCAAGAAATCCTTCGTTTTCGACAATACGTTCCACACTTCCCGACCTCAGAAGAATGTGTGGAGATACGACCAGTAGAACCCATATCTTTCTGCACCAAAGCCTACGACGTTGAAGATTTTATTGTGTTTATAATAAACTATCTCCTCCTCCTCCCCCCTCACTCTCTCTTCCTGTGCAATGAATACTTCAATAAGGTTACAATGTTGTAATATGAATGAAAGGCTGTAATGAGTGAAGAAGTATATTATCCCTTCCTTTCTGTGGTTATTAATTATTGTTAAGTGAAACACAAGAAAGGGATATGTATATATTGATTTGTAGGTGGCCAAAGATAAATATTAAATTATGTTTCAAAGGAGCGCCCGCCTCCGTACAAATTATTTCAAATGCTTTCGGCGAAATGTAATGCAGGCTAAGTTCACTGACCTAGAATAAATCGTATCTTTGAAAGTATGCACTTTTTGACGAAATAAAATTAGTTAAGCTTTGCACTTTAGTTAACTGAATAACTTGAAATGATTTTTTCTGCTCTGGCTGTGGTGATACGTTACACAAAAAAAATAAATTTAAATACGCCGCGTAATGGCGGCCAATTGTTGCCAGTCACAGATCACCGCTGCTCACTTCGCCGAGACTGAAGAAATGCTAAATAACTTCTTGAAATGATTAATTCAGGAAGAATTGTTTGCATGGGTTCTTTAAGTAACACAATGCACTCACTTCTTGTAAATATATTTCCACTAAGCACAGAATACACACTTGAATTATTCGCTACGTGCGAGAACAAATAGAACAAAAGCTATCGCTTTACAATAACAAGCGTACCTTACATACAGCAGAAGAAATGATTTGACTCGAAGTGATTTTAAATATCTTTTTTCTCTTATATATAATGACAAAGATAATACTGTTAGTTTCGAGAACGTTATGCACTACGATCTCATCTAATATAAATAATGTCTTTTCATTACATTGCAATCGACGTAATCTTTCTTTGAAGCTAATTTAATAGATTTTCATAATTAATTTGTCGTTTATGTACATATAATATTATTCAGAGTCCTTTTAAAATTTACTTCAAATATATCAGCTTGAATATTTCAAAAGGGACACTATAGAAGATTACAGTTTATCCATGGTGTAGCAGCGACATTGATAGTAACTCTCAACATATTTTACACACACACACACGCACGCAGACGCACGCGCACGCGCGTACACACACAAAACTAGACCCTATTTGAGGGAGAGAGTCTTCTGACCTTCATCCCACCTTGAGAGAATCTAATGTGAAACGAATAATAATGAAACCTCTCTGTGAGGGAGGAGGGCATTAAAGCATATATGCTCTCAAATATAATATTGATGTACGCATCTGGTACAGGAGTTCGATCCTGCAGCTCACGTTTTCTCAAGTACTATAAGTTGCAAAAAAAAAAAAAAAAAAAAAAAAAAAACAGTCCGTCCTCCTACATTTTCCTAAAAAATGTTATAGAAGTTTCCCAAAAAAGGTTGTTAAGGTAGGATGACATTTTGAGAGAGGAGTAAACATAATTTGTTTTTTTGTTTTTTGCAAAGGCTGTGGAACAGTTCTACCATCACTATGGAGGAGATTGTAGCACATAAATAAGCACTCGTCTCCGTGAGACAGGACAGGAAACACCTGTCCACCCATTTCTGTATAGTGCAGTCTGCACGTCCAGTAGCATCATTAGTAGAGAATATTGCAGAAGTCAGTGATCCCCCTTGTATGAATTCAATGGATGAAGAACACCTTTCTGGTGGAATGAAGTCATGCATATCCTCGATCTTGGAGTCATTTTTAGGCTTATGTGCCTCAATAGATAAAACTGGCCCTTATATGGAGGTTTTAGATTCAGCAACTGTTCTCTGATGAAGTGACATAATTTTTTCTTCAACTAATAGACCATTGATCATCTTGTTATAACGAGTTTCAGGATGAATTATCCCATTCTCGACTGGTCCACTAAAAAGCTTTTTTGTTTGCAAGCCAATTTAAGCTAGATTCTGTACAATAAAAATACGGAAAATAACATCATCATGAATGACGACTTATATCAACATATGTTCTAGAATGAAGCAGTTGTAACCACAGGCACCGTATCAGCATTGTTTTCGTCAAAAAGTATTAGTAATCGCGAGTCTTATCCGTGAAGTATCGCATGATCATTATGTTTCTTTTTTCTTTTTTTGTCATTTCTCTTCTGAGTGGTTTGATGCGGTCCGCCACGGATTCCTCTCCTGTGCCAACCCCTTCGTCTCAGAGTAGCACTTGCAACATACGTCCTCAATTCTTGCTTCATGTATTCCAATCTCTGTCTTCCTCTACAGTTTTTGCCCTCTACAGCTCCCTATAATACCATGGAAGTCTTTCCCTGTCCTATCGACGTGTGCCTTCTCCTTGTCAGTGTTTTCCACATGTTCCTTTCCTCCCCATTCTTTACCTTATCAGTACACCTAACTTTCAGTATTCGCCTATAGCACCACATCTCAAGTGCATCGATTCTCTGCTGTTCCGGTTTTCTGACACTCCATGTTTCACTACCACTACCATACAATTCTGTGCTCCAGACGCACATTCTCAGAAATTTTTTCCTCAAATTAAGGCCTATGTTTGACAGTAGTAGACTTCTCTTGGCCAGGAATACCCTTTTTGCGAGTGCTAGTTTGCTTTTGTTGCGTCCTTGCTGTGTCCGTCATTTGTTATTTTGTTGCCCAGGTAGCGGAATTTCTTAACTTCATCTACTTCGTGACCTTGAATCCTGATGTTAAGTTTCTCACTGTTCTCAACTGTGCTACTTCACATTACTTTCGTCTTTCTTCGATTTGCTCTCGAATCTGTACTCATTAGATTGTTCATTCCATTCAGCGTATCATGTAATTCTTGTTCACTTTCACTCAGGATAACAATGTCATCAGCGAATCGTATCATTGGTATCCTTTCACCTTGAATTTTAATTCCACTCATGAACCCTTCTTTCATTTCCATCATTGCTTCTTCGATGAACAGACTGAACAGCAGGAGGGAAAGACTACTTCCCTTTCTTACGCCCTTTCTATTCCGTGAGCTTCGTTCTTGGTCGTCCAGTCTTATTTTCCCCTCTTGGCTTTTGTACATATTGTATATTACCCGTCTCTCACTATAGCTTACCCCTATTTTTCTCAGAATGTGGAACACCTTTCACCATTTTACAGTGCAGAACGCTTTTTCCAGGTCGACAGATTCTGTGAAAGGTCTTGATTATTCTTTAGTCTGGCTTCCATTATCAACCGCGATCATTATGTATGTACCTCCAAAAGTGAACAGATCAGTGTCTATTACTTTTTGACGCTCTGCAATCTGTTATAATAGTGTTCTGAAACGTATCACTATTTAAGTTGCAGTTTCTGAGAATATTTTTATTGTATGTTTATCCTGTGGCATCGGCAATGGATAACCGATAATGAGATACTCCATCTAAGAATACTTAAGACACAATAAAGAACCAGTAGCTCAGTAGTCGCGGAAGATTTATTCCATATTCTCCGGCAGAATTGAAACAAAAGTTGAAATAAGTCATATCGTGTGTTTGCTGAAAATTCTAACTTTTCTTTTTGTTCTGCGTTATGTTAAAGTGATATAGATTATTGCTGTCTGAAAATCCAGAGTAGTCCATAGGGTCACTTATAGTTGATCTGCTTTAAAACAAACTTTCTGATCAACAGAGGGTGTTAATTTATGAGGGATAGAGTAAAGAAAATAATGCACAAATCTGTCCGTGACGTTCATTATAAGAGGAGTAGCGTCTCGAAGTCCACTGACGAAATTTAGGGGGTTGTTCGAGGATATTTTCTGAGAACTGTGACTTGAGGAACCCATGACCTCTTGTGACTGGTTACTGTGTAATTATGTAATTATGATTTATTCGGTTTGCTCCCAGTTACCTTTATTTCTGTGAAGATACCTCCACAACAGTGAAAAAGCCTGTCACAAGTCGTCACCATAATGCATAATAGAAAAAAAGAAACACAAACTTATTCAATAACCCATTGATGTATGGAAAAGTTCTATCGTGGTTGCCACTGCCGTGGGAACAGTTCAGAATAGTGTCTTGTCTGTCCTTTCCATTTCTGTAGTTGAACCCACACATGAGTTGCTTATCGGTCAACTCTTCATCAGCAAACCTACCAGTACCACAAAGTATCACCATTAACGCACAACGAACGTTGCTGAAAAAACAGATACTGAATGCAGGCTTGGGGGCGAACGGTAAAGTGGACATTACTGCCGTCAACAGCAAGTGCCGTGGATGAATGGAGTAAGTTGGTTTCCAGACAAGACATACAACCCACACTGCCCACAGTTACACTCTAACTGTAACCAACCAACGGAGACCACATGCTCTTGTACGAAAATACTTAGGAAATATCTCGGAACAACCTTCGAAATTATTTCCACGGAGTTCGGATTCACCCTATATAAAAACGGAACCATGAAACTGAATCAGGTTTAGTTGAGCAATTAATGTCACTGTTAAGAGTGAGGTCAGTGAGAACATAACACAAACAGACCATAATCCTATCAGTAAAATCCCACCCGACTAATTAAGGAAAGAAACAATGGCACGTCTTTAAAACAGAAGAAGAATCCACAGGCTCTAAATGCGAACATTATACCTCTAACTAACTGTGCGTTTAATGAATATCAGTCGTAATACACAGCAGCCCATGCTCATGTGTCGATTGTCGTATGCGTTTTGGAGCATAATTGTTCCCTCATCAGAGGGAAACGCACACGGAAAGGGCATCTACTACATACTTCGCAAATTACAGTGAAATGCATGGCGGGGTGTACTTTCATGTGGCTAATTACAGTCATTTGTGAGTCTCAGTTACGCCCAAAAGCTTCTTAAACACTGACGCAAAGACGGGAGCGGAGAATCTGTAACTTCTGTAACAAATGTATTGATTCCAAACAAAAGTGATACTAGACAATGGAGAGAAGAACAGCAAACGTTCGCGAAATCTATCGTTTTATTACAGAGGATCTAGGTTTCAACTGTTACATAGCCGTCTTCAGTGTTAAAAATTACATAACAGGAGAATCAGGAACAACTATAAGATAGCTGACTACGTATCGTAAGTGCAAACGTAAGCACCACACAGTTACATACCATGTAACAACCGATGACGTTAGTGCAGTGTCACGTAGTAGACAATATTGGTTGTAGACTGTAGAGCGTATAGGAGCCTGGCGTGAGCTGAAACCGTTGCTTACATTGTTGAACAGGGAGAAAATGTGACGTCAAAGCCTTGTGATGCCCTCTGCCGAGGTGCCGGTGAATAGTTAAATAACAGTAAAGCTATACAATTTCTAAAAGTTTTTTTAATGTACTGAACATTAAAACCACAAGTAATGGTTAAACCATGGAAAGCATATCATAGAGGTGGTACCGTAAGTACAACCCCTTCAGTGACAGTAAATACACGATACTGTGCCGTATATTGAGTAAAAGAACTTGTGATGCCTAGACCGCTATTTTCCTACTACAACTAAACTACGATAACCAATTTCGGTTGCTCTCCATCTTCAGATCGTTCAAAATGTAAAAAAATGTTGAGTATGCATTGGAAAGCATCATTAGCTGCAGTCATGAAGTGAAATACATTCGTAAATACCTAGAAGAAGAAAGCAGGTAGTTTCAAAACATCACCGTGAGCAAACCAGGTTGTAGACCGTAATCTCGCAGGATGATTGTAATAAAGGAAAATGGCCAGAAGTCATCCTGGGCGAGTATGCTCTACAACCTGGCTTGCTCACGATGATGTTCTTAAACTACGCACTGCCACTGTTTTAGTACTTACGAGTGCATGCCATTGTATGACTACAGCTAATGATGCTTTCCATTGCATCGTCACCGCTTTCTTATATTTCGAACATCTGAAGATGGCTGCAGATAGCAACCGAAACTAGTTTTTGTAGTCTAGGCCTGAAGCATTTTTTTAAGAAATTTTTATTTAATAAACCACATTAAGACATTCGTCTCCTCCCTGAGAATGCCAGGCTTCAGGAGTAAGTAACACGCTTTTGCATTGCAAAGTAATGGAAGAAGATCGATTAGCAATTCCAACACGAAAAGTACAGTTTTAAAACAATGCACCAAAAGAATTAAAATTTCAAGGAATGAAAGTACAATAAAACATGGTGTGCCCCCTCTAGACACATACTAAAATCGCAACTAGTAAAACAATATAAACTATAATCGCAACTCGCAAAATAGTGTGAACAAGAGGAATAAAGCAGCATTGCAATGTTGAATTGTAGGAAGCTAGCCAGTGTCGCAAAAACTGAACAAATAAGTAAAATAAAGGAATGAAAATAGTAAAATAAAAATGGTATGCCCTCTGTGGACATAAACTAAAATCATACAGATCGTAAAAATACGCCATCTCTGGGCTTACAGGATGAAGATGGGTCTGACGTCACATTTTCTTCCTGAACAACCATGTAAGCAATGGCTTCAGGTCATCTGAGGCTCCTCTACGCTATACCCCGACCAATATTGTCCACTATGCAACACTGCACTAATACCGCCTGTTGTTATGTTCTGTATCACTATGTGGTGCTTATGTCTGCATTTATCACATGTTGTCAGTTATCTTATATTTGTTCCCGATTTTCCTATATTTTTTTTAATTTTTAGCATTGAAGACGACTATGTATTAGTTGAAATCTAGATCAACGGTAATAAAACGAAGGAATACGCGATCGATTGCTGTTCTTCTCTGTATTGTCTATATTCAACGAACGCTGTTCACAACGGGATCACGCGGATTCCAATCTCATTATAACTGATATCTGTTGTGAATGAAAACGGAACACATTGAGCCTGTAGATGGTGGCAACCCTGCACTAGGCATGTGGTGAAGCCGCACCCTCCCCTCCCCCCCCCCCCCCCGCGACTCACCCCTCCCACCCTCCGACCACGCAACACTTTCACGCCTCGCTTGCACGGTAAACACACCTATTTAGCCGCATCTGATACGGGACGGAAATTAAACAATTCTGGCGGCAACACTGTCCCGAAATGTGTTTTATCGGAGAGGCCAGATGCTTGATAACAAAATTGCATCAAGATTAGAGTGGAAATTACGAGGTATTTAGCGCCGTTTTCAAACGTCAATCCATGCTGCACGAACGAAGATGAGATACGGATTAAGAGCCGGGCATCACACATCGAAAATAACATCTAGGTAACTGCTCGGTACACCTTCGGCTTTCTGATACAAAACCCCCCTACACAGCACTTTCTGTAGCTGTACCGAAGCATGTTTTTTGTTTAACTGACGTATTATCCGTTCCACTGAACTACATTTATTACTTCCAATTGACGCAATAATTCTATTTAATAGCGCTCTGATGATACAGCAGTACCTTTGTACAACTGAATGCGATTGTTTGAGACCTTAAGCAAGATAAAGACGGCACCTTCTGAGTTTGGAGACTATTCAAGACATATTATTAGCTATACCAAAAATATTAACAGAGGTTATACTTCTGTACTTCAAACTCCGACGGTCCCTAGAACATAAATACCATTGTAAATTTCAGGATCTTCGTTTGAAATGCTACTTGCAGGTAGCTTTAGGTGCTTTTGAAATACACCCACTAAATACAGAAGCTGTCGTTATTATACGTTCCTTCACATATTTCTAGAAGCACATCAGTGTTTTATTGTCAAAGATAGATTTTATAAAAAACGAATTTTCGATAAATAAAAAGGATTTCTCTCAATAAAAGTAAACTATGACATATAATTGCTTAAGTGACGTCGTAGGATAACATTTTTAAATAATATCCGGTGTTTGGAATTGAATTTCTGGGTTTTAAAGCTATGTAACGTTTATTACATTCAACTTTCAGTTATAAGTAATGCACTAATGAAAGAGCAACTCAGACAGTTCTTATTAGAAGTGTTCAATGTGAGGACAGTCTATCACACGACACAAATCGAGTCGACAGACAAGTTCTTCTCAAATCTTGATCACTGAGTCTGGAGTAATAACAACTGCTACAATCGCTTCAGTCGTATTTCTTAAGTCGGGCAAATCAGCTGGTAGTGGAGGCACATACACATGATCCTTTATGAACCCCCAAAGGTAAAAATCGCGTGACGTCAGATCGAGTGAACGTGGAGGCTATGCGAAGCAAGTTCTGTAATTTGGCCCCTTTCGGCAAATCCAACGGCCGGTTGTAACGTCTTTTAACCAGTCGTGTACAGAGTTATGCCAGTGTGGCGGCGCACGATCTAGCTGCCAAATGAAGTTCTGTGGTTCAGCTTCTTCCAACTGAAGAAAGTGCCTAGTTCTAGTGCATCAGAATAACGAACACCGGTTACAGTTATTTCATCGCAAAAGAAAGCCCCATAAACTTTCCGCGGGGGTATGGTACAGGAAAACATTTAATTTATGGGAATCTCTTTGCAACTGTATCATTTCGTGTGGATTTGCTGACAACCTGATGCTAACATTATGCGTGTTCACATTTCCACTCAACTCAAATGTCAATCCATCACTGAATGCGACACAATCCAAAAAAACTTCATCGTCATGCAGCAACATTTCGTTTGCCAAGATTCTAACGCTTTCTAACGGAAGACACAGTTGTTCGTTCATTTGATGTGATATTTATAATTGTAAGTTGAACATAATAAATTCCACAAAACATTAAAATTCTCATATTCATTCTGAAACAATCGGTTCAATGAAAACATCTTTGTTACGTAGGGCTTCTGAGTCCATTATTTTACATCTCCTATCTGTATTCTCCTTAAAACATGTAACATATCTTTTTCTACGATGATCTGCCTACACTATCTCTCAGTGCGGCGACCAACCCACCACACCGCCGCCCCGCACCGAACCCAGGGGCTGTTCGGCCTCCAGTGGACCAGTGGACCCCTCCCCCCCCCCCTTCTCCACGGGAGCGTCTCATACCAGACGAGTGTAACCAAATTGTTTGCGTGGTTGTGTAATTATGGTGTACACGTACTTGGAGACAGACACTGACTTACCCTTGATTAACTTTTGTCGATCTTCACACGTCAATTTTTTTGATGCTATACATTCCGTTCATCTGGCAGAATTGCAGTGCCATCGGCAACCTTAAAAATTTTCTTTCTTCTACCTAAACCTCAAATTTCTTCCCTGCTCAATGTGCATACTGAATAACACTCTCGGTCGGTGAGGCCTGGCATGAAGTCGGAGTTCCAAAACATCCCAAAGGTGTTGTATAGGATTCAGGTCAGGACTCTCTGCAGACCAGTCCATTACAGGGGTGTTATTGTCGTGCAACCACTCCGCCACAGGCCGTGCGTTATGAACAGGTGCTCAATCGTGTTGGATGAAATCGCCATCAGCCTGTAAGTAGGCTGTTTAGGTTTTTTTATTGGTAACGCCACCTCTGTATGAAAATCACTGGCTGTGCTGTGTGCAGTCTGTGGCTGCTTTGCATTGTTGTAATACTCGCCATTGTAGTGTTAGGCAGCTGGCTGTGAACAGCGCGTAGCGTTGCTCAGTTGGAGGTGAGCCGCCAGCAGTGGTGGATGTGGGGAGAGAGATGGCGGAGTTTTGAAATTTTATCATGAACTGCTATATATATATATATGATGATATCAAGGTAAATACATTGTTTGTTCTCTATTAATATCTTTCATTTGCTAACTATCCCTATCAGTAGTTAGTGCCTTCCATAGTTTGAATCTTTTATTTAGCTGGCAGTTGTGGCGCTCGCTGTATTGCAGTAGCTTGAGTAGCGAAGATTTTTGTGAGGTAAGTGATTTGTGAAAGGTATAGTTTAATGTTAGTCAGGGCCATTCTTTCGTAGGGAATTCTGAAAGTCAGATTGCGTTGCGCTAACAAAATATTGTGTGTCAGTTTAAGCACAGTAGTGTACTATTATTGAAAGAGGACGTTTCATATGTCGTCCCTTAGCCTAGGATACCTCACTGGAATCTTCTGATTTTTTTCTTGTAGTTTGTGTAATTAGTGTAGCTATTGTTTATTGCTAGCGCGTAATTGTAGAGAGAATCTCCTTTGTAGTTGCAGTCTTTCATTGTTGTACAGTGAAACGGTTGTGGCATGCATGTAGATTTGCAGCAAGTATTTCGCAGCTGCAATTAACTAGATATTATTTTCAGTGTTATGTTAATGTGTTCTCTTATTTTTGCTCTTCAAATTGTGCTTTTCTGAGTTGTCGTGTGAAATATTGTGACAATAATGGCGTGTGAAAAACGTAATACTAGGCTCCAAAGTAAACTGAGAAATGACAGTGAAAATGAAAGCAGTGTGTTAGCGCCACCGAGTAATGAATTAACTGATGTTCAAAGTAGTAATTTGGTAATTGTGCATAGGGAAATGGAGCGAGCGGCAAACAATGGCGTGGACAGTGAAACAATTAGTGAAAAGGGAAGCATTATCGATCGATCGGTCGGCAACAGCTCGCCTCAGGAATCGGGAATGACAGGACACAATTTTGCAAATATTGTAGACTCAGGTTTTGGGTTCTCACCGTTTTCTCAAATGAGTCAAAACACATTTTCCACTTGTCAAAATGTGAATGTTGCCGGTGCAAATTCACTGCCGAAAAGCACTGCGGAACATGTTTCAGACACCAGTGCATTGTTATTACAATTAATGCAAGAAATGGGACAAAAGCTTCAAAAGTTAGACACAGTGGAACAAAATCTTAAAAAATTAGACACAATGGAACAACACCAGAGACAAACACAGCAACAGTTAGACACAATGGAACAAAATCAGAGACAAACACAGCAAAAGCTTCAAAAGTTAGACACAATGGAACAACACTGGAGACAAACGCAGCAACAGTTAGATGCAATGGAACTAAATCTTCACACCACGCTTGAACAAACACGTGAAGATTTAACTACTGAGTTACATCACATTGAATCGAAATGTCAAAAAGTCTGTAATGACGTAAAAACACAAATTTGTGAGCATTTCCAACCTATTTTTTCGCGTCATGAAAATGCACTACAGAATCACGAAGCAGCCATAAAAGAACTGCAAACTACTGTTCATGAAAATCATGAGACCTTGCAAGCTAAATTTGACTCAGTTGCATCTACCGATTCGGTTACGCAAGTTGCAAAAACTCAGGAAAACTTAAAGGACACAGTAGATACTCTGAAACTTGGTTCAGAAAAACACACTGAGGAAATAAGTACACTATCGGAGAAAGTAGTCGAACTTTTAGATCAGTTCACTAACTTATCTACAAAGGTAGATGATGATCTGAATGACACAACACCTGTAGCCTTCACTGACACTGAAGAGTATGAAGAAATTAGAAAATTCAAACAAAATCAAAATCAAATCAATACACAGCACAAAAGAGAAATCCGCGAAGTACAAGATCAGCTGACACAGGTAATACAAGAATTACGTATTTCAGAGGACACTCGCGCCCCAATACGGGAAGAGGGACATAGAAATACGGAACAACCACAAAATAATAACACAGGACACTTCGGAAATTATGAAAGAAATTGGCAAGGCACACCGAATTTTGAGATGAAACCGCCGACACGACGTAACAATGACCGATATGCTACTCGCCGACACGATGATTTTGACTATAAGCTGTTCATTACTACACGTAAATTCAAAACATTTAAGAATTCTGCCAACGACATTCATCCACAAGCGTGGCTCCATCAATTCTCTCATTGTTTTCCTCCCAACTGGTCGTTAGAACACAGATTAGAATTTATGTGTGGCTATGTAGAGAATGAACCAGCTGTAAGAATGCGATCGGTCATTCACGATTGTCACAGTGAAGGAGAGTTTTACCATGCCTTCCTCTCAGCATATTGGTCTCAAGCCACACAAGACCGAGTAAAACATAGCATCATAATGATGAAACGTTTCGAACAATCTGAATTTTCCAGTCTTATGAAATATTTTGAAGACATGTTGCACAAGAATCAGTACCTGTCAAACCCATACAGCCCCTCAGAACTCATCCGCATTTGCTTAATCAAATTACCTGAACATTTACGACATATTATTTTGGCAGGACGTTGCAAAGACGAGATTGAAGCTTTTCAGGGACTGTTACAAGAACTGGAAATTGACACTGACAATCGCGGAACACGAGAACAGGAGCACAAGAATTACAGGTCACATCTGTCACAATTCCGCGATGACAGAAATAATACACGACAAGGCTATTCTTATAACGTAATTCGTGACCAAAACAGACACCACCCGTATGACAACCGTTGGTAGAGTAGTAATAATTACAGGGAAAGATCACCTCTCTGCGGTAATGACTATTACAGAGACAATCAGAGAAACAGACAATATGGGAACCAAAATAATTATTATTACGGGAGACAGAATAACTTTAGACGCAACGGTCCAGCACGTAGTTACGATTCAGGGAGAAATCCTCCACCACGTGACCGACAAGAAAGAAACTGTGTAAACTACCGACAAAACGACAGACCTGAATTCCATCAGAACTGGCGAGCTTCAAACAGGGCAGGGCCTTCTCGTCAGAGTGAATTTGTAGAAGTTAGGTCTCCTAATCCCAATAACGACGCGCGCCAAAAAAGGGACAGACAATGACTCGCACAGCAGGCAGCCGCGTGCGCCCGCTAGCTCCGAGAAAAATAACATAAGACGCTAGCCTTGAGAAAAATTTTAGCATTCTTTACCGATGTATACAACATGATAATTGCTTTGAAGTTGAAACTCTGTGCACTAGGAAGAGTAAAGGTTTACACCACATTTCACATGTAAAACCATTTATTGAGAGATAATCTGCTTTTTAACTTAGTCTTTGGTATAAAATTTTTCACTTCACGTTACTAGTACTCTTTTTCAATCTTAGAAACTGTTAACATGCAACTATGTTTTAAAGTTAACTATCCAGTCAAGAACCAAGAGAACGTATTTAAACAGAAATTACGAATGCATTGTTATTGTGAACAGACGACACAGTGTTATTGTGTGTGTACATTCTTGCTTGTTAGTTGTACGATTACGTAACGACTATAAGGCTCACATACTTAGGACACATATTGGTACTGCTAATGAGATTCTAATGCAACATTTTGGTTTACTTGAAAATACATTCTGGATTTAAAATACTTTCAGTGAGATACCAGATGACATAGTGGTTAGTTTATGTGACAGATGCACGATTTTATCACGACGCTACTAATGAGTGACAATTTACAATGTTGCTTTTGCAGTGTTTCTGTTTTATATCTGCACAGTTTTCTGTTTTATTCTGGAAAGTAAAACATGTTTTAGTAGTAACTTTTGTGGCATAGCAGCAATGAGACAGCCTTTTTCGTGGCACAACAATACGTTACAGTACAGTACTTTCTTCATCACAACAATAAGCGTAATAACTACGATATCTATACGCAAAGCATTTCACTTTTGTTTATCATGAGGTAAGTACATTGACTTCTGCAGAACTTAGCTTTCGGAGGACGATAACTACGACACTTCCACAGAGATTATGTTGCGACAAGACACACAGTTTAGCGCTACAGTACACGCATTTGAGTGATTAATCTTATACTTAAAACACTTATTTTTAAAGATTTTTTAATTACAAAGAAAGTTTTCTGTGATACATTTCATTCCATTGCTGTAATTTGTAACACCTGAGGGTATAATTAAATTTATCCTCAGGGGGGTACACACTTACTTTGTGTATCATGTGATTGGCAAGCACAAGGAGCCCTAGCTAATATGGTATTTGCTTATACAACTTTACACATCGGTACCATATTTCTCCAACACAGTATTACACAGCTATCAGATCATTTAACTGAGAGACAAACATTTTTTTTACTACATCAGTGACAGATGTTTACGTAATTATACCGTTGGATAACTTCACACTTTCGAAATTGTATTTTGTCTGTATTTAGTGAACCGTTCATATTTTTTTGGAACCATTGTGATACTATGAGAGCTTTGAATGATGTATTTGGTAAGGGAGCATGATTTTAAAGTACGTTTGAGGTAGATGACACTATTGAAATGAGCAGAGAATATTTTTTGGGGTGTGAAATTATTGCAGAAAGCTACGACGTTTCTGAGATTTGACTTAGGTGTTATGATGTTATTTTTACGACGATGATGTGTATTATGCTGCTGAGGTATGTTTATGGTCAAGAAGCTGATGCTATCTGAGGAATTTGATTATGTTTCGTATTTCATATGATGAAATATTAAAGAAGCGTCGACGAATATATATATATATGTGTGATAAGGTAAGGAGTAATGAGTAGCGGTTAGGGACACTGACTTGTGAAAAAGGATGTTGGAAACCAAGAATCGTACTTTAAGAGGTAGGAAATGTGTGTAAATGCGTAAATGTATCACAATGCTGGCGAAAATTTTTTGGACGCTGTTATATTTATAGGATTTTGTTTCTACAGATTTGTAACCCAAATTCTTGACCTGTGAAATATTTTTATATGAGACTGTCACTGTAGCGGAAACTGGTGTCGTAAATATTTCGGTAAGAAAGTTCAGTGACCACCTGCACGTAATGTGTCGTGGGCACCCAGCTGAGCGGCCAGGTGTGTCAGACGCCTGGAGAAAAAGCCATTATTGCGAGCCCTTTTCAGCAGCACAGGTAGATGAAAAAAGTGAGGCCATTCTCCTCGCTATTGACGATCCTTTGTAGAAAGCATCGTAAATACGACACGCTAATAATAACTTGGAAACATTCTTACATCTGCACACCTGATTAGGACAAGTGTCTATCTATGAGAATTGAGAGAATTTCTACTAACTTACGAAATGCCTCATGACTACTGAATGATTATTTCGTGCTTTACTTTGTACATAGTTGCTTATTTCATTTGATATCTGGTTTCCAGCTGTCTTGCAGCATTGGTTTCATAAAATAAAATTAAATGCATTTGCTAATGTGAACACTTTCTGTCAACAGATCTATTAAATAATAATTTTGTGATCCACATTCTTCAAAAAAAGGAGCACTTGGAAAGGAAAGAACAATAAGAAGGGACTAGTAACAGTAAATGCATACATAATATTCTTTTCAAGTACATGGTAATATTTTTTTTAGAATAAGATGTTGTGGTGCACCACTTTAATTATTTAGACATTAAGATGTGATTATACATTTCCCTTATCTGCATTGTTACCTTTAGTGTACTATTTTTTTGCTTGAGCTATGTCATGTTTAGGTATTTCATTTTCTGCTGCTGTTTGCCAGGCATAGTGTTACGGAATTTGACTTTGTATTACTCTGCTAAGCCAGTTTACTACTGATTTATTTTTCTTGTTTGCTGCTCATTGCCTTATATTAGTTGTAATTTATGCTGCTTGCTTTGCCTTTTGTATTTTTTATCATTGCTGTTTGTGTTAATTGTTTTCTGCTGCTGCATTGCCTCGTTCCTTAGTTTAGCATCTGAGCTCAGTAGATTTAAGTTAGCTTAAGAGGGGGTAGACTATATAAGAAACTAACTATGATGAATTGGAAGCAATGCATTGACATGGTATATGAAAAAGATTTGGGCCAAAATGAGTATTGTACAATGAGAAATAATTATTTTGAAAGAAATATGAATAGAATACAGGAAGGAGGTTTAGATAGGACTTTTTGGGAATAATGATGAATGAAGGGAGATCTCCAAGAAATAAAGAAAGTTTTGTTTGCAAAATACTGCAGTAAAACAAACCCTGTCCTTTCCTTGTGTTATCCCACTATGTTTTTGAGTACCCTTGGGTTTTTATGTTTTTCCTGTATTTATATGTTTATCTGATAGGACTTATGTTGTAGAATTTTTCTAATACTAAGCTACATTCACTATGATGAGGAATACTGTTATCCTCAAATATAATTGGCATTAATAATATGTTATTTACCTTGTAAATATGCTTAGACATTATTTATTCTGTTTTGTTTTAATGCTCATGTGTGAAGTTGATGTTTCAAAATTTATTCTGATCTTTTATGTATCTACTTATCTCATAATTCCTGTAACACTGATGTATATGTTTATTTCCATTCTATTGTAAAACCTGTACTACAAATGTTATCTGTATTGTTATGTTCTTTAATGATGTATTTTGTACCTTTGTAATTGTATTCTTCTTTTATAAAATTGTAATTGACACCAGGTCATCAAATTAAGTAACTTGTAAGTTTCTATTGGTCATAGTATATGGACAATATGTGAGAAGTAGGGACTGTTAGTGTTTGCACGTGTGTTAATAATTCAGCAAGGGACTGGTTAACAGCATTGCTGGTTCTCAGGACAATTCAAAAACTTAGTGAGTGCACAAGTGGTGGTTATGGACTTGCTCTATTATCCGCAAGACTCTTCAATGGTGATTGTGCACCTGCACAGTCACAACAGATGGCTGCTGGCCATCTCTACAAGGACTGCAGTGGGTCTGCACCTCTGGTGGCCCACCAGTACCGTAATCTCTACAAGGACTACAGTGGGTCTGCATCTTTGATGACCCACCAGTACCATTATCTCTACAAGGACTACAGTGGGTCTGCGTCTTTGCTGACTCACCAGTACCATTATTTCTACAAGGACTGCAGTGGGTCTCCACCTCTGGTGGCCCACCAATACCGTAATCTCTACCAGGACTACAGTGGGTCTGCTCTGTGATGACCTACCCACCAATACTCTTCAAAACTTCGACTGACTCCGCTGTGGGTTTGCTCTGTTGTGGCCCATTACCTGTCAGCATGTCAAGAGTCAGCACTGTCTTTCCGTTGGAAGGACAACGGTACTTCTTCAAGACTGCATGGAAATCCACTACTTCCGTGTGCATTTTCTTTTACTGCTCAGACTTTGAGAAAAACACTGCAATTTGATGAATGATCAGGACTGTCTTTATGGACTGTGAGAAAATTTTAGCTTTTGACCAACATTGTATCGATAAGTGTGTGCATTTGATTTCTTTGTTATTGTAATTATGAAAAATTTTTTCAAATCTGTATTGGCCACTGCCCAAACCAATTTGTAAAATTTTTTTGTGGGGAGCATGGGGGCTATGTAAGTAGGCTGTTTAGGTTTTTTTATTGGTAACGCCACCTCTGTATGAAAATAACTGGCTGTGCTGTGTGCAGTCTGTGGCTGCTTTGCACTGTTGTAATACTCGCCATTGTAGTGTTAGGCAGCTGGCTGTGAACAGCGCGTAGCGTTGCTCAGTTTGAGGTGAGCCGCCAGCAGTGGTGGATGTGGGGAGAGAGATGGAGGAGTTTTGAAATTTTATCATGAACTGCTATATATATATATATGATGATATCAAGATAAATACATTGTTTGTTCTCTATTAATATCTTTCATTTGCTAACTATCCCTATCAGTAGTTAGTGCCTTCCGTAGTTTGAATCTTTTATTTAGCTGGCAGTTGTGGCGCTCGCTGTATTGCAGTAGCTTGAGTAGCGAAGATTTTTGTGAGGTAAGTGATTCGTGAAAGGTATAGTTTAATGTTAGTCAGGGCCATTCTTTCGTAGGGAATTCTGAAAGTCAGATTGCGTTGCGCTAAAAAAATATTGTGTGTCAGTTTAAGCACAGTAGTGTACTATTATTGAAAGGGGACGTTTCAAATCGTGTTGGATGAAATCGCCATCAGCCGGCCGGAGTGGCCGTGCGGTTCTAGGCGCTACAGTCCGGAACCGAGTGACGGCTACGGTAGCAGGTTCGAATCCTGCCTCGGGCATGGATGTGTGTTACGTTTAATTAGTTCTAGGCGACTGATGACCTCAGAAGTTAAGTCGCATAGTGCTCAGAGCCATTTGAAATCCCCATCCTCGAATTGCTCTTCAACAGTGGGAAGCAAGAAGGTGCTAAAAACGTCATTGTAAGCCTGTACTGTGATAGTGCCAAAACAACAAGGAGTGCAAGCCCCCTCCATGAAAAACTCGACCTCATCATAGCACCACCGCCTCCGAATTTTACTGTTGGCATTACACACTCTGTCAGATGACGTTCATCGGACATTCGCCGTACCCACACCCTACCATCGGATCGCCACATTGTGTATCGTCCCTCCTCATAACGTTTTTCCACTGTTCAATCGGCCAATGTTTACGCTCCTTACACCAAGCGAGGTGTCGTTTCGCATTTACCGGTGTGACGTGTGGCTTATGAGTATTCTCACCTCACGCCTAACTGTCATAGTACTTGGAATTCCTGAATGATGGTCTGGATAGATGTCTGGGTATTACACATTACGGATCCTCTACAACTGTCGGCGGCCTCTGTCAGTCAACAGACGAGGTCGGCCTGTACGCTTTTGTGCTGTACGTGTCTCTTGACGTTTCCACTTCACTATCACATCGGGATCAGTGGACGTAGGGATGTTTAGGAGTGTAGAAATATCGCGTACAGACATATGACACAAGCGACACCCAATCACCTGACCACCTTCTAAGTCCCTGAGTTCCACGGAGCGCCCCATTCTGCTCTCTCACGATGTCTAAAGACTACTGTGATCGCTGATATGAAGTACCTGGCAGTAGGTGACAGTAAAATGCACCTAATACAAAGAGCGTTTGTTTTTGGGGGTGTCCGGATACTTTTGATCACATAGTGCACATGCGTACATCCATTTTTATAATGTGTATGATTTTGTTCTCTCTTCAGGATATCAAAGAGTGCATTCCAATCTTCAATGTCAAAATATTTGAATGTTATATTATAAATATGGATTTGTGTTTCTTGAAACTAGTTTTTCAGACAATAGCATGGTTAGTATTGCTTCACGTGTTCTCACATTTCTCTGGGACTCACAGTGATGTGTCCCCAGGTCTTTTTCTGTCAGTCGTTCCGTTCATCTGTAGATAATCACTGTTAGTATTTTGCAACCATGCCGGCCGCTGTGGTCTAGCGGTTCTAGGCGCTCAGTCAGGAACCGCGCGACTGCTACGGTCGCAGGTTCGAATCCTGCCTCGGGCATGGATGTGTGTGATGTCCTTAGGTTGGTTAGGTTTAAGTAGTTCTAAGTTCTAGGGGACTTATGACCACAGATGATGAGTCCCATAGTGCTCAGAGCCATTTGAACCAATTTTTGCAACCATGAATTATGGGTCGGTAATACACTGGTCATCAGTTTCCTTCTTTATAGTTAGAATTATTCTTTCTTCTTGAAGTCTGTAGGTATTTCGCCTGTCTCATATATCGCAGATGCCAGATGGTATAGTTTTCACTGTGCAAAGTCTTTAGTTTAATAATTCTGAAGGAATGAGGTCTTTTCCTGTTGCCTTGACCGGTGTTCTATGTTCTGACAAATTCTGTGTGTTGTGTCACATCACCCATCTCATCCTTAACTTCTTATTATTTCGTTTGGACAACACTGTCTTCATGTTTCCATCCTTTACACAGCTCTTCTATCTGTTTCTACCAGCAGTTATCGATATTCATAAAGGCCCTTCGGTTTTGCCCATATTGTTCTTTAATTTTCTCTATGTGGCGTCTAGTTTTACTGTACTGTCATATGCTTGTAGAGCCTTGCAGTTATTCTTCAATCACTGCTGCGTTACTAATTTGATCTTCCTATTATCCTCACTTCTTGGAGGTCCGTATTCACTATTCTGTATCTACTTGGCGCATTTTATATATATTCTCCTCGCTTTAATTCTCGTATCTTATGCAAGGACCCCGATGGGCTTTCCTGTTTGTTCATCCACCGTAACAGACACCTCCTTCTCGTGCCACATGTTCAAGGCGTGGATTCATTTTTATTCATGCACGCTAAGTAATATTAATAGAATATATGCAGCAAAATGAACATTAAATTCTATGTTCTTTAAATACCAAGCTCAAGACAGACAAACATGCACACACACACACACACACACACACACACACACACACACACACACACACAGAGGGAGAGAGAGAGAGGGAGAGAGAGAGCGAGGGAGGGAGGGAGAGAGAGGAGGAGGGGGGAAGGGGGTGGAAATAAGCCCAACTTCCGATCTAACAATAAAAAAAAGCGAAAAAAACAAATTCATTAATTATTCCCTTTCATCTACAATGACAGCGTTACATGAAACAAACAGACAAATAACCGGGAGATCACGTCGATTCTTATGATAAAATGACATTCAGTAAGCTTTTATATTTATTTTGCTTCATCTTTTTATCTCGCTTTAGGTTTAATCTTTTACTGCAAGGCGTGACAACCCTTTTTTTGCAGTTCAATTAAGCAATTTGACTAGCAAAGATATACATATTAAGTACTCCCGATAACCATCTACCCCTACCGTATTGTACGGCGGTAGCCATTTCTTTCTATGTATTTGATGCTTGATATATGGAAACAACACAGCTGCACACGTGAATATGCACATTTTTTGACGCTACCATTTTATCAGTATGGTAAGGCAATATTTATGACGTACTTTCTTATAGAGAATGAAGACAAACGACCTGAGAATGGTGTCAGGGATAAGCACAGGTCGGAGAAACTGTGTTCTTGGTCTGTGGCCATAGACCGACAATCAACAAGCGACGAGGGCGCGGACGTGCAGTACATATAAACTAAGCTGACCCATCGATATACCACTGATTTTCGTATGTTGCAGTCCTCCTATATTGTAAGCTTTTTGTAGGAAGTAGCCCCATAGCTTTCTCTGAGGATCTTAAAAATAGTTTCTATATTATCACTTATTTTATATAAGGTGGTACATTTGTTTACGTATCTCTTTCACGTATCACTATTAACTTAGATAACTTGTAATAGTTAATAGTTTGGTTTCTCTTCATATTACTTTTAGATCTGAAGGTGGTCCAATTCATCTGAAACCGCCAATTACAGACAAAACAATAGAAAATTTTTTAGCACGAACTTCAATGCGGAATACCTTTAATAGTTTCCACAACGAAACTCTGTCTCGAAATGTGGCAGGAAACCCTAAGAGATTCTGGTCGTATGTAAAGTACACATGTGGAAAAACGCAGTCAATATCTTCATTATACGATAACAATGATGATGTCAGTGATGACAGTACCATTGAAGCAGAGTTACTAAACACGGTTTCCCGTAACCCCTTCATAAAGAAGACAAAGTAAATATTCCAGAATTTGAATCTAGAACAACTGCCAGTGGGAGTAAGTTAGGAGATATTCTCGGTGTCGTGCAGCAGCTTAAAGCACTTAGCAGAGGCAAGGCGTCCGATTCAGACTGTATACCAGTCAGGTTCCTTTCAGAATATAGTGATACAATAGCTCCGTGCTTAGCAATCATACACAACCGATCAGTTGCGAAAGAGCCGTACTTAAGGGGAGTCGTACCGCCCAAAATGACAAAATTTGACATTTTTACTTTTATGCCAATTATGCAAATATGGATGTTTATGTTTAATTTGGTGGTGGTTTTACTTAAATATTCGATTATTTACTATTTTAAATAAATATTTGAAAATAATTATGCAATGACATTTCCGAGAATTTTGTTTTCCATCATTTCGCATATTGGCATTTTTCTCTGGAACTATATAATCTAGAAGGCTGTGGTATCATTTGTTTTGTAGAGAACTGTCCGTTTCATAAGGTGCCTACACTGGCGGTACTTTGCAGTAAACTCTTTAAACTGTACATTTGTTTGTGTTTGACAACAACAGTTATCCACTAACCGCGTTTCTGTTTCTTTGTTGCCTGTGATAGTTTTCGTCATGAATAAACCAAAAGGAGTGTTTAAAAAAATATGAAACAAAGGAGACAGATACTACAGAACAAATATAGCAGCAGTAAAAAGAATGGTTAGCGTCGAAGTGCGTGATAATTTGGTTGTAAATAGTGACAGTCCTTCTGCTCCACCGAGTCCTTCCAAGAAAAACTTCTGGGTAATGATGTAAAATACAATGCAGCTTCAGACAGTGAAACAAACTGCAGTATCATTATTAATCTCCATATACTTATTTCAGCTTTGTGTAAAACATCATGATGTCGTATATGTGGAGGGGAAATTGAAATTACTGAAAAGCTATCTCAACGCAGTGGCCTGGTGTGCACTTTACAAATAATGTGTTTGAAATGCGAAAGCGAAAAGACTTTCAAGACTTCAGAAGTAAGTGTAAAGAATGGACTTTTTGACACTAATCTAAGATACTTCTATGGACTTAGACGCATAGGAAAAGGCCATTACGCTGGTAAGGTTCTTTGTGGCTTGCTGAACATCCCTAGCCCCTACAAAATCTATCAAATACAACTCCATAGTGAGAAGTAGTGTCAAGGCGTGTGCTATTGAGTCAATGACTACAGCAGCAGAGCAGGTTGTAGCAGAAAATGGTAGTTCCGAATTAGCAACATCATTCGACGGATCCTGGCACAAAAGAGTTTTCCAGTCAAGGAATTCATGTGCATGAATTATCAGCATCGACAGTGGGTAAGAATTGGATGTTGATGTGTTGACCATGTAGTGTCAGGGTTGTAGGCAAGCAGCAAGAGTACTGAACAGCTAACTAAGCATGAAATGAATTGTCAGAGAAACTATGAAGGAACTAGTGGAGGGATGGCGGTTGCTTCTGCAGTGAAAATGTTCCAATGTTCCCATCATGACCGTGCTGTTCGCTAAATGAGTTTTCTTGGGGATGGAGACTCACGATCGTATAAGGCAGGGGTGGAGAGTAAACCCTGCGGTGATTTGTCAATTACAAAACTAGAGCGCATTAATCATGTGCAAAAGAGGATGGGCACGAGACTACGTAGACTCAAACAGCAGTTGGGAAGTATCAAGTTATCTGATGGTCTAAATATAAGACGTCGACTGACTGATAAACAAATTGATCAGATTACACAATATTATGGTATGGCTATTAGAAGTAACAGAGATAATTTAGATGGTATGAAGAGAGCTGTTTGGGCAATTTATTTTCACAAGCTGTCTACAGATGCTGAACGAACACACAACCTGTGTTCCACTGAATGGTGTAAATACTTGAAGGCAAAAGAGGAGGGTAAAGTAGACACTTTGTAACCTCCCCACAACATTTTCTCAAAAATAATATATATATATAACTATTTATTAGTAATGGAGCCACAGCTAAGTGTAACCTCCCCACAACAAATTCTAAAATAAAAACAATATTTATTAGAAATGGTGCCACAGCTAAGTATAAACTCCCACAAGAATATTAATGGCAAAGACAATTAAATGAAAGCTCGCTATCTGACTCAAGTACAAGTTCCCATTAAATAATGAACGCTAATCCCATGATAATGAAACTGTAATGATAACCTAAACTCAATTCAACCGAAAAATCGGTGTTTGCCCTGTGCGAAACGAGAATAAATTTCTTACCTTAGTGAAACTGCATGTCAAAATTCTGCTCTTATTGTTCTCTGGCACTTGCATGAAAAGCATTGGAAGTACCTTTTAAAAAATCTTTGTTAAAAGGAAATGGAAGGAAATTTGAATGATTGTCTCTAAAATTGGTTTTAAATCAAAATTATAATTTGGGGCGATTTTTGAAAGTTAAATTACAATAACTGTTCGTTACATTATCTGATGAGCGCAAAGCTGCATGATTATTTATTTAAATAAATTATACCTCGTCCTGAATCTCGACCATTGCGATGCCGACGCCCGCCGACTGCTCTCCGCTACTGCTAGCAACCGACTCGAAGCACTACTGAGGACTGACTACTGCAGACTGACTGACTGCTCGCTACTGCGAGTCGAGCGCAACTGCTCTGGTCAGAGATTCTACAATGTCTCAGCATCGCTGCCGCACAACATACGTGTTTCATAACCCTCCACTGGGGGGGCAAAAATTTGGCAGCGATGGTGAGTCATTTGGACTTGCCATCGTAACAAATTTTTCCTTTAATTAACAAAATATTTAGATGTATCACATGAATTAAATGTTGTGCGCATGCACCGATTACAAAACATTACAGACAAGACAAAATATAAGTACAAAACAAATCAGGAAAGATGTATATACAAATTATTTGACAGATAACAAAGTGTACACACACTAAAAAATTCTTTAGCAGTTTCATAACAGGCAAAAAAAAAAAAAATCATGTTGACAAGTGTCATGAGTGCACATGCACTGCAGTGGAGAACATATCAGTAAAAGACTAAATGTATATACAAGAGTAACAAATGGCATAAATCATAAAAGGTATACAGAATGAACACAAATCATATCGAAAATTGAGAAGAGTGCACAGGCACTGTAGTTCAGTTGAAAACATATTCACATAAGTGCACATGCACTGAAAACTTTTGAACATTTTTATAACAAATAAACGCAAGAGTAGAAAAAATCATCAAATCACAAAAAGTATATACAATATAGATGACAAGAGTGCACACATACTGCACTTCAAAACAAATCGAAAATGTCTTTAGTATTTTGACAACAAATGGCAAAAATCATGTCGACAAGTGACACAAGTGTACTCGCACTAGAGTTCAACAAATCGAGAAAAAATGTATAGGCCATGAACATAAATGGTGTTAGTAAAATGATTTTCACTATTAGGATAGGAAAAGAAAGGATTGCATCATGGTTGTAGCACTTTAGTTTGCACATAGCTGCACTGAAAGTCCATATCTTTCCACAGAATCACAACTAAGTGATACAATCTGCAGTTCCGTTCCCAGAAGTATTTATCAGCTTATCAAGACAGTGAAACGTCGTAGTAGTATTCCATACTATCATTTGGCAGTATACCAGGTACACCAAACAGTGGGACCAGAATAACGTCTTCATCGCTTACGGTGGTGGACAGCATGTCGTGTCAACACCACGCTCTTAAGAGGCGGCACACAGTGCTCCATAACAAAGTCTTGATTAGTGATTACATAAGTAGTTTCTTCGCCTACAGTGGTGGACAGCATGTCGTGTCAACACCACGCTTTTAAGAGGCGGCACACCAACGTAGAATTAGTGCAAAAACCAAATATAGTGCTCCATGATAATGAGGATGGACAAGACAAATGGATGTTACAATAATTTCAGGTAGTTAGGTCAGAAGGTGAAGGACATTAACTAACACACAAGTCTTGATTAGTGATTACATAAGTAGTTTGCGGTATCCATACTCTAGTCATTGAACATTTCTGTACCATGAATGTAGTATTACAGAAAAATGTTCATTAATTAATTTAAAGACAAGAGTGGTAATCAATCGTCATCAAGTATTGAGTATTACAAAACATTTTTCCTCATTCAAATAACATATTTACAAGTAACTATTAACACTCAGTGGCCTAGCAACTTTCGATTAGTACAAAATATTTATCATCATTCAGTATTCTTCATATCATTAAGAAATCATTATTAAAAATCAGTTAATTACAGTCATAGCATTAATAAGCATGGGCATTATAAGTTACATTAATTATGGGCACTCAGTGGCCAGCAAGTATTGAATAGTACAAAACATTAGTAGCATTAATAAGCATGGGCATAATAAGTACTCTCATTACAATAGATAGTGGCAATTATGTTTTGGTATCATTAAGAAGTCATTATTCAAGTGACATACTATTCAGAGCTGATCAGTGTTATTCAGAATTATCATAAACTAGTGACATTATCTGGGACTGTTAATACATTTTGTTTTTTTTTTTTTTTTTTTTTTTTTTTTTTTTTTGCTAGCAATGCATTGCTTTGGGTAATTATAAGGGAAAGCAAGAAGAAATAAGAGAAAAAATTGCTTCTAGGTTGTTCCTATAAATGAAAAGATTGTGTAACGTCATTCGTCATGAGTCAGCTGTAGCAAGGTTATCACATTTATAAATGATAGACACAAGTGGGTAAAAAAAATGCAAGTACTAGAACAGGTATAATAAGTAACAAGTTTAGTAAGTATCATAAAAAGCTTCTCCTGAAAGAAAAATACAAAATGGATTATTGAGCTGAAAGAAGAAACGCAGACTATGCTGAAAAGTAGTGAACTTCGAATTAACAGGTAGTGAAATGTGTATAAAAAATGTGTTCCATAGCTGTCCTTTCCAAAACCTTCAGTCATCCTACTACGCAATATAACACCTGCTGTCAAAGTAAACTGCAACAAATACTTAAATAACTACATAGCATAAATACATAACTTCAACATTATCCTCATCTGTAAAGAAAAACTTCATTATTCATATCATCATAACTTCATCATTATCATCACCTGTAAACAAAAACTTCATTATTCATAGTACCATATTCTTCATCATTGTTCATTATCAGCATTCATTATCATCTGCAAAAATCATTTCATTATTCATCACACAACTATTCCTAATCCCTAGCATATTTCATCACTTAAAACTAAAATGTGTAGTTCTGTCTGACAGCTTGCATCAATCGCTTTGTATTCTGAAAGAAAAAATTAGTTAAGACTGCTATTCTGTGATGTGTATAATATATTCTGGTTAATGCTTGTTAATTCTGATCCATTTACTCGTCCTCATTAGCTTATTGCATCTTCTTTCGTTTATTCCATAGGTGAAATTCCCACTTCTGTTTAATTCATTTCCTGTACGCATCATTTATTTCTGAAATTGATGAACAAAGATTAATGTCTTGCATTTAAATCATATACCCTTTAAATAGTGACTGGTTAATGGTGACTCAATTAAGCATACAACATAACATGACAGAAAACGTAATATCTCAAAGCACAGACAGTGTTTAAAGGCAAAAAGTGTACAGAGAATATGGTAATGCAGCAGCAAAAAAGAAAAATGTAAAACAGTCACGATGTTGAGATGTCACAAGGCAAAATGTCAAAGTCAAATGGTGTGTGTTATACCTTAACTAGTTCACAGTGCATACAAACAAAACATAAAAACAATCGTACATACATAAGAAAGACAAAATGTGACATTCGTTGTGTTCAGCTTATATGTAGTGTAGTTAATAGATGCGATAATTAAAGACTTCAATGGAGAGAGAATTTGATAAAATTAATGCGTCATTATAGAGAATTGCATAATTATTCATAAAATGCGTAAGTTCATCTGAAAAAATGCACGGTCTAGTGTGTAACGACAAGAAGAGCGACCTGCTAACCTTACCTTGCCGGGCACTTGCCAAGAAAAAATACGATAATCATCAGTAATTAGTAATGTCAATATAATTGCATAAGTGGTCATAAAATGTGTAAGTTCATCTGAAAAAATGTGCACGGTCTGATGTGTAACGACAAGAAGAGCGACCTGCCAACCCTACCTTGCCGGGCACTTGCCAAGAAAAAATACGATAATCATCAGTAATTAGTAATGTCAATATAATTGCATAAGTGGTCATAAAATGTGTAAACGGCCTCATAGCATGTTACATCGTAAAGTGGTTTCATTCGATAAAGGGTTTAATGTTTGACACATGATGGTTGCCTTTCGATTTTCTGGTTCTCAGAGTTTCGACGTGTACAACATTGGGGTGAGGAATGCTGCGAATCCGATATGGACCTGCGTATAGAAGTTCAAATTTACTGCACTTACCTTTTAATTTGCTGGATAAATAGTGTGTACGTACTAATATCTTCTGTCCAACGTGAAAGTCTCGGTGTCTACAAACCTGTTTTTGCTGTCTTCTCCGGCGCTCTGCGGCACGTTTGATGTTGTTCAGCGCAATGTCAATTATTTCGTGGTGTCGTAATCGACGAGATGTAGGAAATGTTACTAATTCTTTGATTTTGTTTGGTGGTTCAACGTTTTTCAGTATAACAGACGGAGGTAGCATAGTGGATTCATTTGGAATGGAATTAATTACAACTTGAAATGAGTGTACGTGTGTGTCCCAATTAACATGTCTTTTGTGGCAGTATATTCTACACAGTTTACCAATTTCTTTCATTAGTCGTTCACAAGGGTTCGAAGAGGCGTGGTACTTGGATATATAAATCGGAGAAATGTTTCTAGCTCGTAACATGCGTGTCCATATGACAGAACGAAATTGTGATCCATTGTCAGAAATTACTTTCAGCACATGCCCTACATGAAATAAGAAATGCTTTACAAATGCTTTCGAAACAGTTTTAGCAGTAGCTTTGCGTAACGGAGTGAAGGTAACAAATTTTGAAGTGAGTTCAACAGCGACAAAGATGTAGCAAAAACCTCTGTTAGTTCTCGGAATTGGACCAAAAATGTCTACTGCGGCCATATGTCTTAATTTAACAGGTACAATAGGGTATAATGGAGGAATATGTGAAGTGGTGTCAGACTTAGCTTTCTGGCAAATTTTACATGATGCTAAAACTCGTCGTATACGTTTTTCCATGTTGGCAAAATAACAGTTCTGTCTCAGTATCAGAAAACATTTTCTTGCTCCATAATGTGCGTACCTTAAATGAGTGTACCATATTAATTTGTTAATCAGTTCGTCAGGAATGCATAATAACCAATTGTTACTGTCTGGATGAGAGCGGCGAAACAGAATGTCATTGCGTACAGTGTAGTCGTTTCTAATCGTAACATTATTCTTATCTTGCCAAAGGTGTTTAATTTCTTTCCACACATTGTCTTTGCTTTGCTCTCGTGCTATGTCCTGTAATGACGATGAAATAAAATTTTCAAATGCAACTTGTTGAATGTACATGACGCTAAAATTTGCTTTGCAGAAGTTGGTTGCTACGTCTTGCTGATTGTTGCTGAGAGAACGAGAAAGTGCGTCTGCTATAACATTTTGCGTGCCGGGAATGTGAACAATCATAAAATTAAATTCCTGTAAATACAGTTTCCATCTGCTTAATCTGTCGTGAGTAAATTTAGCTGAAAGTAAAAATTGTATAGCTCTGTGATCTGTGTAAACGGTGGTATGTCTGCCATAAAGAAAGTGCCGAAATCTCGTAAAAGCCCATACAACACATAATGTTTCTAGTTCAGTAACGGAATAATTTCGTTCAGCAGGTGACAAAATGCGGCTTGCAAATGCGATGTTTTTAATTACTATTGAGCCATCTTCTTCAATTTCCTGAAAAATGTGTACGCCTAAAGCTGTGTTGGAACTGTCGGTGGCAATAGAAAAATTTCTGGTAAGATCTGGGTGCGATAAAAGTGGAGCATTCAACAAAGCATGTTTCAGGTTCACGAATTCAGAGTGTGCTTGCTTATCCCATGACCAAATAGTGTTTTTACCTGTTAATTGGCATAATCTAGGCGTGTCTAAAGCAGAGTGATGAATAAATTTACGAAAAAAGTTAATTAAGCCCAAAAAACTGCGTAATTGTTTCTTTGTTGTAGGAACAGTAATGTCACGTAGAGCTTGAAGTTTTTCTGGATCAGGCGCAATGCCTTCTGCTGAAATTACGTGTCCAAGAAATTTTATAGAAGTTTTACCAAAATGCGATTTACTGAGGTTAACTGTAAGTCCTTGTGCATGGAAAGTTTGCAATAGTCGTTCTAAAATCAGATTATGTTCAGACCAGTTAGCTTCTGCAATAAGAATGTCGTCTACGTACGTCGTAATTCTGTCTTTAAGTTCTGTCGGAAGTATTGTGTTCAAACCGCGAATAAAAGCAGCAGAAGAAATAGTTAGGCCGAACGGTAATTTACAAAATTGATAACAGTCACCAAAACAGAGAAAAGCTGTATACTTTCTGCAATTCGGATGAAGTTGTATTTGCCAAAATCCCGATTTCAAATCTAATGTGGAATAAATAGCTGTACCGTGAAATTTCTGTAGTAGTTCTTCTAATGTCTGTGGTCGATCTGTTTCATTAATAATAATGTCATTAATGTGACGTGAATCAAGTACGAGACGAAGTGAGCCATCTTTTTTCTTAACAATATGCAGCGGGTTTATGTACGGGCTAACTGCTGGTTCAATAATTCCTTGATCGAGCATATCCTGCAATTCTTTTTTAACTTGTTCTCCGTGGATATATGGAATGGGATAATGCTTTGCTTTAAATGTGTCGTGCTGTTTGACTTGAAATTCGTACATAAAGCCGGACATAGTACCAGGAATGTTGTCGAAAACTGGAGCTTGTTGTAAAAGAATTTTATGTAATTGCGTTCGTTCGTCGTCTGTATTTGCACTGCTTTGTTTAACCTTATCAGAAATCATTTGCATTACGTCGTAGTCAGTTTCGTCTGGAGTGTTATAGTTATGTACGTACGTGTCCGCGAACAATGTGGGATTACAGTCTATGTTACGCGATACTGAAATGACCTCTGTGCGGTTAATTGTTTGTTCTTCTGCAGATAGTGAATGTTGAAATTCTAAAGCTAATTGCACATTTTCATCTTTCAACATTAAATAAGAATTTTGGAAATCAACCACTGCATCGTGTTGTACGAGAAAATTAGTACCTAAAATAACGTCTGTTGTCAATAAAGGAACAATCCAAAAATTTGAGTGAAAAATATGACCTCCAATACAAAATGATAAATGCGTCTGTAATTTCACATCCACTCCTTTACTCGATACTGCTCCTTTCACTTTCGTTTTGCCTAAAGGAAATGTAGGATAAATATTCTCTTTGTTACACTCGTTGAAAGTTTCCTCATTAATGACTGACATAGGTGATCCGGAATCTATTACCGCTGAAAATTTCGATGAACCAATTTTAATTTCGATGACAGGATGTGAAATAGTTTTCTGAACAACTGGTTTTTCCTGCAAAAGAGTGTCTCTGATGTCGTCAAACGTAATTACATTCTCGTGAACAACATTTTGCGTGTCAAAACTAGTGCTTGTGTTATTGGAAGATGCGTCCTGTACAGTATCTAGTCAGATTCTATCTGACGTGTTATTATTATCATCACGAGGATGTTGTGGCATTTCTACAATTTGAACAGTTCTATTACTTCTTCCAGACGTATTACGCTCTGGATGATACCTACTGTCGGGTTCATTCATGAGAATAGGTTCTTGTGGATAATTTTGCTGTTGGTATGACCGACTGTTGTTAGATGTACGCTGAAAACTATCGTCATTATTTTTACGTCTATCGTAATAGTCATTCCTATACGGTGCATTGCGATTGGAATTGAAAAACTGTCTTCTCTGTACGTAGTTATTCCTTTGCTGCCGTGCGTTACTATTTGTTGTACCAGGGACTATACGTGCACGCGGCGAAACATTAAAGCCTGGTTGACCTTGTGCATTCCATTGTTGGTTAGGTATTCTAACCGGCTGGTTTTCATGCTGTTGTGGTGGAAATCGTCTATTGTTACTAAAATGTGATTCTTGTTGCTCAAAATTTTGACGATATTGATAATGAGAATTTTGCCTATTATTAAAGTTCTGGTGGTTGTCGTTCCTAAAACGTCTGTTACTTTTCCTATTAAAATTACGTGTCTGATCATAATTGCTATACGTCTGTTGGCTTTGATTACTATACGAAAAATTTTTGTTTACGAAAGAATAATCTGATTGCTGCACTTCTAAAAGCTGCAATAGATCTCTGAATGCTGAAATGTTTTCTTTTTGCTGACCTGTTAAGAGTGACACTCTTAATGACCGTGGTAATTTAGAGATACATAATTGAATGAGGGCGGATTCACTGTACGGTTCACTTAGGTACTGGTTTTGTTGCACCATGTGCTCAAAAAATTGCGTCACACTCGGAAAATTTGAGTTCTCATAATTCGGTAAGCTAATTAACTGATCTTTAATTCCGCGCTGTGTCGTTTTTGACCAATACGCAGATAGAAACGCATTCTGAAATTCCTCTACCGAGTAACATTGTCTCGCGATCGGCCTCATACGAGTTGCCGGTTCGCCTTCCAAAAAACTGCAAATAAATTCAAGTTTATGCGTAACAGGCCAAGTCGGTGGAAAAGCAAAGCTAAACTGTTGTATCCAATCTAGCGGGTGAATCTGTGTTCTGTCGTTTTTAAACACTTTAAACTTTCTCACTGACAGAAAATGTTTGTAATCGAAATTGTCGTCTCTGTGTGATGAAACAGGTTCATGGTTGTAAGAGAATCTGTTGAACTGTGATTGTTCGGAATCTAAGTCCCGTACTCTCTGTAGATTAACCAAATTATACGCGTTGCGCGAGTCTGGCAAATGTTCGAAAAGTGGTGTCTGCTGTGCTGTGTTATTAACTGAAGTGTTTTTCATCTCTGTTACTTCTTGCTGTAAACTTGACAGTTTTCGACGCAATGTGTTATTAGACGAATCAATCTCATTAATTGTCTGCTGTAAATTTTGAAATTCCGGTGTTTGATTAAATGCAACCGGTGAAGTATCGTCTGATTTATTGTCATTAGTAGTTTCGATGACGTCAATACGACTGGCCAATTCATCACATTTTTCAGTCAGTATTTTTACCTGATCATCGGTTTTAGTGTCATTGGCATTAATCTGGTTTTGCAATTTACGTGTAGTTTCGTTCAGTTTTTTAACATCAGCTTTCACGACATCGGAATCCTGTGTTAGTTCTAATTGTTCGAGTCTGTCGGTCACTGTTTGAAAATCTGTTATGTATGTGTCTGTTTTCGATTTCAGATCAGAAATTTCGTCACGTAATTCTGTGTTTGACTGTTCGATGGTATTAATTTTGTCCGAAACTGTGGCAATATTATTGTCTACATACGTTTTTGCCTTCGCAAACATTTTACGTTTGTCTTCTTGTCTCTGTGCAGTGATTGTTTCCATTACCTGGCGTTTTACTTTATTTTGATCATCAATAAATTTACGAAAACGCGTATTACTGTTTTCTATGTGAAGACTAAGACGTTCGTTAATTTGTGTGTTCTGTTGTTCGAATTTTGCGTCAATCTTTTCATCCATTGTGCGCGAAAGTTCTACCGTCATTGCTTTAAACTCGTCGCGTAATTGTGTAGCTTTTTCAGAGCATTGTTTAGCGACTGTACTGATTTCCGCTCTAAGTGTTTCTGTTGCAGCTGTTTGCAATTCCCTTAATTCCTGAGCAACAGACTTAATTTCTTCGCTACTTTTTCGTGAACAAGCCTCGATTTCCTCGCGTAACTGTTCCTTAGTGTCATGGCATTGTGCGGCAACGGCCCTAATTTGTTCACTTAACTGTCTGCAATTGTTATCCAATTTTTCATTAAACTGTTTATTATCTTCGCTCTGTTGTCTGACCTGTTCACTAAGTTGTTGTTTGAGATCTTCTTTAAGACTGTCTTGTTTTTCATTCTGTTGTTTAGCCTGTTCACTAAGTTGTTTGAGATTTACATCATTGTTGTCTTGTTTTTCAATAATTTGGTTAATTCGTTGCAGCAATAGTGCCATAATTTGATCTGAGCCAAAATTAACATTTCTATTCTCTGTGCTGATTAATGGTGGATCTGGAATCGTTTCGCTTTCTGTAACCATTTGGTTATTTTGCGATTTACAAGAAGGTTTGTCAGTCAGATGTACACTGTTAGACATTATTTCGGAATTAAATAAGTCTGGCGTACTTTCCGTACACTGATCATTTTCATTAGACAAATTTGTCTGTTCGTCACGTGAATTTAGTAAACCGGTTGTGTTAGGCTGGGCAGCGCTCATTACAATAGAGCGTCCCGCGTCATTGATTGTCGTCAAATCAACAGAAGACATAACCGAATTCGTTTGTTCATCATTAAGGTAAAAGTCGTCATTCGCGATTGGAACGCACTGACTGTTAGTGAACACAGCATTGTCATCATTACACTCCGTGTCACTAGTACTATTGGTCACGTTGTTTAAGTCGGTAATTTCATTCATGATACCTCGCGATACACTATTCACAGTCTTTCGCGGCATTTTCACAATAGTCACAATTAATCACAAAACAAATAAGCACAATGCAAAATCAACACACAAATACAACAGAGCAACGAATTGCCGATGATCTAAGGAAAGAAAGTCACAAATTAGTAAAAGCGTTGCGCCAAATCCTAATTATATCTAAGAAATAAGAGCAGATATCTGACTGTTTTTCAAAAGATTCTCTACGAAATACGATCCTGGACCGGGTGTCGCCAAGTGTAACCTCCCCACAACATTTTCTCAAAAATAATATATATATATAACTATTTATTAGTAATGGAGCCACAGCTAAGTGTAACCTCCCCACAACAAATTCTAAAATAAAAACAATATTTATTAGAAATGGTGCCACAGCTAAGTATAAACTCCCACAAGAATATTAATGGCAAAGACAATTAAATGAAAGCTCGCTATCTGACTCAAGTACAAGTTCCCATTAAATAATGAACGCTAATCCCATGATAATGAAACTGTAATGATAACCTAAACTCAATTCAACCGAAAAATCGGTGTTTGCCCTGTGCGAAACGAGAATAAATTTCTTACCTTAGTGAAACTGCATGTCAAAATTCTGCTCTTATTGTTCTCTGGCACTTGCATGAAAAGCATTGGAAGTACCTTTTAAAAAATCTTTGTTAAAAGGAAATGGAAGGAAATTTGAATGATTGTCTCTAAAATTGGTTTTAAATCAAAATTATAATTTGGGGCGATTTTTGAAAGTTAAATTACAATAACTGTTCGTTACATTATCTGATGAGCGCAAAGCTGCATGATTATTTATTTAAATAAATTATACCTCGTCCTGAATCTCGACCATTGCGATGCCGACGCCCGCCGACTGCTCTCCGCTACTGCTAGCAACCGACTCCAAGCACTACTGAGGACTGACTACTGCAGACTGACTGACTGCTCGCTACTGCGAGTCGAGCGCAACTGCTCTGGTCAGAGATTCTACAATGTCTCAGCATCGCTGCCGCACAACATACGTGTTTCAACTTTCACGCACAAAATTACTGTACCAAATGCTGTTACACTTGCCATGGAACCTGTGTTTCAGGATCTTACCCAATCAGAGATGTTGAAGAAATGTCTCAAAGCCAAAACACAAAATGCGAATGAATCATTTGACAATGTTGTATGGTCAAGGATACCAAAAAATGTGTTTCTTGGATGGTCAGTCTTTGAGCTTGGTGTTTTGGATGCTGTTCTTACTTTTAATGATGGCTATTCTGGAAGACTACAGGTTTTGGAATACCTTGGCATTCATAAAGGTTACACCACCACTAAAAGTATGATGGACTTGGACCAATTGCGAATCATGAAGGCAGAGATTGCAACAAACAATATGACAAAAGAAGCCATATCCAAGAGAAGGAGGGCAGCACTGGGTGAGGAAGATGTAGAAGGAGATGAGGACTACCATCCAGGAGGATTCAAACATATTTTTTTATGTATCAGTTAGCTGTGTATTAAAATTTTTTCTTTAAACGCAATTTTCTCAACATGACATTTTTCAGTATAAAAGGCACTTTTTCTCAGAAGCTTCTGAATCTACATCAATGAATTATTTACCACATAACATAGATAGTACAGTGATGTTGTAGCTCTACTTTTTAGTAGTATTTACTGTAATAGTTAAAATTCAAGAAATTAAAATTGTGAATATTTATACCAAAAAATTATATGCTTAGGCAACTAATCATGACTTTTTTCCAGTTGTTATTTTAAATTGATTGTACAGTCACAAAACATGGAGAACATGTGGTAAAAATACCACATTTATGTACTCAACAGTTCCTGATAAAACGGGCCATTTATATAGCCAATTTAACATTGTCGTGATAGGGCGGTACAACTACCCTTAAGGACTAGAAAGTTACAGAAGTCACACCAATACCCAAGAAACGAATCGTAATCTGCTGGACTTCAGACCCACATCACGTCGATTTGCAGTACGATTTTGGAACGTATACTGTGCTCGTACATCATCAAGTACCTCGAAGAAAACGATTTATTGACACACACTCAACAGGAATTCAGATAATATCGTTCTTGTGGAAATCAGGTAGCTCCTTATTCTTACGAAGTAATGAGTGGTATCGACAAAAGATATCATATCTCTTCCATTTTTAAATCTCCAGGAGCGTTTTGACACCGTTCCTCGTCAAGAGACTTCTAATGGAATTGAGTGGCCGTGGAATATCGTCCCAGTTTGTGAGTGGATTTTCGATTTCCTGTCAGCATGGTCACTATTCGTTGTATCCGACGGTGAGCCTTCGAGTAAAACAGAAGTAATATCTGGCGTTCCCCAGGGGAGCATTACAGATTCTTTGCTGTCCCTGATTTATATAAACGACATACGAGACAATCTGAGCAGCCCTCTTAGATTGTTTGCCGACGATGCTGTCATTTACCGCCTTGTAAATTCATCATATAATCAATACCATAGTATGGTGCGAAAAGTAGAAATTGACTGAATAAGGAAAAGTCATCCACATGAGTACTAAAAGAAGTCCGCTAAATTACGGTTCCACAATAAATTACACCTATTTGAAAGCTGTAAATTCATCTAAATCTTTAGGAATTGCAATTACGAATATCTTAAATTGGAACGATTACATAATAACGTTGTGGGAAAGTAGACCAAAGACTTCAATTTATTGGCGGGACACTTAGAAAGCGTAACAACTCTGCGGAAGAGACTGCTTACACCACGTTTGTCCATCCTATTTGCCGGCCGGTGTGACCGAGTGGTTCTATGCGCTACAGTCTGGAGCCGCGTGACTGCTGCGGTCGCAGATTCGTATCCTGCCTCGGGCATGGATGTGTGTGATGTTCTTAGGTTAGTTAGGTTTAAGTAGTTCTAAGTTCTAGGGGACTGATGACCTCTGATGTTAAGTCCCATAGTGATCAGAGCCATTTGAACCAATCCATCCTATTTTAGAGTATTGCTGTGCGGTGTGGGACCGCATGAGATGGTATTGACGAAAGACATCTAAAAAGTTGAAAGAAAGGTAGCTCGTTTTGTTTGTCGCGAAATAGGGGAGAGAGTTCCATGGAAATGGTACCAGAATTGGCGTGGCAATCAGGCATTCATTAAAACAAAGGCGTTTGCCGTTGCGGCAGGATCTTTTCGTGAAATTTCACTCCGATTGCGAAAATATTTTTTTGGCGCCCATTTACATAGGGATAAATGATCATCATAATAATCAGAGCTCACATAGAAACATTTAAGTGATCTTTCCCCCGCGCGCTGTTCGAGAGTAGAACTGTAGGGAAGTAGCTTGAAGGTGGTTCGATAAACTATCTGCCAGACATGTGGTTGTGAACTGCAGAGTAATCATGTAGATGTAGATGTAAACGTGATCTAAATTGTTTGTTCGTACACCCAAGATCTCTTACCTCCTGTCGCCTTTCGTACGAAATTTGAATCTGACTACTCGGAAAGTACGACGCGAAAGCCATTAAAAGGGAGTTGGTAGTTTCCGTACCTCGCGCAGACTTGGGCTTTGTGCGGGCAACTGTAATTAATATCCGGCGCAGTTGCCGGCCGCGGCTCGCGTGGGCAAACAAAGCGCCGCGGCTATTGTGTCTCGTGGACAGCCACAAAGGAGGCGGAGCGGCGCGCGCCCAGGCCCGCATCACTGGGCGCCGCAAGGACGCGACTCGCCGCCCGGCCGGCCGGCAGGCTAACAGTCGCGCAGGGTCCAGCAGCTCGAGCAGGGACCATTGCGCGGCGCCACGACTGCCTGTAAGTGTTCCATGGTTCAGATGGCTCTAAGCACTATGGGACTTAACATCTGAGGTCATCAGTACCCCAGGAATTAGAACTACTCTTCGACCACAGATACTAGTAGACTGGCCTTGCTGTGCAGAAGCTATAGGGCTGGTGTGGTTCCAACATAAACCACGGGACTGTTGGCAAAACGTGGCGGGATTTCAAATCAGCCGTCTGCCATCCTATGTTTGTATCGTATTTTCTCCACATTTCTCAATTGACTACCAAACGCTTCCAACAAAAATTACTTTTTTATTTGCGAAAAATTATGCCAGAACTACATTTGACCTGGATTTGTTCACAGTATCACTTATAAAATCTAACAAATACATCGAACGCCACTCTGGTGTGCAGTGGGACAAAATTAATATAAACTATCAACTAAAGTAAAATGTCGTTAAAATCCTTTTAAACGTTAAGAGTGGGCTTGTGTCAAAACTTTAAACATTGGATTCGCCGCGTTTTGAGCTCTAGTCACTTATAAAAGAAAATGGGATATGCGAATTATGTCAAATATAGGTGCCAAAATTGTCGACTTTAGGAGCAGGTCCATTTTAGAGTACCAATTTTGGGTGCACTTCAAAGGTTCAGTTCCCACTATTTTTACAAAAGTTTAAACTATCAGTTTTAAAAAAATGATATTTTAGATGAAATGTGAGACTTTGAAGTTTTTCCGTTTCAGTGCCTGTATCCAAAGCTGCCTTCGGTTTTTTTCATCCTTAGGGAACCTATGAGTAGGAACGAGAAACAGTTATACTTACTTCTGTAACCGAATTATCAGATACTTTCCAAAATGTAATATGAGTCTGACTTTACAGGCATCACTTTCAACACTTTAATTTACGTAATACTCTATTTCAAGCGTAAAAAACATGTAAAAGTCAGTTCAGCAGATTTCAAAAAACGCATCTGCACTATCATAGAAACATCTACACGTGAAATGTAATGCCATGTCCCCCGACAAAACGCTGAGTACAGCCATAAACGCAACACGAAAAAACCATGTTTTGCCAACATTCACGTGACTTCAGCCCTGAGATGTTGGAGCCACGAAAATGACGTCAGGGCCAGTCTATTATATTTATGGTCGAAGGAACTACTTAAAGCTAACTAACCTAAGTACATCACACACATCCATGTCCGAGGCAGGATTCCAACTTGCGACCGTAGCAGCTGCGTGGTTACGGACTGAAGCGCCTAGAACCGCTCGGCCACAGCTGCCGGCTCGAAGCGTTGGAGTCTGGACGTTTCAGGACAAGCTGCAAACTCGGTAAGGGCTCTCTTTCTGCACGCCAACAATCCTTCTGGCAATAGGAAATACCATTTTCAAAATTATGGAGAACAGCAATCAGTCGGCCTTTCCTTTCAGGCTTCATCAAAGAAAATCGGCTGACTGAATTATGACAGGAGCCCGAACAACAGGAGACTGACGTACTAGGGCACGTATTTAAACTCTGAAGTACTACACTGATAATGGCTAGTCACTAGCCGGAAAACCTGGAAGGAAAGGACAACTGATCACTGTTCACTACCATTTCGAAAGTCAAATCACAGTCGTTGAGTGCATTCCACGTTCGTAATGGAAGGTAATTTCAACAAGAAATATGTTCGTAGTTGCGAATATGAATCACCTTCGGCTGTATATTGAAATGACGACCATGAAAATATGTACCAGGCAGGACCCGAATTTTCCACTTTATGCAAGCGGTCGCCTTAACAGCTTCGGCCATCCGAGCACGAATCACGGCCATCACCAAACTTCCGTATCTCATTGTCCATGTGTCGCACAACCTGCGCTCATACTTTACCTACAATGACCACCTATCTAATAGCTGGTCCGTCTAATTTTGAGCCGGCCGGTGTGGCAGTGCGGTTCTAGGCGCTTCAGTCTGGAACCGCGTGACCGCTACGGTCGCAGGTTCGAATCCTGCCTCGGGCATGGATGTGTGAGATGTCCTTAGGGTAGTTAGGTTTAAGTAGTTCTACGTTCCAGGGGACTGATGACCACAGATGTTAAGTCCCATAGTGCTGAGAGCCCGTCTAATTTTGGCACGGATAACAGTGATGACGCATCGTGGCATGGAAGCAATGAGTCCTTCGTAGGTCGCTGGAGGGAGCTGCCATCATACTGCACGCGCAAGTCACCCAGTGCCCGTAAATTCCGGGAGGAGGGCGATGAACTCTGACACATCCCAGATGTGTTTGATCGAGTTCAGAACTGGCGACTTGGGGGCCAGCACATCAATTACAATTCATCACTATGTTCCTCGAACAACTCCATCACTCTCCTGCCCTTGTGGCGTGGCGCATTATCTTGCTGAAATATGCCACTGCCGCCAGGTAAAATGTTCGTCATGAAGGGATGTACTTGGTCTGCAACCATTGTACGATCCTCCTTGGCCGTCATGGATTATCATGGATCCCCATGTGATGGTTCAACAGAGCGTAATGGAACCGTCACCAGCTTGGCTCCGTCCAGCAGTACAGGTGTCAAGGAGTTGTTGCCTTGGAAGACGATGGATTCATGCCCTCCTGTTGGCTTGTAAAATTAGGAATCGGGATTCATCATGCAACGCTCTGCCAATGCGCTAAAGTCCAGCGCACATGGTCACGCGCCGATTTCAGTCGTACTTGCCGACGTCGCGGTGTTAACATTGACACTTGCTGCGGTTTCCCATCGTTAGAAGCGTTCGGTGTACTGTGTGTTGAGACACACTTGCACTCTGCCCAGCATTAAAGTCTGATGTTAGTTCCGCCACAGTTGCCACCTGTCCAGTTTTACGAGTCTATCCAGCTTACGACGTCCGACATCTGTAATGAGGGATTGCAACCCAACCACCAACACTCACCGCAGAACTCATAGAACACCCGATAAGTCGTACAGTTTCCGAAAAGTTCGTGCCGAAGCTCCGGGCCAATACAGTATGCCTTCGAACAGACTCAGGTAGATCGCACGCCTTCCGTATTCTACACACGGACAATACGGTCACTGACACTACACGTACCGCGCGTGTGTCTGATTGGCAGTCCTTCCTCTCCAGGTGAGGCTGATATCGCCTAGATGGGTTTATATCGATAGTTGGTTCAAATGGTTCAAATGGTTCTGAGCACAATGGGACTTAACATCTGAGGTCATCAGTCCCCTAGAACTTAGAACTACTTAAATCTAAGTAACCAAAGGACATCACACACTATACGTGGGGTAGTCCTAAAAGGTTTAGTCATCACTTGGAAAACGTAAATATAAGTAATTAATTTTTTGTTTGATTGCAGGTACATGTCTACAGTTCTGTAAGAAACTGAAATCCTCGAACTACAATACCCTAACGCTCCGTTAGGAGGAAGAAAGGGAAAACCGTGCAATTCATTCATAGAGAGAAGTATCTTGAGAAACTTCGATTCTCGTTGTTAGCCGGCCATAGTGGCCGAGCGGTTCTAGGCGCTACAGTCTGGAACCGCGCGACCGCTACGGTCGCAGGTTCGAATCCTGCCGCGGGCATGGATGTGTGTGATGTCCTTAGGTTAGTTAGGTTTAAGTAGTTCTAAGTTCTAGGGGACTGATGACCTTAGCAGTTAAGTCCCATAGTGCTCAGAGCCATTTGAACCATTTTTTTGATTCTCGTTGTTAAATGGGAACAATATTGAAACAGTCCATTCTGAGTTGGTGGAAGAGTTAACGTTAACAATAATCATACATATCCTGCAAACTAACTCATTCCACGTAATTTCAATAAAACAATCGTCCAAATGATCTGTGGGAGGTAGCTAACGAAGTGGTAGACATTCTTTCTGTACAGAAACGGGAATCTGAAGATAATCGGAGGCCTTGGTTCTCGAGGACTGGCGTATCACAATCCAATTAACAGTCGGAAAGGTGAAAATCGCTCATGGATCAGGATCCAGCATCTTGGCCGCTGGATTGCGCAACTCGTCACACCCATTCAAAAATTTCGCCGAACGGCGTAAATATTCAGCTGTGTAAGGCCAATTAATGTATTTCCGCGAAGCCTCTACCAAACAATAAGATGTCAATTTCAGTGTACTCATTTACATTTACAGGATGTTTCAAAAATGACCGGTATATTTGAAACGGCAATAAAAACTAAACGAGCAGCGATAGAAATACACCGTTTGTTGCAATATGCTTGGGACAACAGTACATTTCCAGGCGGACAAACTTTCGAAATTACAGTAGTTACAATTTTCAACAACAGATGGCGCTGCAAGTGATGTGAAAGATATAGAAGACAACGCAGTCTGTGGGTGCGCCATTCTGTACGTCGTCTTTCTGCTGTAAGCGTGTGCTGTTCACAACGTGCAAGTGTGCTGTAGACAACATGGTTTATTCCTTAGAACAGAGGATTTTTCTGGTGTTGGAATTCCACCGCCTAGGTTGTTGCAACAAGACGAAGTTTTCAACGGAGGTTTAATGTAACCAAAGGACCGAAAAGCGATACAATAAAGGATCTGTTTGAAAAATTTCAACGGACGGGGAACGTGACGGATGAACGTGCTGGAAAGGTAGGGCGACCGCGTACGGCAACCACAGAGGGCAACGCGCAGCTAGTGCAGCAGGTGATCCAACAGCGGCCTCGGATTTCCGTTCGCCGTGTTGCAGCTGCGGTCCAAATGACGCCAACGTCCACGTATCGTCTCATGCGCCAGAGTTTACACCTCTATCCATACAAAATTCAAACGCGGCAACCCCTCAGCGCCGCTACCATTGCTGCACGAGAGACATTCGCTAACGATATAGTGCACAGGATTGATGACGGCGATATGCATGTGGGCAGCATTTGGTTTACTGACGAAGCTTATTTTTACCTGGACGGCTTCGTCAATAAACAGAACTGGCACATATGGGGAACCGAAAAGCCCCATGTTGCAGTCCCATCGTCCCTGCATCCTCAAAAAGTACTGGTCTGGGCCGCCATGTCTTCCAAAGGAATCATTGGCCCATTTTTCAGATCCGAAACGATTACTGCATCACACTATCTGGACATTCTTCGTGAATTTGTGGCGGTACAAACTGCCTTAGACGACACTGCGAACACCTCGTGGTTTATGCAAGATGGTGCCCGGCTACATCGCACGGCCGACGTCTTTAATTTCCTGAATGAATATTTCGATGATCGTGTGATTGCTTTGGGCTATCCGAAACATACAGGAGGCGGCGTGGATTGGCCTCCCTATTCGCCAGCCGGCCGAAGTGGCCGTGCGGTTAAAGGCGCTGCAGTCTGGAACCGCAAGACCGCTACGGTCGCAGGTTCGAATCCTGCCTCGGGCATGGATGTTGGTGATGTCCTTAGGTTAGTTAGGTTTAACTAGTTCTAAGTTCTAGGGGACTAATGACCTCAGCAGTTGAGTCCCATAGTGCTCAGAGCCATTTGAACCATTTTCCCTATTCGCCAGACATGAACCCCTGTGACTTCTTTCTGTGGGGACACTTGAAAGACCAGGTGTACCGCCAGAATCCAGAAACAATTGAACAGCTGAAGCAGTACATCTCATCGGCATGTGAAGCCATTCCGCCAGACACGTTGTCAAAGGTTTCGGGTAATTTCATTCAGAGACTACGCCATATTATTGCTACGCATGGTGGATATGTGGAAAATATCGTACTATAGAGTTTCCCAGACCGCAGCGCCATCTGTTGTTGAAAATTGTAACTACTGTAATTTCGAAAGTTTGTCCGCCTGAAAATGTACTGTTGTCCCAAGCATATTGCAACAAACGATGTATTTCTATCGCTGCTCGTTTAGTTTTTATTGCCGTTTCAAATATACCGGTCATTTTTGAAACACCCTGTAGATACAGATAATTCTTTAAGCGGTTTAATCAGAATGGTCAAGAAGATTACGTGTAATACAACAAAGCACCAGAAACGCGGTAGGAGAGGTGTACTTCTACAGCTGAAGCCATCACACAAATTCGTACCACGTGGAAGCTGTAAGTAAGAGCTAGAAAGTCTACAAGCCATCATACTGCATAAACAGGCTATGCATATAGTTCGGCATTTCAATCGTTTAATATTAAAAACACAATGGGTACTGAATTACCTTTGAAATTGTAACAGCGGCAGTGACTTATGATCTTGTGCGCCTTATTTTCTTTCTCTGGTTGCCATGTTAAAATTAACAGACAGCAGGGTCTACAAAATCTCACCTTATATGTTAATGCAGCTCCAATTGTGACAGAATTGAGCGCAAGTAAGGCCAATAGCTCACGAAAAGCTTATGCTCAGTATAAGAATAGAACTATGATTCTTTTACGTAAGATGTTACAAATTCATAATAATGCTTATTTCATCAACTATCGAGGGCTGTTAAAGTAATTACATTGTTTCAGTCATAAAATCTGTAGTCACTCATACACCAAAATATGCAGAGTATAATGGGTATGAGCGCACATATTTCTTTTGGTGACCGAAGACTGTGTAATAGACAACGTTACATCAATATTTGCTTCATTTGCAGTTAAATAATATTAGATATACGGAGCAGTGTGTTTTTAGGTTGGTTAGTACTTCCAAGTACATGCGATAAGAGCAGGCCATTTAAGCTTATTTTCCCGTGGACTGCAGTTCAGGTGTGGAAGTGTTGACCCGCGGGTGCAGAATGGTTAGTCTATACTGATAGATGTAGTCCACATAGTGCCCGCATCTCGTGGTCGTGCGGTAGCGTTCTCGCTTCCCACGCCCGGGTTCCCGGGTTCGATTCCCGGCGGGGTCAGGGATTTTCTCTGCCTCGTGATGGCTGGGTGTTGTGTGCTGTCCTTAGGTTAGTTAGGTTTAAGTAGTTCTAAGTTCTAGGGGACTGATGACCATAGATGTTAAGTCCCATAGTGCTCAGAGCCATTTGAACCATTTGGAAGTCCACATAGTGGCGCAGCTGCGAATGGGCAAAAAACATCAAGTAGTAAATTATGAGACGTTTTGCAAGGAGATTGTTGGACGTAGAGAGAAAACGGCAGACATACTCAAGCGGGTACAAATTACGGTAGGACGTATAAAGATTGCTGCACTTGCACCCGTTACACTCTGTACAATAAAGTTTTGCATGTTAGCTACATGGAAAAATACTCTAAACTTTGCATGCTATCATTTAGCAAACATTAGTTTCGATATCCTGAACTATTTAGGATATATGAGGGATGTTATGAATATTTCACTTGCACTATATGGTTTGTACACACAATCGGAAGCGAATAAACTGCATACAATTCATTTTCTCGAGGTTGGCGATCGATGTAGATTTCACCTCAAGTTTAAAGAAAACTTGAATTTTTTTGCACCATTTCATACACTGTAAAATATGGCCAAACATGCACCAAACTCAAACGCAAGCGACCACTGTTTTTCAGTACAAAGTAACCCAACTTCGCGTAGTACCTTATTTATCACAGGAATGTCACAAAAACTACTATCTTTAACGAAATAACAGGCGCTCATCATGAATTGAGCGAATGAGGCTATGAGATGCGTGAGAATAAATTTTTTGTGCTCAATACTGTTGTGACCAGACTAAACTACTTTGATAGCTCTGGGAGAAGGCTCATCAAACTAGAAATGTGATATTAGTTCACTCTATTACATAAATGATTAAAAGATTTACTTAACTTTGACGCATTTCTTTGACAAATGATTGTTGTATAATTTATAACTGTCGATGGCTTGCAAAGCACCATTTGATGCACTTATTAATAGACTCTTATGAGGTACAATGCTCAACATCTACTAAAGTACAACTTCATCAGAAACTTTGACAACTCGTTGGTCCTACTATGGTGTTGACAACTTCAGATGAGCTCACAAACTGGGCTGAGCTCGTGCATGCTCGACACTGTCATCGACCTCAGCGTGAGGGCGCTGCTATCCGGCGAGAGAGGCGCGGTCTCCTGGAGTAACTCCCATTTGTTGTTGCGAACTGCAGCGAGCGCTCGCTAATGTCTGTGGGATCGATTCTCGTGCTGGCTTTGGTATGGCGCGGCGAACTCTGGACAATAGCTCAAAAAATTTCTTTAAAATCGTTTGAGAAATGTTGAAGTACAGCTGGTGTGGAAAAGCTTCCATTCCAGTATTGTAGCTGAGGTGCACAGAGAATGTTTCGCGCGTAACAGACTGTGTGCAGAGCACAGTAGCGACAGACAACTCAGACTGCAGCCCCTTCGAATAGAGAATGTGAATGCGTTAACTCGCATGGACCACATTATCTAGCGCTACCTCTACTGGATGTATCATTACGACCCCAACACAAAGGAACGAAGCATTCAATGGAAAAACATCTATTCACAACCACTAGAAATAGGGAAATCCAAGTGTTATCAGGCAAGGTGGCGCTGAGTGATTTTTGAGACTGCCATGGTGAGGAGATAACACATTGTGCTCATAAGGGGAAAACCGTGACAGGAGCATACTGTTGAAATCTCTAGACGAAACACGGGATGTTGCGAAGACCAGGCGTAGGGGAAAGGTGTTTTGCACCGCGACAACAATTCAGCTCACTACGCACAGAATACAGTCACACGTGCTGCTTCTTTGGGCTAGCCAATTTTGCCTCATCCGCATATCCTCTTCATACGTCTATATGCCTCCAGTCACTGCTTTCTTTTTATTTATTTATTTTATTCACCTCGATTTTCGTGAAATGGTCCCATTTTGAAATGCATTTTTGGTCTGTTTTTCCCATTTATTCGTGATATTCTTGATGTGTAAGGTGCTGCATTACTCCATTGTCTCACACATGGAAAGCATTACGATAAATGGCAAAATAGACGAAAAGCGTAACTAAGTTTTTACAGTTACAGGATTATGTCAACCATTCATAACGGATATAATCAAACTGTGACTGTAATTAAAAAAAAAAACACACTTTCCACTGTGACTCAAATAACATATACACGACTGTCCAGCATATAGTCGGCAGGGGAGTGTCGTAGGATCGTTGCTTTTCACAATATACATAAATGACTTTGTGGATGACATCGGAAGTTCACTGAGGGTTTTTTCGGATGATGCTGTGCTATATCGAGAGGTTGTAACAGTGTAAAATTGTACTGAAATGCAGGAGGATCTGCAACGAATTGACGCATGGTGCAGGAAATGGCAATTGAATCTCAGTGTAGACAAGTGTAATGTGCTGCGAATACATAGAAAGAAAGACCCTTTATCATTAGCTACAATATAGCAGGCTAGCAACTGGAAGCAGTTAATTCCATAAATTATCTGGGAGTATGCGTTAGGAGTGATTTAAAATGGAATGATCATATAAAGTTGATCGTCGGTAAAGTAGATGCCAGACTGAGATTCACTGGAAGAATCCTAAGGAAATGCAATCCGAAAACAAAGGAAGTAGGTTACAGTACACTTGTTCGACCACTGCTTGAATATTGCTCACCATTGTGGGATCAGTACCAGATAGGGTTGATAGAAGAGATAGAGAAGAACCAACGGAGAGCAGCGCGCTTCGTTACGGGATCATTTAGAAATCGCGAAGGCGGTACGGAGATGATAGATAAACTCCAGTGCAAGACTCTCAGCAGCTCGGTACGGGCTTTTGTTGAAGTTTCGAGAACATACTTCCACCGGGGAGTCAAGCAGTATATTGCTCCCACCTACGTATATCTCGCCAAGAGCCAAGAGACCATGAGACATACCGACAATCTTTCTTTCCACGAACAATACCAAACTGGAATAGAGGGGAGAACCGATAGAGATACTCAAAGTACCCTCCACCACACACCGTCAGGTGGCTTGCGGAGTACGGATCCAGATGTAGGTAGCGAGAGAAAAACTCTACATGTTTCCACAATCTAACCGGACCGAAATTATTAAAAGGGGATTTCTAAGTAACACATGGCAAATTAATTGAACCAAAATTGTTCACTTAATTTACAGGCACAATAAATAAACTAGAAATAAAAAAAATTCATCCCATATCCACTGCCAAAAAGCTTTTTAATTAGGTTTCATGGCACTGATTACTTCCCACATTTAAGACTGAACCACCACGATACTGGCGCATGTGTGGTAACACATGAGGACAGAAGATGTACGTGACCTATTGGTGTGCTATCAGAGTTCCATCAATCACTACCAGCTGTGACCTGAACTCATACCCTATGGATCGCCACACCACGAGACCAGTAGGAACACCGTTGTGTCTCTCAAAGACATTGGAAGAATGAGACCTCTCCCCACATGACTGCCATACTTCCTGACGATGGTCATCTCGGACAGCACAGAACTGCGATTAATTGCTGAACACAATACGACGCCATTCATCAGTCGTTCATGTCTCCTTGCACTGCACCACTCCAACTGCAGCGATCTGCTTTCTATTGTAAAGGCCAGACTAGGCATGGGACGCAATTCTCGTGTATAAAAATGAATGTATGCGTTTGTGTATGTTCCACATCTCCACGAAAACCAGTGGATTGATATCAACCAAACTTGGTACGCATGCTACTTATTGTCTTGAAAGAAACACTGTGGTGGTAAGAACCATCTGGCTCCAATGGCGTGGTGTTACATTGGAGCCGGACAGAGATAGGGTGTAGGAGGAGACTGGGGCAGTATATGCGATATATGTGTAGAAAGATATGCTGGGTGATTATTATTAAAGTGCAGCTACTCACAGGGGTCTGGTGTGTACTGTAATTATAGCAGCAAGCTATTGCCGAGCCAATTTACACTGGAAAATAATTAGTTCCAATTTGGCCACTAAGTGCAAATCTTGCACCGTACGACCACTCATAGATGTATCTGGTGCTCATATCGCACAAATTGTTAAGCGGTAGTTAATAACAACATCAACATTATGCCTTTCTCACTTGTTTGCCCTTCTCTGCTCACGTTCTGCTCCTAGTCCATTGCATGCAAAAACATTTCTATACGTCTCTCTTGCATGCACAGCCCTGCATTTGCGTCTGGTGGCCAAAACTGACAATAATATTGTCCTAGCATACCACGGTTCCGCTAGCGCATTAGAATATCTATCAAGTTTCGCTGCCATACGATAATTACAGCCCATACTGGACCTCCGGGAGTAACAGCTTTTGAATTCCAATATATAGGGTGTAAATGGCATAAGCTGCCAAAAAAAAATCCGGTTAGAGGAACACAAGAAATTGATTTAAAACGTCTAGTAACATGTTTGTCCACTTCCTACGGTTAACCTAGAAAAACGCAGTTCATTTCGGGACAATGTTTTTGGAAAAGTAGACATTACTGCTGTACATATTGACGTCACGAGCGGCAAACACATAGGCCACAACAGCCTGCGTGGTTTAGTCACTGTAACACGCCGATCGTCGGCAGTCGTCGAGTTACCTATGAAGGATGGAAGGGAGATTTGTTATGACTGAATTATGCGATATTCATTTCATTTATGGCCAGACAAAAGGCGTTGCGAGGGCAGCTGTAGTAATTTATCGAGAACACTTCCTACAACAAAGACGTCCCGCACGATAGACATTTACCGCTATTCACCAACGGTTTGTATCATCACAATTCACTGCTTTTACTCAGTTATTTTGCGAATCATTCGTAACAATGAATGGTACAGCAGTTGCCTTTACCTTTAATTCCGTATGCGAAACGTGTAGACTGTTCTGATATGCTTTCGTTTTGTTATTAAGTAAATCACGACACAATACAGCGGACGAGTACGTATTTAATTTGTATAGATTGAGAGATATTGTCTTTTTACTGCCCCTCGCAGGAGGCTGAGGCCCACAGCGCGGAGAACGTACGTTTGATATGTAGAACAAATTCTGGACCGCATCCACGAACATCTTACGCAGAGTACTAGAACCATCGCCCGCCAAAAGGGCGTATCGCACACTGTCCTTCATCTCAGGTTGGAGGAGGAGTGTCTGCAGCATTACAACATTCAACGCGAACAAGCGTTGGAAGAGAAAGTTTTCCCTTCTCGGTAAGAATTCCCAGAGTGATTCTTGTTACGAAGTGCCCACCATAATTTTGTAAAAAAAAAAAACTGCCCGTCACAGATGAAGCGTGTTTCACTCGCGATTAAATAACTAATTCCTGTAACATGCACAGGTGCAGTGTACACAATCCGTGCCAAGTAGTAGCAACACATTTTCAGCGCCACTTTTCCGTCAATATACGGGCTGGTATAATCCATTATTACGGTATTGGGCTTTGCGTTTAACCTGCAGGGTTGACTGGTAACAATTGCTGAACCTTTCTAGAGTGAACATTGCTACCAACTTTATTAGAAATTAGCTGTACATCATAACATGTGGTTCCTCCACGACGGTGCTCCACCTCACATTGGTCACAGAGTACAAAAATTTTTGAGTAAACGATTTCCAGGACGATGGATAGGACGTTTTGGTTCACGTCGATGGCCAGCACGCAGTCCTGATTTAAATCCACTGGATTTTTACTTGTGGAACCATATGAAGGAATTTATTTATGCTCAGCAAGTAAATAATGTGAACGAACTTACGCAGAAGATTTTCGATGCTGCCAACACCAAAAAGGCAAATGTGTGTGTTTGTGAACGAGTGCGACGAAACTGGGTGTCGAATGGAACGGTGGACATTTTCAACACTTATTGTAGTATTGGTGTAACAGGAAACAAAGTCATTTGGGCTTCATTTTCGTTACGGTACTGTTGCAGTAAAGGAAAAGAACCTTATTTTAATTTTCGTTACGGTATTGTTGTAAAAATAGGAAACAGTTGACTGTAATTAACGTGCAACGAATTACGTGATCACTGGTTGATTTTGTACTAATGGAAACACATTTAGTTTTTTGTTAGCTTTTCTTTACTACCACGACCTTCGTTATGGTAGTGTTGCAAAAGAAAAAAAGTCTGGTTGTTCTTAATTCATTGTTTCCGTAAAACGAATTATTCGTTCGTGACAACTCAGTGACTGTTTCCATTGCTTGTTTCAGTAGTACCTAGCCGCCGCGCCGAGTCGTTGCGCACGTCCAATGTTTACATTGCTCTGGTTCGTCCGTTACCTTTCTCTGACCACCGTCGATCTCGGTAACACACAAGCAAGCACACGTGCCGTCAGCTGAAAATGTAAACAAAAATGCGCCTACTATCAAACCTACAAACATCTGTATTTTGGGAATACAAAAATAAAGAAGTAATACAACGAATTTTCATTAGACTTTTTTTGTAAAGAACACCGAGATGAACCAACTGCATAATTTTTTCAGCTTATAGCGTTTATATCCTGTACATGCGGTATCTCCGTGTTCTTCGCAGTAAGCACTCGCCGAGCGATTAGTGGCGCCATGTCACGGATTGCGCGGCCCCTCCCGCCGGAGGTTCGAATCCTCCCTCTGTTATGCACATCTGTGTTGTTTTTAGCATAAGTTAGTTTAAGAAGTGTGTAAGTCTAGGGACCGATGACTTCAGCTGTTTGGTCCCTTATGAATTCCCACACACACACACACACACACACACACACACACACACACACATACATATACATACATACACACAATAACCTCTCAGCATCTGACGCTAGTCACACCCTTCCCCACACCCTTCGTATTCCCCACCAGTCACGGTGATTTCGCTAAATACGGAAAAACCCCGAGAAACGATACTTGAGAGGATGTGGCACAAAAAAGATCGTTTGGACGTTCTGTTCGAAATGCATTCCGAGACAGGTACTGGTACCTGAAGGTGGAGATAACTGCCTTTGACAGTGAACATAAGAACATCAGATAATTTATTTTGCCTGTAGTGGTGTTTTAGCCCAACAGTGAAGAGGGCAGTGAGCTGTAACACCATCAGGTAATAAGGCATTGCCCTTCGTACTACCAAATGCACGTCTTCCAGGAGGAGAGGCAGGGCCACGCGAAGACAGTGTAGATATGTAGCTACATCTACATAAATACTCCGCTAGCATCCGTACGATGCTTGGCGCAGGGTACCCTGTACCACCACTTGCTATTTCCTTTCCCATACTACTCACAAAGACAGCGAAGGAAAAACCAGTGTCTATATGGCTCCGTATGAGCCCTAATTTCTAGTATCTTCGTGGTCCTTCGCGCATTGTATGTTGGCGGCAGGAGAATCATTCGGCAGTCAGCTTCAAATGCCGTTCTCGAAATTTTCTCAACAGTGTTTCCCAAAAAGAACGTCGCCTTCCCTCTGAAACATCTCTGTAACACTTACGTGTTGTTCGAACCAACCGGTTCTAACATTCTACGTGGTGTCTGTTGTTCTAAGTCGTGTCTCCCTATCACTTTCGCGCAACGACGCTATGAGCGTTTTTTTTTTTTTATTTTATTAGGGAAGTGACTAGTTTGAACCTGGGACTTGTTGCCGGTATGCCGGTATGGAGACGCCAGACCACACATGACATGTAGAGTTCAGAAGAGTTCAGTGAGACTAGCGATGATATAACCAAATACTTAATGATTTCAGCGTCAGCTCCACTGCACTCCCTGTAAAAGAATCTTAATACTGACTAAATTTAGTGGAAGGGGTTCAAGGCTTTCCTATTTTTAGTTAGCTGGTAAAATAACGTCGAACAAGCAGTTCAGTTTACCACTGGAAATTTTATTCTACTCACAAAACATTGTTTATAAATTGCACTATTGATAAAAGGAAATGTTTTAATACAGGATGATAAAAACCAACTGCGTTCAACAAAAATGTGAACGAATATTCCCTGAATGGGTTTCCAAGTTCTACAATGGATAGAAGGATGACCTATGCCATATCACATCTATAATCTAGGTTTAAATTAAGTTTCACAAGAGAGAAAACTATCAAAATGGTCTACAGTGACCCTCAATTATCTTTAATTACTTATCTAACTTCTCGTAAATTACAGTGGCTGATGTGGCTTCTCAATAACTATATAACAGAAAAATCATCGCGTTTCAGATTTTTATTTCAAGTGGCAAATGTGAACACCATGAGCTTTAATTGACGATCGACACTAGTATTACGCAAAAAGGGGGTGTAACAGATGAGACTTCTGCAGTTCTGAGTGAAGCTTTATGCGCTGTTATGCGGCATCGCGTGCGTTCATTACCTTGTCGGTGTTCGTCAGGGGGCGGCGAAAAGCACAGCTCCGCTTACCTCGCCATCTCGAAAGCAACTCTCTCCTAACTTCTCCTTACCACAATTTACCGAAGTTGGTTTAAAATAACTATCTTGCTGTGTTTTCATCTGACCAATCAGGGTCTCAATGTTAACCTTAAGCTCCACCTACAAAAATTCTGTCTATGCAATGAGAAACGTTATACTTTTCGAGGTGGGGCAATGTTTTTAAGGTTTGCAACGTAACAGAGACGCGAAAAAGTCTCACGCTAAAACTTGCAGCTGGTGTGGTCCTTTTAGTGTTATCGTAAGATCTATACTGTTCTTCTGGAGGGTTCTAGCTTTCAACATGGGCTGAGGGGTGGTCCTAGCGGTTAGCTGACGACATGGGTGTCCGTCCCTTATCGTAGGGCCTTCTAGCTTAACACGGTTCTGCTCTCGGCTTCGGTTCTCGTTTCTCCCCTCGGAACTGCGTCTGTTTCACGGTGGGAAGGTGACATGCATTTAGGCATTCTTGTGTTAGTCTATGGTATTATATTTGCTCACTCATTACTCGTATTACTTTGGTTAATTTAATGTCACGATTTATTCGGAGCTATGTGACATTCTACTGGATTTGCTTATCATGTCAGGGTTTTCATGGAAGGTGTTGGATTTGCTTGACACCTTACATATCAACACCCGTCAAACTTAATTTTTGTACTGAAGTTAGGCAATGATTGAATCGTTGTCTAAGCCAGTCATAAACTATTCCGTTATCTAAATTTTGTTGCCTACTGTTCAGCCACGTTATTCTGTTCTATGCTAGTTTGCATTACTAATTTATATTTTTATGTTCTTCCACATTATTATCAAAAATATGTTTATATTGACAAGCGAAGAATATTTTTATTCTATTATAATTATTATTTTTAATTATTTTCTTTCTTTATTTAATTGTGAAATTTGTTTTTGAAGAAGTTTGTTATCGAAAGTGAGGAGTCTTTCACATCGGTTTTCTTAGAAATATTGTTTTTATAAATGTAGTAATTAAGTAAAATCTGTTCCTAACACATTTTTTTAAATGTCATGTACAAGTAAAATATTTTTGATTCTAGACACTCATTTCAACATTGTTACACTAACAAATAAGAATTATTTCCAAGAATTGCTTTGACAAAGAAATATACATACACAAGTGTTGAGATATTATCCTAACAAATGGTACAAATGTTAAAAAAAAGGGAAAACATCCAACAAGATAATTTTTTATTCTTTGTTTTTATAAGGAGAAAATAAGTAAAGTATAGTTATTCTTTTATTTTTATGAGGAGAAAATAAGTGGCATATAGTTTTAGTGTTTATTATGCCTTACTTTTGTTCTTTATATACTGTCCATTTCAGAACTAATGATTTATTTTTATCGATAGTATATTTTTTACTTAAGTCCATAGTCAATGATTGTTATTTTGTAGTTTTTATCTGTCTGGTCTGCTTAACTTATTTAGCTTTTCACACGTTTCTTTTGCACAATTCCTACATCACATAATTTGATTTCACACATTCACACAATCCTATGAATGTTTAAGCATGAGGTTGGCGAATGTTTTTGCACGAAGGTGATGGACTTGAGCGAGATGGATGTGGGCAAGTATTTGATGTACAGCTTCGTTCGTCATTCCTTGTTGGTAGGCGTAGGCTTCCGCGGCCGTTGTCTTCTTCAATAAAATTCTTCAGGGTATCAGACCGCATCGTCATAATTTAAAATGCGCCAACGTTTCGGCCAGCGTTGCAGCTAGCCTTCATCAGGGCCTTACGTTAACTGCTAAATGAACACACTTGGTTCCTTAAATAGCTGCACGAGAAAACCGTGTCGTTACTTGATTGGCTGTAAAAGGAGGAGGAGGAGGGGTGAAAGGTATGCTTTATTGGTGTTTCCTTTATTATCTGTCATTGGCTGAAATAGCTGTTTTCTATTGGTCTTTATATTAATCCACCCCATTGGAGGAGACAGACGAATAGCGAACAGGTGATGGCTGTGACGTCACACTGTTTCCATGCTGTCCAGAAGCCGGCTGCGGCGTGCCATTGCTTTGTGTGCTCGCGACCACTACTGCGGCTCTCCGCGTGTCTGCATGGGCCGCCACGGCTCTGCCGCCGCTCCGTAGCCCTGCTATTGCAGGCAGCCAGGACCTCAGAAGCTTGTACCCGTCCTCTCTATTCATGTTGGCGGGTCTTTTGGCTATTTCTATCGCCTCTCTGATCTTTCTTTTGAAAGTGAGAGGCTGTTTCGCCAGGACGCGGGCTTCTTGAAAAAATACTGGTTTCCCGCACTCGTCTCGGTGTTCCGCCACTGCTGACTTAGTGTGTTGTTTCAGGCGGATATATCTTTCATGTTCCGAGAGCCTTGTGCTAATCGGACGTCCCGTCTCACGTATGTAGACTAATCCACACGCACAACCAATTTCATACACGCCAGCTGTGTGTAGTTTGTCAACTGCATCCTTGGTAGAACCGAGCATGTCTGATATTTTGTTTCTGCTTTGGAAAATTGGTTTGATGTCGGCTTTTCGTAGAATTTTGCCAATACGTTCGGTGACCCCTTGTACATATGGTAACACAGCAATGCTCTGTGCCTCCTTCTCCTCTTCCCTATTAGTCTTCTCCCTTGTCGACATGGTGCTGTCTATCATCTGCTTCCCATAGCCAATAGTTCCGAAGATGGACCTGAGGCGTTCAAGTTCTGTCTTCAGAAGTTCTTCGTCGCTTATCCTGTACGCTCTCTTCGTTAGCGTGTGCAGGGCGGACTTCTTCTGCGTGGGGTGATGGTGGGAGGATGCGTGAAGGTACCTGTCCGTATTGGTTGGTTTCCTGTACACTTTGTGGCCAAGTTTACCATCAGGTTTTCGATAAACTTCCACGTCGAGAAAAGGCAGCACCCCATTCTTCTCTGTTTCCACTGTAAACTGAATTTTCCTATGCTGTTGGTTAAGGTGCTTGTGGAAGTTCTGTAACTCCTCTTCTCCGTGGGGCCAGATGACGAAAGTATCATCGACATAGCGAAGCCAACAATTTGGACGTAATGGTGCGGACTGGAGGGCTGTTTCCTCAAATGCCTCCATGAAAATTTCTGCTGCGATAGGCGATAGGGGTGAGCCCATAGCTACACCATCAGTTTGTTCATAAAATTGACCTCTCCACTTGAAATAGGTGTTCGTCAGACAGTGGCGCACAGGCTCACATATATCAGGTGCCACGCGTTCTTCTAGGATGTTCACAGTATCTGACACTGGGACATACGTGAATAGGGATTTGACGTCGAAACTAACCATCAGATCTTGGTCCGTAACACGCATTTCCTTTAGGAGAGACACGAAGTGAGTGGAATCCTTAACGTAGTACTCGGTTTGATGCACTAGGTGTCGGAGCCTAGGTGCCAATTCTTTCGCTAGGTAGTAGGTCGGCGAATTTATACTGTTTACTATGGGCCTTAAGGGGAAGTCGGTTTTGTGTACCTTCGGTACACCATATATCCTTGGTGCCTGTGTCACTTGCGGGATGAATCTTCTGGCCTTGTCGAAGTTGATTCTAGAGTGCTTGAGCAGTGCCTGCGTCGTTCTGATTACCTTGGCCGTCGGATCTCACTGAAGTTTCTTGTAGATAGGTTCTGCGAGAATATCTTCCATTCGTTTGTTGTAATCAGTTGTGTCCAAGACTACAGTGGCGTTGCCCTTATCTGCCTGTACCACTACTAAGTGGGGGTTGTCCCTGAGTTCCTTGATGGCATGGTATTGCTCAGCGTTGATGTTTTGCTTCGGTGGCTTTGCTTTATTCAGAACTCTGACCGTTTCCTGCCGGATCTTCTCCGCCTCGGCCTGTGGCAGATGACGTACCGAAGCCTCTACGGATTCTATGATATCTTCTTTTGGAACTCGCTTAGGTGCGACTGCGAAATTCATCCCCTGGGCCAGAATTGCTGTGGTTGCTTCGCTCAAGTGGAGAGGTCAATTTTATGAACAAACTGATGGTGTAGCTATGGGCTCACCCCTATCGCCTATCGCAGCAGAAATTCTCATGGAGGCATTTGAGGAAACAGCCCTCCAGTCCGCACCATTACGTCCAAATTATTGGCTTCGCTATGTCGATGATACTTTCGTCATCTGGCCCCACGGAGAAGAGGAGTTACAGAACTTCCACAAGCACCTTAACCAACAGCATAGGAAAATTCAGTTTACAGTGGAAACAGAGAAGAAATGGGTGCTGCCTTTTCTCGACGTGGAAGTTTATCGAAAACCTGATGGTAAACTTGGCCACTTAGTGTACAGGAAACCAACCAATACGGACAGGTACCTTCACGCATCCTCCCACCATCACCCCACGCAGAAGAAGTCCGCCCTGCACACGCTAACGAAGAGAGCGTACAGGATAAGCGACGAAGAACTTCTGAAGACAGAACTTGAACGCCTCAGGTCCATCTTCGGAACTAATGGCTATGGGAAGCACATGATATACAGCACCATGTCGACAAGGGAGAAGACTAATAGGGAAGAGGAGAAGGCGGCACAGAGCATTGCTGTGTTACCATATGTACAAGGGGTCACCGAACGTATTGGCAAAATTCTACGAAAAGCCGACATCAAACCAATTTTCCAAAGCAGAAACAAAATATCAGACATGCTCGGTTCTACCAAGGATGCAGTTGACAAACTACACACAGCTGGCGTGTATGAAATTGGTTGTGCGTGTGGATTAGTCTACATACGTGAGACGGGACGTCCGATTAGCACAAGGCTCTCGGAACATGAAAGATATATCCGCCTGAAACAACACACTAAGTCAGCAGTGGCGGAACACCGAGACGAGTGCGGGAAACCAATATTTTTTCAAGAAGCCTGCGTCCTGGCGAAACAGCCTCTCACTTTCAAAAGAAAGTTTAGAGAGGCGATAGAAATAGCCAAAAGACCCGCCAACATGAATAGAGAGGACGGGTACAAGCTTCCGAGGTCCTGGCTGCCTGCAATAGCAGGGCTACGGAGCGGCGGCAGAGCCGTGGCGGCCCATGCAGACACGCGGAGAGCCGCAGTAGTGGTCGCGAGCACACAAAGCAATGGCACGCCGCAGCCGGCTTCTGGACAGCATGGAAACAGTGTGACGTCACAGCCATCACCTGTTCGCTATTCGTCCGTCTCCTCCAATGGGGTGGATTAATATAAAGACCAATAGAAAACAGCTATTTCAGCCAATGACAGATAATAAAGGAAACACCAATAAAGCATACCTTTCACCCCTCCTCCTCCTCCTTTTACAGCCAATCAAGTAACGACACGGTTTTCTCGTGCAGCTATTTAAGGAACCAAGTGTGTTCATTTAGCAGTTAACGTAAGGCCCTGATGAAGGCTAGCTGCAACGCTGGCCGAAACGTTGGCGCATTTTAAATTATGACGATGCGGTCTGATACCCTGAAGAATTTTATTGAAGAAGACATCGGCCGCGGAAGCCTACGCTTACATTTAACCAACCTGTACGGGCAGGAAATCCACGGAAACATCAAGAAGTTAGAAGCACTGCGTTTAAAAAGATGTAAACTGCTGAATGACCTTGCTTTTTTGAAGAGATGCAGAGACGCGAGTGTTGTGCCGTATTCTTTGCGGTTGACGTCTCACATAAAAACGAACAAGGCGAGGAATATCTGTGTTAAAGCCAGTAAAGCATTGCTACGGGAAAGGATCCGCCACATCCGCATAAGTCTCGATGCTCACAACAGGAATTTGTGTGATCTACACCTATTTCTGGCCGGAAAACTTCAGATGGAAGACTGGGATAAAGTCGACAGGTTAACCTTTCAGCAAGCATCAAGGACCAGCAATAGTATTACTAACCGTCAGATGAGAAAGTACGACAAACTACAACAGAAAGCCACGGACGAAACCTTGACGCTGGACAGGCGACGGACAGTGGTCAACCTCTCCAGCCACACCTTGAGCGAAGCAACCACAGCAATTCTGGCCCAGGGGATGAATTTCGCAGTCGCACCTAAGCGAGTTCCAAAAGAAGATATCACAGAATCCGTAGAGGCTTCGGTACGTCATCTGCCACAGGCCGAGGCGGAGAAGATCCGGCAGGAAACGGTCAGAGTTCTGAATAAAGCAAAGCCACCGAAGCAAAACATCAACGCTGAGGAATACCATGCCATCAAGGAACTCAGGGAAAACCCCCACTTAGTAGTGGTACAGGCAGATAAGGGCAACGCCACTGTAGTCTTGGACACAACTGATTACAACAAACGAATGGAAGATATTCTCGCAGAACCTATCTACAAGAAACTTCAGGGAGATCCTTCGGCCAAGGTAATCAGAACGACGCAGGCACTGCTCAAGCACTCTAGAATCAACTTCGACAAGGCCAGAAGATTCATCCCGCAAGTGACACAGGCACCAAGGATATATGGTGTACCGAAGGTACACAAAACCGACTTCCCCTTAAGGCCCATAGTAAACAGTATAAATTCGCCGACCTACTACCTAGCGAAAGAATTGGCACCTAGGCTCCGACACCTAGTGCCTCAAACCGAGTACTACGTTAAGGATTCCACTCACTTCGTGTCTCTCCTAAAGGAAATGCGTGTTACGGACCAAGATCTGATGGTTAGTTTCGACGTCAAATCCCTATTCACGAATGTCCCAGTGTCAGATACTGTGAACATCCTAGAAGAACGCGTGGCACCTGATATATGTGAGCCTGTGCGCCACTGTCTGACGAACACCTATTTCAAGTGGAGAGGTTAATTTTATGAACAAACTGATGGTGTAGCTATGGGCTCACCCCTATCGCCTATCGCAGCAGAAATTTTCATGGAGGCATTTGAGGAAACAGCCCTCCAGTCCGCACCATTACGTCCAAATTGTTGTCGTCGCTATGTCGATGATACTTTCGTCATCTGGCCCCACGGAGAAGAGGAGTTACAGAACTTCCACAAGCACCTTAACCAACAGCATAGGAAAATTCAGTTTACAGTGGAAACAGAGAAGAATGGGGTGCTGCCTTTTCTCGACGTGGAAGTTTATAGAAAACCTGATGGTAAACTTGGCCACAAAGTGTACAAGAAACCAACCAATACGGACAGGTACCTTCACGCATCCTCCCACCATCACCCCACGCAGAAGAAGTCCGCCCTGCACACGCTAACGAAGAGAGCGTACAGGATAAGCGACGAAGAACATCTGAAGACAGAACTTGAACGCCTCAGGTCCATCTTCGGAACTAATGGCTATGGGAAGCAGATGATAGACAGCACCATGTCGACAAGGTCCAAATGGTACAAATGGCTCTGAGCACTATGAGACTCAACTGCTGAGGTCATTAGTCCCCTAGAACTTAGAACTAGTTAAACCTAACTAACCTAAGGACATCACAAACATCCATGCCCGAGGCAGGATTCGAACCTGCGACCGTAGCGGTCTTGCGGTTCCAGACTGCAGAGCCTTTAACCGCACGGCCACTTCGGCCGGCTGTCGACAAGGGAGAAGACTAATAGGGAAGAGGAGAAGGAGGCACAGAGCATTGCTGTGTTACCATATGTACAAGGGGTCACCGAACGTATTGGCAAAATTCTACGAAAAGCCGACATCAAACCAATTTTCCAAAGCAGAAACAAAATATCAGACATGCTCGGTTCTACCAAGGATGCAGGTGACAAACTACACACAGCTGGCGTGTATGAAATTGGTTGTGCGTGTGGATTAGTCTACATAGGTGAGACGGGACGTCCGATTAGCACAAGGCTCTCGGAACATGAAAGATATATCCGCCTGAAACAACACACTAAGTCAGCAGTGACGGAACACCGAGACGAGTGCGGGAAACCAATATTTTTTCAAGAAGCCCGCGTCCTGGCGAAACAGCCTCTCACTTTCAAAAGAAAGATTAGAGAGGCGATAGAAATAGCCAAAAGACCCGCCAACATGAATAGAGAGGACGGGTACAAGCTTCCGAGGTCCTGGCTGCCTGCAATAGCAGGGCTACGGAGCGGCGGCAGAGCCGTGGCGGCCCATGCAGACACGCGGAGAGCCGCAGTAGTGGTCGCGAGCACACAAAGCAATGGCACGCCGCAGCCGGCTTCTGGACAGCATGGAAACAGTGTGACGTCACAGCCATCACCTGTTCGCTATTCGTCCGTCTCCTCCAATGGGGTGGATTAATATAAAGACCAATATAAAACATCCATTTCAGCCAATGACAGATAATAAAGGAAACACCATAAAGCATACCTTTCACCCCTGCTCCTCCTCCTTTTACAGTCAATCAAGTAACGGCACGGTTTTCTCGTGCAGCTATTTAAGGAACCAAGTGTGTTCATTTAGCAGTTAACGTAAGGCCCTGATGAAGGCTAGCTGCAACGCTGGCCGAAACGTTGGCGCATTTTAAATTATGACGATGCGGTCTGATACCCTGAAGAATTTTATTGAAGAATTCCTTGTTGGCTTTGCAAGTGTATGTTGCTGTTGGGGAGGTCCCATAATGGAATGGAGCTGTGCTTGCAGAATCTCGTGGTTTACTGGCTTCGTATACGTGAAAGTCATCGTTATGTGTCGCAGAAAGTGGTCGTTTTTCGTTGTAATACTTCGCAGACGACCAGGTTACAATAGGATAGGGATTTGGGAAGGTATGTCGTCTATTCTTCACCCATCTTCTTTCTTGGTCTCAATCTTGCGAATCTTCAACTTCTGTTATTCCTGCTTTTTCTCTGCTTCTTACTTGCTTCTTGGTTCTTCTCTGGGCAGGATATGGAAATATTTATTGATAACTAGTCGCTTTGAAGTTCTCCTCTTAGTAACAGTTTGATAAATTGTTTGGGCATGTCATTTTTACTTTGTGGAAGTTTTCTTCAGTTTTGAGCATCAGCGTGCTGTTTAATAGCAGTAGTGTGACTTTTAGACATATTTTTTTGCCAGTGGTGGCTTGCCCAAGCGGCCTCCTTGTCGGGCCGGTTTTTGCTCGCTCCGCTGAGTCGGGGCGTTCGGAGACCCTTCTGCTGTTTGGTGTCCTGTCGTGTCTCTGCAGGGTTCCGCCACTGTGTGGTTCCGTGTTCTGTCCCAGCAGGGTTCCTCCACCCTGTGGTTCAGCTTGGCAGCAGATTTATTTACTGCCCACTTCGGCTATAAGGGCCTTCTGTTGGTCTCGCTGTCCTTTCCCTTCTGTCGACGATTCTGCCTTGTAGGAATCGTGTCTTGCTAATTACGTCCTTTCCTTTCTTGATACTTCTCGCGTTGCAACTTGTGGGTCGTTGCATCTTGTCCTTGCTGGAGTTTTTACAATGGTTCTTACAAAAAGTTTTACTTATAATCATCTAACATATGTCTAGTACCTACATTGTTTTACGCCTTCTTAAAAGATTTACAAATTTTGGCACCCTTTCCATGTTACAATTCTAAGATATTTTGAGTCTTAACTTCTACAAGAATCCTCAAATTCGTTTTTTATTTTTGTGTAGTGTCATGGTGTATAGCATTTTAGTATGTCATGCTGTTAGACTATCTACGCTTTATCCCTTCACCTTAATCTATGCTACTATTGGTGTTATTTTTGTTTTTGTTTTTATTGAAACCACTTTCTCTTTCCCACCTTCCTCTCTCTTCATTCTTCTTTCTCCTGATGGTGTTATCTGCAACATAATCTTGAAATATTGTGCTGATTATTTACCAGTAACAAAATTAATCTTCAAACTTTTTGATATGGCTCACATGGTGAAGTCCTAAGGTTTTTCCTGTTTTTGGGTTCATTAGTTCCACAGCATTATCATGAGCAATTCGGCTAATTATGACAGGTCCTTTGTATGCAGCGTAAAACTTATGTATTTTGTGTTTCTGTTTGCTGGAAAGATGGTGTGTTTTTACAAATACTTTCTGGCCTACTGAGAATGTCCTTTTAATTGCTGTTCTATGTCCTCTTTCTTTTCTTTTAATGGCTGCCTTTCTGATGTTGGAGAGTGCTATTGCTATGACTTGTTTGTGCTGTCTACGTGGTACAATAGGAAATCTAGCATTTTCTCTGGTTATGTTTGGGGGTTCAATATTTTTAAGTACAATAAGTGGAGGCAGTAGTGTAGTGCTATGTGGCATTTCATTTATTACTTCTTGAAAATCTTTAAGGTATATATCCCAAGTGTTGTGTCTTTTGCCTGCATATAATCGGCATAAAGTGCCTATGTCCTTCATAGATCGTTCTGCTGGATTTATGCTAGGTTTGTACTTAGATATGTGGATGGGTTTTATTTTGTGTTGTTTTAACGTGTTCTGCCATTGCACTGATTTGTATTGTGGCCCATTATCCGAAATTATTCGTTCCACTCGACCTACTTGTCTGAGAAAATCTTGTCTAAATGCTTTACTTATAGTAAGACCTGTTGCCCGTTTTAATGGTGTCAAGGTAACATATTTAGAAGTAAGTTCCAAAACGACAATATGAAAATATATCCATTTCTTGTGCGTGGGAGGGGCCCCATCAAATCTGTTGCAGCTATTTGTTTTAATCTTTTAGGGATTATTGGAAACATGGGTGGTTTGGTTTGGAAAGTGACGTCTTTAGCCCTCATACAGTTTTTGCATTTGACTAATACTGTTCTAATTCGTCTTTCCATATTAGGAAAATGGCTTGTTTGTTCTATTTTTAAAAAGCATTTCTTTGGTCCAAAGTGGCCATTCCTTAAATGTGTATACCATATGTACTTATTAATTAGTTCATCTGGGATATAAATTAACCATTCATTCGTTGCAACATTTCGTCTAAAAAATAAAACATTGTTTTTTACGAGATAGTGCTGTCGAATGTCTGGAAAATCCTTACTTCTCCACTTGTGTTTGATTCCTAGTATTTCGGGATCCTTGTCCTGTTCTTTGCCTATGTTTTTCAATGCTGTCGTAATGTAGTTTTCGAAAGGTATTTGTTTCATAAAGTACATTGTAAACTGGTATTCTGCTGCTTCCAAACCTATGTTATTGGATGCACCCCGTGGACATCATGATAAAGCATCTGCTAATACATTCGCTGGTCCTGGTATGTGTGTAATAGTGAAGTCAAATTCTTGTAGTATTAACATCCATCTGGCTAACCTCCCATGAGTTAGTTTGGCGGATAACAGAAATTCTAATGCTTTGTGGTCAGTGTATACTTTTGTTTTTATTCCGAATAGGAAGTATCGAAAACGTTGAAAGCCGCATACAATGGCCAATGTTTCCAGCTCCATGACTGAATAGTTTTTCTCGCTTTTTGTGAGTACCCGACTGGCGAATGCAATTGTTCTATATGATCTTAGCACTGCCTGTTCGTATTCTTGGAATAAAACAACTCCTAAACCTGTTTTCGCACTATCAGTGGCCATACAAAAATTTTGTGTTAGATCAGGATGTGCTAAAATCGGTGCTGTTGTCAGCGCGTTTTTCACTTTTAAAAATTCTTCATTGGCTTGTTGATCCCATACCCATGGCGTGTTTTTTCCAGTCAGTGCACATTTGCGTGGTGTTGCGAGAGAGTCGATCCAAATAAATTTTTTATAGAACCCGGTGGGACCTAGGAATCCTCTAAGAGTTTTCTTATTATATGGAGTGCAGAATTCTTTGATTGCCGTTAGTTTTCCTGGGTCGGGCATTACCCCTTTCTCGGAAATTATGTGTCCTAGAAATTTGACCTGTCGCCTTCCAAATTTGGATTTTGTTATATTTACTGTGACCCCATGCTCTTTCATGATCTGTAAAAACTGATTTACTCTGTCGTTGTGATGTTCCCAGGATGGTTCTGCTATAATCACATCATCAACATAACAAGAAATTTTTTGTAAAATTTCAGGACTGAGTATAGTACTAAATCCCCTAATAAACGCTGCTGCTGATGATATGTTTAAACCAAATGGCAATCGTTTAAACTGGTGACATCTACCGAATACGATAAATGCTGTAAATTTTCTACATTCTGGGGCCAATTCTATTTGCCAGAAACTACTCCGTAAATCAATTGATGAAAATATCTTAGCACCGTGGAAGTTTTGTATCAATTCCTCTAATTTTTCTGGGTGATCTGTCTCAGTGATTATGAATGTGTTGATCTGTCTGAAATCAAGCACTAACCTGATGCTCCAATCATATGGAGCGGGCTGTTATATGTGGAGGTAGCTGGTTCAATAATATCGTCATCTAACATTTTAGATATCTCCTGGAATACTTTATTCCTGTAGCATAATGGGATTGTATAGGGTGGCACTCTAAATGGTTTGTGCTGTTTTACTTCAAACTTGTACTGAAAGTGTTTAATACTGCCAGTCTTAGGTAAAAATACCTCTGCTTTATCTCGTAAAATACCCTCTAATTCTCTTTTACTGTGTTCCGAAATACCTTGAACTTCTTGAATTTTTCGTCGATTTCTTTATGGACTTCTAACATGAGTTGAGGCGATTCCCCCTTTTGTGCATACCATTCTAATTCTTCATCCTCTTTATGTCGCGTCATTCTTAATTGTTTGTTTATAACTGGTATTTCTTCTAATTTTAGCTTTTGCTCAAAGAGAAGTATGACATTCCCGAATGTTACGCTACCTTTCCCCATATCTATTATCGCTCGTCTCTCATTTAAAAAAATCGGCACGTATAATCAAATCTACAGTTAGTTTAGGTATAATCACGAAGTTGGCTTCGATCTTTTGACCTTGACACGAAATAGTTAATCTTGTTTGTCTCGTAACTTCCGCAGCATTGTTTCTAATAGGACCTCTTACTTTAATCTTACATCTTTTCAGAACTGGCAATTCCTCATTGGCATTACACTGCATGAATAAATTTTCTGAGATCGCAGTCAGTTCACTTCCGCTGTCAATTACAATATTGACTGGGATATGCTTTACCATGGCCTTCACAATTGGTTGAATTTGAAAGGGTTGGTTCTGTTCTTCTTCTTCTTGCATCAACGAATCCTCCACTGAATCATACATGAGTCTTTTTAGGAATTTCCCTTGTGAATTCGAACTTCCTGTAGGATAAGCTTCGACTGCTACTTTTCTCTCTTTTATTTCCTCTTCTCTATTTCTTCCTTCAAAATGGCTCTGAGCACTATGGGACTCAACTGCTGAGGTCATTAGTCCCCTAGAACTTAGAACTACTTAAACCTAACTAACCTAAGGACATCACACACATCCATGCCCGAGGCAGGATTCGAACCTGCGACCGTAGCGGTCTCGCGGTTCCAGACTGCAGCGCCAGAACCGCGCGGCCACTTCGGCCGGCCTTTCTTCCTTCGTTTACGCTTTCTTCAACATCCTCTACTTTTTCCTCATCCTCGTCTATCTTCTCCTTCTTCGTCGCTACTTCCACATAATCGCATCTAAATGCTCTAATTATCGCTTCATAACTTCCTTCATTATATACGTTGGGTTGTGTGCCCACTTGTAACTTATTTTCAACTTCTGTCGACTGCGCATTATCCTCACTGAATTCGCTTTCCCTGGTTTCCATCTCAAATAGCACTGCAATAGTCATTACTTCGTCCTTTCCTCCTACATTAGTTGTGCATGCCCCTGGTATTTCATCTTCCTCGTCAGTAATCTCCCAATTAATTTCGTCCCAACATGATATTGTTATTTTTCTGTCTTCGTTTTCATCTGGTCCCTGCGGATTTGTTTCTTCCTTCTTCTCTTCTCGTGATAAGGTATTTACTTCTCTGTTCAAGGTGCTGCAATTATCCTGGGTCGGTGCGTCATTCTCTTTGGCATGGGCGCTTAGCTGTCAATTCGAACGTTTTTCGGGGTGTGGTGGTCTTACCTCCTCCTCTTCTATCTGTATTCTCTTTTCTTGCTCCGCTTGTTGATATTGGTTTCTTTGTTGATAATTTGTCGGTCTATTGGCGCTCCAATACCCGTTCCGATTGTCGTTATTGCCTCTGTAATAGTTGTTGCCGTTCCTGGGTGAATTATAGTTATTGCCATATTCTCTTCTAAATCCATAACCGGTTCTTTGTTGAAATCTATTGTCGTTTCTTGGTGCGAAGTTATCACGTGGTTCGTAATTATTGTTTCTTTGTACTGTGTCTTGTGGATTCCACTGCTTTTTGCTTTCGTTTTCACGTGCGCTTTGTCTTTTTCTTGCGTCATATTCCGAAAATATGAACTCTAGTTCCCTTAGAATACCTTTAAATGCTTCTACGTCATTGCCTCCGCGACCTACTAATGATTGCTGGTATTTCAATGGTAGCTTCATCGCGCATAATTTAATCAACTCTCGCCGGCCGCGGTGGTCTAGCGGTTCTGGCGCTGCAGTCCGGAACCGCGGGACTGCTACGGTCGCAGGTTCGAATCCTGCCTCGGGCATGGGTGTGTGTGATGTCCTTAGGTTAGTTAGGTTTAAGTAGTTCTAAGTTCTAGGGGACTTATGACCTAAGATGTTGAGTCCCATAGTGCTCAGAGCCATTTGAACCATAATCAACTCTCCGTCACTGTATGGTACATCTAAGCATTGATTTTTCTTTGCCATTAATTCGAAAAATTTCACGGCACTCTTCTCTCCTGAATTTTCAAAATATGGGTTCTGTAATAATTCGTACTTCACTCCGTTCTGTGCTTCGCTGGACCAATATCGTGAGAGGAACTTCTCTCTGAAATCTTCGTACGATCGGCATGTCGCTGCAACATTCTGCATGGTTTCTGCGACTGTTCCTGACATGTGTGCACATATAAAGTCTAATTTGTGTGCTAGCGTCCAGTGTTCTGGTAATCATACTCGGAACTGATCAATAAAAGTTCGTGGATGTAATGAGTTTCCTTCTCGAAAGTGATGAAATTTTCTGACTGTGAGGAAATGACCGTTGTCGTACTTCGTCATAGTTCCATATGAGATTCGCGATTCTTCGCCACTTTTGTTTCTGATGATTTCTCCCGTCGTTCCTTCCGGTTGTGGTAGATCCATTGGATATTGTCCACTGTAACTTTTCGCCTACCCTTGCGTAGAATCATTGAAGTGGTACGCAATAATTTTCTTCCATCGGTTTGCTCACTCGTTACTCTTATTACTTTGGTTAATTTAATGCCACGATTTATTCGGAGCTATGTGACATACTACTGGATTTGCTTATCATGTCAGGGTTTTCATGGAAGGTGTTGGATTTGCCTGACACCTTACACGGTAACAAACCTAGCAGCCCGCCTCTGAATTGCTTCGATGTCTTCCTTCAATCCTACCTAGTACCTATCCCAAACAGTCAATCAGTACTCAAGAACAGGTTGCACCAGCGACCTATATGCCGTCTGCCTTTCAGGTGAACCACTCTTTCCTAAAATTCGCCCCCCCCCCCCTAAACCGAAGTCAACCATTCGTCTTCTCTATCACTGTTATCACATACGCGTTCCACCCTTTATCGCTTTGCAACGTTACTCCCAGATATTTAAACGACTTGATTCTATCAAGCAGGACACTAGCAATGCTGTATCCGAATATTACGGGTTTGATCATCCTACTCATCCACATTAACTTACATTTTCCCACGTTCACACCAACTAACATTTTGTCTAAGTCGTCTTTTATATTCCTACAGCCACTCAACTTCGTCACCTCGCCGAACTCCACGGCATCATCAGTGAACAATCGCAGATTGCTGCCCCCCCCCCCCTCCCAAACCATTTATATATAGAGAGAATACTTCCCTGGGGCACTCCTGGCGAAACCCTTGTCTCTGTTGAACACTGGCCGTCGAGAACAACATACTAGGTTTTGTTGTTTGAGAAGTCTTCGTGCCACTCAAGTATCAGTCAATTTATTCCATATGCTCCTACCTTTGTTGACAGCATGCAGTGGGGCACCGTGTCAAATTCTTTCTGTAAATCTAGAAATATGGTATCTGCCTGTTGCTCTTCATCCATAGTTCTCAGTATATCATGTGGGAAAAGGGCAAGCTGAGTTTCGCACGAGCGATGCCTTCTGAAACCGTGCTGACTCGTGGACATAAACTTCTCAGTCTCAAGAAAGTTTAATGTATTCGAAGTGAGAATGTGTTCAAAGATTCTGCAGCAGACGGACGTTAGGGATATTGGTGTGTAATTTTGTGTTGTGATAGAATGACAGGTCCCACGAGGTCGTCGGTAACAATCTCAGGTCACACACTGAGGCTGAACCGGTGCTGATGATTCGCTGCCATCAATTCATGGGGAGTCACTAAGAGATAGGTGGGTTTTGTACGGGTTGTTGATTCTTCCCGTTTTAAAGATGGCCTCGTCTGTGAGTGGGATGGATGACTGAAAACCCAGCGCCCTTGCGTCCTGTGAGACTAACCAGCGACAAAACCGTCGCCAAGGAAGCAAGTCTGTAGGTCAGGCCCGGATTCATTCCAAGCCATATGTAAAGTGGCAATTGTCATCGATGTTTCCGCGCGGTCTGGGATGCATTACCACGGTTCGCGCGGAGGTTCGAGTCCTCCCTTGGGCATGAGTGTGTGTGTTATCCCTAGCGTAAATTAGTTTAATATAGATTAAGTAGCGTGTAATCCTAGGAACCGATGACCTCAGCAGTTTGGTCAGATAGGAACTTACCACAAATTTCCAAACTGTTCGAGAATGATCACACAGTGGTCTAGCATACTTCCTGCTGGTCCTGATACTTGTCACCATAAAAATTTTTTTATTCCATCCTTCAAGTCGGTGTACTTCCCATGGATCGCATTTGCTGTCATATGTTAGAACAATATTTCCTCTCAGTGGCCGTTTCATGCAGTTTGTCCACATTTAGCAAAATTGTAGTTATTATGCACAACTGTGTTATTATTTTTTGACCAATAAACGTGCTGTGACACGTTTAATATGCTAACATACTAAACAATTTTCCTTATGAACTGTTGACGTATTGATTACGTTAGCGTCGGAAGTTGTCACGCCGAACTAATCATGCGGTTCCCACGTACATATTTCCGACTTTACGCACGAGGCGTTCGATGATTCGGCCTGGAACATTTACCAGAGATGTGGCACGCTATTGCTCTCAGAGATGTCTTATAATGTGAAAACAATCCGATTCGCAATAACTCCTGTGCGCCTCTCACCCAGTGGAGAGCACTAGGTGTCTCTAGACCACCTCTTCTAAATCAACAACGGAAGACGGTCGGAAAAAGCCAGACATAGCCCCTTTGTCCCTTTTCCATGGATCCTTGGAAGATCATTACTCCTAATAGTATTTACTTTACAATTAAACGCCAGGGCAAGGCCGAGTGCATACAAATTTTACAAATTTAGAATACGACATAAATTAATTGTATTATCAAATTTGGAACATTCGCATAAAACTGTTTGCATACATCATATAGGGCCTACTTGAGGAAGCTGGAAAAAAGAATAGCTGTAGTCTCATCTGCGTTGACTTGCTACAACATGAGATTACTCCTTAATATCCGGCCGAAGATGTGGTGACTGGAGACGTAAAGCAAGCTTTGCTTGGGGAAGGATGAGGAAGAAATTCAGGTGACCATTTCAAATGCATCATTTCGGGTTTTGTCTTACGAGATATAAGGAAAACAATGAAAACCTAAATCTGAATGACCAGACGGGTATCTGTACCGCTGCCCCTCTCTCCCCCCTCCCCATCCCCCCTCACCCTCCCCAAATGCCGCACCCTGCTCTTCAACTGGACAGTTCCTACAATTGAACGCGACAACTTCCAAGTAAAACACCGCATCTTAACGGTGAAAGAGAAATAAGAAGGAGAAAGAGAGATAGAAAGGCCAACTAACAAACGGCTCCACACAGCTGACTCTGTTGCCCTGAATTTTGCAGAGTGTTCTCTCAAGCCTGTCGACCCACTAAAAAGAGATTTCGATAATTGGACCGCCTTCTTCTATTTTTTTTCCTGACCTAGTAGTTAAGTCGTTGGAACAAAATTAAGACACTGCAATACTCAGACTCACAATTGGTGTATTGTATTCGAATGTAAGTTATGGCTCGTAAAAGCGTCACACCGCGAGGCACATCTGGCCGCCGTGCCCCGCCTGTGCGCAGCCGCCAATTATAAGGCTTTAGTGCGCCCTGCTGGACCGGGAGTAACTGCGCCTACGCCGAGGTGCTGCCTGTTGCGGCTACCCGTTTGCGGCCACGGACCTAGTGCGGGGCCGCTACGTCATTTCCGGTTGTACGTCATCCGCAGTCTTTACACCGTACTGTCCCCTAATTAGATAGATAACGAGCACCAAAAAGGACAGACGATACGAGAGAGAATGAATAGATGAGAGAGGCTTGTCTGATTTTAAAATTGAATTTCACGAAAAGACCACGGACCACTGAATGACAAGAAAAGTCAAGCACCCGGAAGACGTTGTCGAATGTCAGTTTAACTCTGCACCCGTACACACTGTTATGACCCGAGCCGGGGTCATTCTGTAATAAGAAGAGCGGGCGGAGTGCGGTGGTGAATCCTGTAGAGTGCCGAGACGTTAATGAAACATCGATCAATTAACAATAATTTATTGGCGGGAGTATCACAATCGTTCCGTCTTCTTCCCGGCGCTGCCGAGCAGCGTCTGTGCTGACTCCGTGCTGCTTGAAAGTTTGAGGTGGCACGTCAGTGCCCGATGAGAAACTTGCCGAGCACACGTCCTGCGTTGCCCTGTGGTCAGTGCTGCGACCCCGTCACAGGAGGACGCGGCGGCCGTACGTTCCCGCAGCCAAGCATGGCCGTGGCAGCACGGCACAACAGCGCTCTTGATGAGTGAAGCTGCGCTTAGGTTCTGCCCCAGAAATCTGCATGCCATTGTTGTCGGTTGTGGAGATGACAGAAGACCCAGCAGCAGTACGGTACGTCATGAACATCCTGTTCCTGCGCGCTACTTGTCATACTTTGTCATACTTTGTTCATGAGACCCAGAAAATATTAGATACAGGCTCCCAGGTAGATGCTATTTTTCTTGACTTCCGGAAGGCGTTCGATACAGTTCCGCACTGTCGCCTGATAAACAAAGTAAGAGCCTACGGAATATCAGACCAGCTGTGTGGCTGGATTGAAGAGTTTTTAGCAAACAGAACACACCATGTTGTTCTCAATAGAGAGACGTCTACAGACGTTAAAGTAACCTCTGGCGTACCACAGGGGAGTGTTATGGGACCATTGATTTTCACAATATATATAAATGACCTAGTAGATAGTGTCGGAAGTTCCATGCGGCTTTTCGCGGATGATGCTGTAGTATACAGAGAAGTTGCAGCATTAGAAAATTGTAGCGAAATGCAGGAAGATCTGCAGCGGATAGGCACTTGGTGTAGGGAGTGGCAACTGTCCCTTAACACAGACAAATGTAATGTATTGCGAATACATAGAAAGAAGGATCCGTTATTGTATGATTATATGATAGCGGAACAAACACTGGTAGCAGTTACTTCTGTAAAATATCTGGGAGTATGCGTGCGGAACGATTTGAAATGGAATGATCATATAAAATTAATTGTTGGTAAGGCGGGTACCAGGTTGAGATTCATTGGGAGAGTGCTTAGAAAATGTAGTCCATCAACAAAGGAGGTGGCTTACAAAACACTCGTTCGACCTATACTTGAGTATTGCTCATCAGTGTGGGATCCGTACCAGATCGGGTTGACGGAGGACATAGAGAAGATCCAAAGAAGAGCGGCGCGTTTCGTCACAGGGTTATTTGGTAACCGTGATAGGGTTACGGAGATGTTTAATAAACTCAAGTGGCAGACTCTGCCAGAGAGGCGCTCTGGCATCACGGTGTAGCTTGCTCGCCAGGTTTCGAGAGGGTGCGTTTCTGGATGAGGTATCGAATATATTGCTTCCCCCTACTTATACCTCCCGAAGAGATCACGAATGTAAAATTAGAGAGATTAGAGCGCGCACAGAGGCTTTCAGACAGTCGTTCTTCCCGCGAACCATACGCGACTGGAACAGGAAAGGGAGGTAATGACAGTGGCACGTAAAGTGCCCTCCGCCACACACCGTTGGGTGGCTTGCGGAGTATAAATGTAGATGTAAATGTAGACTACAGGCATAGTGGTGTCATTTGTCAATAGGACAATGCTAGTCCACGTATAGCACGTGTCTTTATTAACTATCTTGATGATGTTGAGGTATTCCTGTGGCCAGCAAGATTTCTACATCCATCCCCGACAGAATATGTATGAAATACCCTTGCACGTTACATTGATAGTCCTCGGTGTCGACGTACTGCGTTGCTATACTGGCGGAAAAATAGGGGAGTGGGAGTTAAACACTGACTACTTTAAATGATGTACCCGACAGTTGCACTGTTGCTTTTTACAGTTCTTTACTTTAACTACTCACAACCCACTCCCCCCATAGTGCACAGTTATATGGCCAGTGCACTATTGTTTGCCGGCCGGTATGGCCGAGCGGTCCTAGACGCTTCAGTCTGGAACTGCGTGACCGCTAGGGTCGCAGGTTCGAATCCTGCCCCGGGAATGGATGTATGTGATGTCCTTAGGTTAGTTAGGTTTAATTATTTCTAAGTTCTAGGGGACTGATGACCTTACATGTTAAGTCCCATACTGTTCAGAGCCATTTGAACCATTTGAACTATTGTTTAACTTTCGATAAGCCTCATTAATAGTTTGGAGGCAAACCTCAGCATACTGCTACAATAGTTTATTGTTGAACATCTACGAGCAGTGAAAACCTAACCACACATTTCACAGTCTTTCAAATAAATTGAACTGACACTGTCATTGTTTTAACACATGGCCTATTGGTGTACCACTTATTTCATGGTTAAGTTGATGCATTGTTGTTCACCCAACCATCTGGGGTTTCTCGTCTGAAAATCTCCGTGGACTGACTGTCTCGAGCCGAAAAATCGGGCCATTTTATATCATCACAACAATAGGTACTGAAATTAAATGTTCTTCGATGTTAAAGTTACAGAAATTACAATTAAAACATACCTCATTCAATTAACTGAATACATCGAAAAATTCTCTTTCTTTTAAACTGTTTCTTCTAGTACTTGGGTTAAGCCGAATTATTTGCTTAACTGATGAAATTAACAGGTATAGTTATACAATTCAAACAATACTTCTGACAAACCTGGTAGTTACTTTGGAATTAACTAAGGGCTGGCTTTGCTAACATGTTTTCGAATAGACCCAAATAGATCCTTTAACAGTACTATTAGTTGTTCCTGCAAATGTTTATAAGTACTACAGAATTTATATTTGTTTATAAGTCAACAACAAAATGTAAGCTACGAAACAATCGCTGATTTCACCCTATAACAAAAGTATTAACTAGAATTAGTTGAAATAAATTAAGAAAATGATGACGTACCCAAAACTAAGCACAAAATTAGGTTTGGTACTATATTCTTTGAAACTGAGGGCCAACCTTTCTCTTTTATGAAAATGCCGATTATACTCACGTATGTTAAAAGTAATTAGTCAAAACCAAAAAAATTTAATTTAAGGAGTCAGATGGCAAACAACAGAGGAAATAGAAAGATCCCAGCTTGCTCTGTCACAACGTGTGCCTTTCAAATGGTTCAAATGGCTCTGAGGTCATCAGTCCCCTAGAACGTAGAACTACTTAAGCCTAACTAACCTAAGGACATCACACACATCCATGCCCGAGGCAGGATTCGAACCTGCGACCGTAGCGGTGGCACGGTTCCAGGCTGTAGCGCCTAGAACCGCTCGGCCACCACGGCCGGCGTGTGAGTTTCCGTGTATTCATTTACACCAATGTTCGACGAGCTTATAATATTGCAAAGACTGTGCTATCCCACGAACGTTGATCGTACTTAAATTTAAGCTGAGGTACGCCGTATTGGCTATCCAGTGTTTATTTAGCCAGATAATATTTACAAATAGGTATATCTGATGCTCTGCTACTTAAGTACAAATTCTTGGTAACATCGACTAATCGAATTAGCTTGATGGTAAAAGTTTCTGGTTCTCATCCTTGAAGTTACTGAAGATTCTCAATGTATGTTCGATTCTAAAACTGAAATCTTCATAGCGTAAGAATATCTCTAAATCAGTCTCAAATACGAAACAAACATAATGACCTTTTGAAGAGTTCTGACACTGCAGAACTAATACGATGTCAGTTTTAATTTCTGCTAATGTTAACCAGAAACTTAGCAGCTGAAAAAGTTTTATTGTTAGATTTTCTGGTTCCATGACGCAAGAAATCTGTCCCATAATTGGAATACTAGTAATATTTCCCACATCTTCGTATAACTGTGCAGTGAAGTTTATCAGACACTTCGCGTGATGTACATATTCAGACTGAATGGCTTGTAAGGGTATCGGGAGAAATGTGTCAGTCCTGCTATGAAAAGAAACGCATCCCAGGCGGGCGGGCGATAGTCAGATTGGCTTTCCACCGCTGTCGGGGATTCTGACACGTCTTAGGCCTGGTATGCCCTTAGGCTGGAGTAGAATAGTCTTCAGTGAGGAGTCCCGCTTCGAAATGAGCCCTAATGAGCACCGTTGACCTTTGGTTGTCATCGGTGGCACCCTTACAGCAAGGCGGTACGTAGACGACATTCTGTGCTCCGTTTTGTTACCCCTCATGGCAAGCCATCCTCAGCTTACATTTCAGCAAGATAATGGTCGCCCGCTCACGGAGAGAGTTTCTACTGCCTGTCTTCGTGCTTGTCAAATCCTGCCTTGGCCAGCAATGTCGTTGGATCTCTCCCCAGTTGAGATCATCTGGAACATTATGGGCAGAGCCCTACAGACAACTCAGGATTTTGACGATCTAACGCGCCAATGAACAGAATTTGACCCGGTATTCATCAGGAGGAAATCCAGTTACTCTGTCAAACAATGGCAAGCCGAATACCTGCTTGCTTATGGACCAGAGGTGGACCAACGCGATACTGACCTCCTCGATTTCTGAAGCTCTTTCTCTTGAATAAAGAATCCAAATTTTCTAAAATTTTGATCTTCTGGTTGTCTGTAAATGTATATCACAGCTACCGATTTTCGTACTATTCGGGTAATTCCTGCGTGGTGCATCCTTCATTTTATTGTGCACTTAGCATCCATTGTCGTAATACGACATCCATAGTATTAGGCATACTGCACCCTTCCACTCCCGTTTTCTTCTTCTTAATCCTTCGTTTAGATAATGAATACTTCGAATTCTCTTATATGCTTTTAATTACTTTTATGGAAAGTAATGGCGGGCCTCTTACTTTAGAATGATCCATAATTTCTCATCTAACTTTTTAAACTGCGTTAGTGGAATATACGAATAGAAGACGTGTTTCTCCACCATACGCAGAAAAAATTTCGACAATTTGACTATGATTAAATATGTTACCAATGCATGACTTTTCTGTACGAAGTCCAGTTTGCTCTTCTAGTGAAATGATTTCTGCTTTACATTTTATGAAGGTAACTTGTGTGCTGTGTTCAACAGAGACATGCTACTTTGTTTTTCACTGTTTTCCGTTTTTAAAGTTGGATATTACAAAAGCTAGTTGTCATTCTTCGGCACTTTCTTTTGGATTCAAGGGTCATTAAGAGGGTTTAAAAATCTTATTTTTATGTCCGGAGAGCACATTTAATTCTAGTTATTCTGAATTTATTGCACATTTTTGTTGAGGTTTGCATTAGTTCACTGCAAGCGGTTGTTCTGTTACCTCTGTCCATTCTACTGATGTTTCTATGACTTCTTGTTGCCTTCCTTTCAATATGTGAATCGTATCTTCAAGTTTTTATTTTGTCAATGGCTTTGTATAAGGGTATATTTATTTATCTTTGCTTTTGAGATTCATTTTTGCATTGTCTTTGTTTGTTTTATTCAGGTGTTTAACTATTTTACGCAGCGTGTCCAAAAGTCGCGGGAAGGAACTGGATATTCTATTCAGTCATACTATGCAATGCATTCGTCTCTGTATTGTGCGTGTAGAGAAAGGGTTCCTGACGCCCTACATTCAAATCAGCGGCGACCCGACGCAGTGGACCGACGAACGTCCCGAATAGCTCTGAGGAAGGTAACGTAGTGGCCGATTGTCAAACACTTGAAGTCACCTTTAGTGCCAGTTTACGCTTGTGGAAACATGTCTCTGTGATACTCGAGATCCATCCTAGATAATATTATCCTCAGAAACTCGAATTATTGGGTAACCTCTGGTATGCCACAACCCAGGCGCCTTACTCTACTTATTATCCCCCTTCAAGGTCGGTCAATTCACGACACGCTGCCACGTTCCCGAGATGCATTCATATTCACTCCACACTTGCCTGTCACAGTACAGACTATTCATGTATCGTGTCTACACTCGCGCCATAAATCGTATTTACATGCAACATTCGGGTCCCATTCACGCCACATATTCAAGTGGGACACAGTGTTTATGCAAAATCTCATTTTGAGGATGGGAGTAAACTTCTTAATCTGTATCAGCTTTCCTGATTTATTTCTTTGCTTTGAGCTTTAGCATCTCTTTACAATTTATTATATTTTTCTTGTTTGATTTTAGACGGCCTTTTTAACTATTTCCAGTGAAACGAATTCTTATTTTTAACCACGTCAGCTATCCGCCCATTACAAAAATCTCAGTTTCATAGCCATCGCACTGTAGAGGTACAGAATTAAGAAGAATTAAATTGGAAAATTTTCTTATAAACATTAGAGCTGTGGAACTTTCTGTGCCCTCTGCGTCTATAAATGAGCACGTGTGTGTGCAACTAATGTTATTATAAATTTAATAGTCATTAGATGGGAAAAAATCTGTTATTTATAGGTAGATGATGTCCTGGGTGGCGCGCATCGGAAGGAGGGCCACAGAATAATTCCCTACGTTACGGTAGGTACTGCATGGAGCTGTACTGAGTGTCAATGAGAATCTCAGAGTAGTACATCATGATGTACTTCGGTAAAGATACAACACAACAATAGTGTTGAAAAATGAAACTCTTCTAAAACTTTTAGTTCAGTACGTTCTTAGCTACTGCTGTTTTCAGACGCTTGTACTCATTATTTGAAAGAAGTCATCTGAAGCAAATAATGACATACCATAAGTAATTCATTACGATTACAGGACAGTTTTACTACTTAAAATATAGGAAAGAGAGTTGTAGTAATCGCAGAAACAAGAGAACTAAAAACGTCCAGATTTGATTAATATTACATAGCTGTTGGCCTCCGAAAATTCAGTAACGAGAAGAGATATATTTGAAAAGCTAATATCACTTTCATTTCGACTCCGATCCCGCTCATATTTTGCCACTTTCAGCACACTCCAAGGTGCATTCTAAAGCTCATTTTTCCTGCTTTTTTGTGTGGTATAGGATCTAATGAATGTTTACCACTACGTCTAAGTAACCTATTTGAAAGAGTGATTCTGTCAAGAATAGCAACCATCTAAGTAGAACTCATACTTGAACATGCTGGTTTCAGACCAGGGAAAGCATGTAGTCAAATAGTAAATCTGACTTAAACAATGAACACGCTATCGAAAGCAAAATAGCAGCTACTGTCTTTGTTGACCTTTCTGCTGCGTACGATACAGTAAATCACCAATGACTCTTCGTTAAAGTATGTGAAATAGCGAAGGGCACTGGACTGACTTCCATGTTAAGAGGCATGTTGCAGAATCGAAGATTCTACCCAATCCTCCAAGGCAAGAAAAGTAACTGTAGAAACGAAAAGAACTGATTATGACAAGTGAGCTTTCTTTCCTCTATTCTGCTCAATATGCACACAACTGACCATCCTCAGAAGCTGGAAAGAAAAAGATTCATATATGCAGACGATACCGCCATTACTGCTGAAGGAAGAAGATTTGAAGAGGCTGACAGAAAACTGACAAACGCTTTGTTAACCTTGGAAAGGATAATCATCTGCGACCTAGTCCAGGAAAAACTCAAGTACGTGAATTCCATTTGCCTGATAATGAAGCCACAATACAGTTGGAAACAGAATGGAGAGGAGTAACAGACAAGATGTCTGCAAACTACGATCCGCGGGGCCACAACCGGCACGAGGACTATTTAATCTGCTCCGCGCTTTAGCGAAATTTGTTTAAAATAGCGTGCGATTCTTCCCGCCCGTTTAGGAGTATTACCTTCCCCGGTTCCTAATTAATACACGTCCCACTAGAATCGCTCTGCATGCAGCTGCGACTTCCCGAGTGTGTTTCCTGTTTTATTTTCGAATAGATGTGAAATATGTCCACTGAAACTGAAAAGAAAGAATGGAGTAGTGAACGTCGTATCTTCAGCACAACGTAGGTTCTGAAATATTTCATTATAGAGAAAGAGAACCAGTCAATGTGTGTTACCTGTAACGAAGTTATTGCTGTTCTTAGAGAATGCAAGGTTCGCCACCACTGCGAAAATACGCATAGTGGACGCTTTGACATAGAGGTACATTTTAATTTCAGCCGAATAACTGAAACCAAACAATGATAAGCAGTTATTCTTTCTGCAAATACAGTGGCGCATGGTACTGAAAATATTATTTCTAATTTTTCGAAGAGCTGCAAGAAAAAGCATCTATGTTTGCTTGGTATTTAATAGTACTGGGCGAGTCTAATGACCGTTACTGCTCAAGTCATGTTGTTTTTAGAGGTATTAATATAGACTTCGAAATTTCAGAGTAAGTAACAGATCTCATTTCCTAGGGGTCAGAAATATGTGTGGTAAATGTGCAGGTTTTGTTGGAAGACAAAACTCATAATTTGAAGCCAGTGGTGTCACCACACCCTTGAAAATACGCTGAGTTGTTCATTAGGAATCACGTTGCGCAAAGCCAGTGGATACGACGTGTGTGATGAAGAATGTAGTTCTTGTTGCTAGTATCAAATGGTTCAAATGGCTCTGAGCACTATGGGACTTAACATCTGTGGTCATCAGTCCCCTAGAACTTAGAACTACTTAAATCTAACTAACCTAAGGTCATCACACACATCCATGCCCGAGACGGGATTCGAACCTGCGACCGGAGCAGTCGCGCGGTTCCGGACTGAGCGCCTAGAACCGCTAGACCACCGCGGCCGGCATGTTGCTAGTATCATTCGATATCATGGTCTCGAACACCATCATTTCAAGTCTCCTGGAACAAGTAGATTCCATGTCAAGTGACCTCTGTTAACACACGGCACTAAGGTGATTAACCTGTGGTAAAATTTCTCAAAGCTTGTTTTATTTGAGAACAAAAACTGAAATATTTCTGAATGGTAAAAAAATTCTCTTTGAAGTCCTTCTGGACTTTGAATGAAATGAATGCAAAAGCTTCGAGAGAGGACAGTATTATTTGTGACCCCTGCGCTCATGTTTGATCTTTCTGAAACGAAGTGATACTTTTTTAACCAACGTGAGAAGAAAATTTTCTCACACTTCGTCAACTGCCACTTGTTGAATGGTGATCATGGTTTAGGTTTTCCACTTTTGCTTGCAATAGAATTTCTTGGTTCTCAGATTTAAATGCTTGATCGAGGGAGATCCAAATTTTACAGAACCCCTTTTCTTGAGAAGCAGAAGATGTTCAGGAAGCACTGCACGTAAAAATCATTGATTTGCAAGCTGATTACGCCATGAAAGACGAGTTTAAGCAGAGAAGCCTCATTCAGTTTTACAATTTTCTTTCCAGAAGAAGAAGACAACCGTAAGAGCAATGAGTTTGCACAAGATTTGTTATCTACACTTGGCATTACCAACAAGCAGGAACAAAGGCTCTTTTTTCTGAAATTTACCAAATCTAAATACAGAAGTAACTTGAGTGACTAACATTCACGAGATATTTTATTCATACTCCGAAGTTAGGTGGTGGTGGTGGTTAGTGTTTAACGTCCCGTCGACAACGAGGTCATTAGAGACGGAGCGCAAGCTCGGTTTAGGGAAGGATTGGGAAGGAAATCGGCCGTGCTCTTTCAAAGGAACCATCCCGGCATTTGCCTGAAACGATTTAGGGAAATCACGGAAAACCTAAATCAGGATGGCTGGAGACGGGATTGAACCGTCGTCCTCCCGAATGCGAGTCCAGTGTGCTAACCACTGCGCCACCTCGCTCGGTTCCGAAGTTAGGGCCACAGTCTGAGAAAATTTTGGAATCAAAAGACAAGTTTCATACCTCTTACTAAATGTGCTAAAGCGTTATAAAGTTATTTTAAGATTTTCATTGAATATTGTGCTTGTGTTAAACAAGAACAAATTTCGTTATATTATTCATATTGAATTTCTGAGAAAATGTTTTATCTTGTCCCCCAGTGCGATTCAAAACTTGATATGAGGCCCTCTTGGTGTAGTGATTTCGATACCCCTACATAAGATAGAAATACGTCGGTGTCAGCCTAGACCGTACAGAGTCAATTAACAAACACTCCACTTAGCTTAAAAGAAAAGTGTGTGCAAGGAATAATATTGTACGTAAACCGAGTGGTTCAAAATGGGAAGCGCAGCATGAAGATCTTCGATCATCAGCAGTGGGAGTCTGTTCTGCAGCTGAAGAACATGCGACACCAGTATGGATGCTGTCTTACCACTTCAGACAATTAGACGTCGCTCTAAATGATACTGTGAGGATTTTCACCTGATGTTTCAGGCATACATCAGTCCTCAAAATTTACCCATTAGCGACCATAGCACCACCAGATATCAGATGCAAAGTAGCCGGTGAAATAGGAAAACAGCAGTCCGACACACTGCATACACCAAAAAGTTCCATCTCTTCTTAAGTGAAGGACGAGCTTTTTCCAATTGACGGTGCCTTTAGGAGACCGACCTGAGACCCGCCACGTGCCTATATTGCTGGACCCCCTCCAATAGAAACCTGCACCCCAACGAGGGAATCACACAAGAGCGGCGACTACAGAGCACTGAACAGATCAGAACAAAAGTCGCAAAATGCAAACTTGTTAAGCGGGGTACTTTGAAGGTGAGCAGTTTGAATGCGGGGAAACGAAGTCGGGTGAATATTTGCTCATGACTCCAATGATGAAGTCTTCTCGCAAAGAAGATCTACACTCAGCAACACAATTAAAGAACCACATTTCCCAAATTCTATAATTTTCTCCCTTCGAGACGCGGTAGTTTGAAATTTGGCTCAAAGTTTACTACAACATTCCTCTGTAACGGTACAAATATACGGCACCCTTCTAAGTCACCACAACTCTTCAGACAGCAAGGTGTCGACACATGCGGAAAAAAGGCCAGACGTCAGGAGTTCGTGTGTCATGTATGGTGGATTAATTATGTCTCACGGGCACTAAATATCACCACAGTTCTGCCCAACGTCACCATGGACGTGTCACACGATGGGAAGGCCGTCACCGACCCTCTTACCTACACTTCACGCCTTCTTTTGACGCCTGTGCAATGGAGGCGAGAATTGCGACACCCAGCTTTGAGATCACTTCGTTTTCTTATGGATGACAGAAAAAACAACCCCTCGATACTCGTCCGATCCCTGGTGCCCACTAGCAGATGCCTAGGACTACTACACAGCAAGTTTCAGTACAAGAACATTTTTTAAATTCTTAATGAAGGTATGCGAATGCGAACGAGGGTGTTGTCGAACAGGGTTGGGGGGTCGCTCTCCCCCTGCCCCCCTCTCGCCAAATTACGTCACAGAAAGAAACGAAGTAGGAGAGCTGAAAATATATAAGCACCCTTGGCTGCTTCGGATCACGTTCATATTCCGTCTGTTTTCGAACGGTCACTAGTGGTTCCACACTGCCTACAAGAAGAAGAATTGCGGTCGCTCTGCCATAGAGAAGAACTGAGACTTCTGGGGTTGCAAGCGGTGTCAATGTTGTCAACAACATAGTCCTGCTGCTAATCGCGAAGTGTTGTTTTCGACTGCGAAATGTGTGGAAATCAACGTCCCATCGAAATGGGTGGTTTCATGCCACTCCGTGAGGTCTTGCCCTGTCGTTTGGCTCTACACACTATGGAACTTAACATCTGAGATCATCAGTCCCCTATACTTAGAACTACTTAAACCTAACTAAACTAAGGACATCACACACATCCATGCCCGAGGCAGGATTCGAACCTGCGACCGTAGCAGCAGCGCGGTTCCGGACTGAAGCGCCTAGAACCGCTCGGCCACAGCGGCCGGTCCTGTCGTTTTCCAGCGGCGATATGACTGAAATGGTTTCATGGGCCACTCTCAGGAAAAACGCTTGATTTCAACGTTGGGCGTAGCGGTTTTGACCTGCATCGCAGAGGCGTCAAAATAAGGGGTGGAATGTGGATATGAGTGGATGTGATGGCTTTCCTAACGTGTGACGCATCCCCGATGACGTTGTGCGGAATTGTGTTGAATTTTGGTACCAGTGTGACATCATTAGTCGGCCTTACACGATATACGAAATTCTGAGCTATGGCCTTTTTATCCCACGTGTCGACAGCTTGCAGTTTGAAATATCGAGCTCGAGAGTGGCGTCACAGGATGCTGCAAGTCTGCACCGTTAGAGAGGCAGATTGTAGGTACCTTTGAGCCGCATGTGAAACTTTTGTGTCGCAATGGGAAGGAATACGGGGTTTCGAATAGGTGATCTCTTAATTCTGGTGCGCAGTGTATTTTTATGGAATGACAAGTGTATTAAAGCAGCAGATTTTTTTAGAAGAAGAGAGGTTAGATGTTCTCGCCAGGACAAGAAAGTAAAGTAAGTAGCCCCAACAGCCGTTAGCCACTCAGATTTTCTGAGCTTCCACAGCGGCCAGTACTGTGGTGGGAACCGCCTGCCAACCTCGGGCCCGTAGATCCTCCGTGAACGAAGTCGCAGGAGCAGCTGCTGTGTACCTCGGACGCTTCCCAGGAGCGGTGAGTTTGCCACCCCGGCAGTCCTCACTGTGTGTGTGTGTGTGTGTGTGTGTGTGTGTGTCCGCGCGCACGCCTGCGGCCCCTCGCGGCGTCCGCTGCTCGCAGGAACCGCAGAATCCCGGGCGACGTCTCTGTTTACCTGCTAGCGGGCGCCGCCACAATGTCGCTGACAGACCGCAGGCGGTCCGAACAAATTTCTCGTGGGGCGGCTCCCGCCCCCTGACCGTATTGTGGCTGCCCCCTGACCTGCAACCCTTTTCGCAGCCTCAGCCTCTTCTGTGCCCCAGTTTTGTATCAGCTAACGACCGACCGCCTGCGACAATCGCGACAGTTCCGCTGCGCGGAAGAGATTCGGCCTCAATAGAGATATCTGCGGGGGCCTTCCCGAGGCACACAATGCGCGGAAGACGCGTGGCGGTGAACGCACGGCTGCGCGAGCCACCTTGAGGCCGGACAATGAGTCACAATGAATCTTCCCGGCGTGGGAGCCGGACTTTGACCCACTGCTGACCTTGATCCTGACGCCGCATCCGGAGTACAGCCGCCAAGTGAGAAAACGCACGCTGTTTGCAGTTTTCTACAGAGATAATGGCTAGGGAGTAGCCAATTTTCGTAAATCTTGAAAGTAGGAACTCAGGATTCAATTGAACTTCATAAAAAAGGCGAAACGAAGCTCCACCGACAAAGATGACGGATGTAGTTCAAAGACATTTTCTGAGTATTTTGGTGTAAGAGAACAACGGTCTCTGACGGATCGTTACAGAGTAATACGAGGCGTATTCCAAAATCAAATTACGATCGGTCGCCGGCCAGAGTGGCCGAGCGGTTCTAGGCGCTACAGTCTGGAACCGTGCGACCGCTACGGTCTCAGGTTCGAATCCTGCCTCGGGCATGGATGTGTGTGATGTCCTTAGATTAGTTAGGTTTAAGTAGTTCTAAGTTCCAGGGGACTGATGACCTAAGATGTTAAGTGCCATAGTGCTCAGAGCCATTTGAACCATTTGAGCCATACGATCGGTCGTCAAATGGAAGCCACAGTCAAAATCTAAGAAAACTTTGAATAGGTGTGTTGGACCGTGTCTCTAGTATACCCGTTGATAGCGCCACGTCTGTCTTTTCAGTTCTGAGCGCAGAGTTAGCATGTAAAGATGCCTAGAAAACAGTACCTCCCGCCAAGTATAAGTGCCCGTGAGAGATTTGGCCTGATTTGATGCAGCCCACACAAGATGACTGTCATGCATCTCCTTCTTTATGACAGTTCTAGGCAGCACTCTCTAGGGGCAAGGGGGACACTCCTGAAGCATTTTCGATGGGAAGTGTTCTATCGCCCTCCATACAGCCAGGACTTTGCTCCCTCTGATTTTCACCTCTGCTGACATGAACCACTGACTATGAAGTCAACGTTTTGGCACAGACAACGAGCTGCAGATCAGCGTAGAGAATCGGCGAAAAGTGCAGGCGGCTTGACTTATACGACGAGGGTGTCCGAAAGTTGGTACAACGCTACGACAGATGTCTCATACGGAGCGGCGACTATGTAGAGAGGTTGCTGGAAGTTGTGGCTAACTATTTCAAATAAAACACTTGTGATTTTCACTGTTTTTTCCATTGCGCTATAGATCGGACCTTACTTTCGGAATACGCCTCGTACTTACTTTTGATGTATTTTGTTTGTTACCCCAGAGGCATTTTACAAGAAAAGGCGTATTTTCTGCAGCAGTATGGATACATATTTGAGGAAATGTCTACTCTTTTTGTATGAAATATCTTCCTGTATGACGCAGAAACGTAGACACTGAGGAAGACAGATACCACTGAAAAGATGAGTGAAATAGGCTTTAACGCAGAGGCGCTGAGAAACTGCTAAAATCGTTAAAATTGAGCAAAGTTCCAGGACCTGATTGAATCCCTATCAGTTTCTATACTGAATTAGCCCCTCTTCTAACTTTAATCTACGGTAGGTCCTTCAGACAGAATTCCATTCCTAATATCTGGAAAAAAGCTTAGGTGTTACCAGTTTACAAGAAGGGTAAGAGAAGTGATCCACAAAACTAGAGTGCAATATCCTTAACATCGACTTGTTTTTGACCTCCTCCACGTGAACCAGCACTGATTTCAAAATCTTCGATCATGTGAAACCCAACTCGCGCTTCTCTCACATGATACACTGAAAATTTTGGATCAAGGCAGTCCGATGGATGCAATGTTTCTTGATTTCCGAAAATCATTTCATTCAACATCAAATCTATACTTATTGTCAAAAGTACGGTCATATGGGGCATCAAGCGAAATTTCTGACTGGATTCAGGGTTTCTTGGTAGGGAAAACGCAGCACGCTATCTTGGATGGAGAGTCGGGTGGGCACCGGTGAAGTGTGTTGGGATCCTCGCTGTTCATGTTGCATATTAATGACTTGGCGGACAATATTAATAGTACCCCGACACTCTTTGCAGATGATGAAGTTATCTATAATGAAGCACTATCAGGAAGACTCTGCGTAAATATTCAGTCAGATTTCGAAGTCGCACAGAGACTAACACTTGCTTGAAAGGTTGACAAATGTAAGACTGTCATTTCAGAAAACGAAAGAAACATAGTATCCTATGACTATAATATCAATTGGGCACTTCTGGAGTTGACCAAATCATACCAATACCTACATGCAACATGTCGTAGGAATAAAAAACCATCCCATACTCTCAGTCGTGGGTAAAGCAGCTAGAAGACCAAGGTTTACTCGTAGAATACTGGTGAAATGCTTTCTACGTTGGAGATTTCTTAAAAATCTATGGTGCGACACATTCTAGAATATTGCTCAACTGTGTGAGACCCGAACCAGATAAGACTAACAGGGAATGTTGAATGTTTACAGAGGAAGGCGGGAGGAGTGGTCACAGGTTTGTTTGAATTATGTGAGAGTGTTACTCAGATGCTGAAGGAATTGAACCGGCACATTTTGCAGTTCATGACGGGGTTAGTACAGCAACCAGTATGCATGATATGAAGAAACAAGGTTTTGGTTGCAGTGTTAAAAGTTTTCTTTATTTTCCAGAGACGCGTTTCACCTTTATTTATGCATCTTCTAATTGGCTAATATTTGGTAGCGATGGGTACATGGGATGCCACGCATAAACTATCCCAGCAGATAAAAGCCCCTTGTCAGAACTTTAAAAACACTGCCCTGTGTCTTATTACGGCTTGTGGCTCAGTCCAATGCAAGCCGAACGGGATCAGGTTGAAAATGGTTCAAATGGCTCTGAGCACTATGGGACTCAACATCTTAGGTCATAAGTCCCCTAGAACTTAGAACTACTTAAACCTAACTAACCTAAGGACATCACACACACCCATGCCCGAGGCAGGATTCGAACCTGCGACCGTAGCAGTCGCGCGGTTCCGGACTGCGCGCCTAGAACCGCGAGACCACCGCGGCCGGCGAACGGGATCAGCCCTACAGTAAATATTTACATCACAAACATGCCTTAGACGTTGTGCAGAATATGCAGAACGGCAAATGGCATTTGGGGAATACTGGATGTACTGATAACGGTTTCAGTTTCGTTCACCAGCAAATAACGTAGTGGCGTAGCTTCCAGAGCCCCATCTGTATCTAAACTTTAGTAGGGAATGCGCACAGCCAGAAGGCTAAGTGTGGTGCATACGTATGAAGCGAGCAGGCAACCATGTCACGGAGACGCGTTCGTGGCTCCTACACCCAACGGAGCGAGTTTGAAAGGGATCAAATTTTGGCCTTCCGAGTGGCAGGATGATTCTTTCAGAGAATTGCCACACAAGCTGGACGACCTGCGCCTGTTGCGCAACGCTGCTAATATTAGTGCTCACGTGAACATTCTCACAGCTTTAGACAATGTTCTGAACGTCAGCGTAACACAGACGTCCGCCAGGATTGTCGTATTACAAGAGCAGTAGTGGCAGATCGTACAGCTGTAAGAACAGAAATAATATTCTATGCGCTACAGTCTGGAACCGAGCGACCGCTACGGTAGCAGGTTCGAATCCTGCCTCGGGCATGGGTGTGTGTGATGTGATTAGGTTAGTTAGGTTTAAGTAGTTCTAAGTTCTAGGGGACTGATGACCTCAGAAGTTCCACAGTGCTCACAGCCATTGGAACTTTTTTTTTTTTTTTTTTTTTTTTTTTTTTTTTTTTTTTTTTTTTTTTTTGCCAATTGGTTATTAGCAGTGAGAGTGCGAGTACGGACGCCTCTAGCCCGTCTCCTTCTCACACCACAGTATTGACATGCATGGCTGGACTGGTGTCGTCAGAAGATCACTTGGATGACTGAATGGAGCGCCGTGGTCTTCAGCGATGAAATCAAATTCATCTTGCACTCAAGTGATGGTCGTTTGTTTGTACGACCTACACCTGGTGAGAGCTGTCTAGTAGAGCGCATTCGTCCAAGACACACTGGTACCACCCAGGCCTTATAGTATGGGGTGCGATAAGCTAAACTCTCGTACACCTTTGGCGTTTCTGGACGGAACGTCAACCAGCGCTCGGTACGTGCAGAATGTTGTCCGGACCCATTCTTTTGTCGTTCTATCAACAAGAAAGTGTTGCGTTGTTCCATCAGGATAATGCTCCCACACACACTGCCCTTGAAACTCAACGAGCTCTGCAAGCGTGCAGCAACTTCCCTGGCCAGCCCGATCTCCGGACTTGTCTCCAATAGAGCACGTGTGAGATATGGTGGGACGAGAAATGACTCGAGTGCCTTGTCAACCAACAGCTCTTACAGAACTACGGGGACAGGTCGAGGACGCGTGGAATAACGTATCCCAGAATGGCATTGAAACAGAGGATGACACGCTTAAAGCTGAAATACGAAACACATTTTTCCAAAGCTGTTTCACAGAGGAGACCGCACTGCAGTTCATTCTCTAAATTCTCCAACGAACGAAAAAAATGGCTGACATCGAAATGAGTGTACAAGGAATAGAAAAGCGACTGAAATCACTCAACAGAGGAAAGTCCACTGGACCTGACGGGATACCAATTCCATTCTACACAGAGTACGCGAAAGAACTTGGCCCCCTTTTAACAGCCATGTACCGCAAGTCTCTAGAGGAACGAAAGGTTCCAAATGATTGGAAAAGAGCACAGGTAGTTCCAGTTTTCAAGAAGGGTATTCGAGCAGATGCGCAAAACTATAGGCCTATATCTCTGACATCGATCTGTTGTAGAATTTTAGAACATGGTTTTTGCTCGCGATTCATGTCATTTCTGAAACCCCAGAATCTACTCTGTAGGAATCAACATGGATTCCGGAAACAGCGATCGTGTGAGACCCAACTCGCGTTATTTGTTCATGAGACCCAGTAAATATTAGCTACAGGCTCTCAGGTAGATGCTATTTTCCTTGACTTCCGGAAGGCGTTCGATACAGTTCCGCACTGTCGCCTGATAAAAAAAAGTAAGAGCCTACAGAATATCAGACCAGCTGTGTGGCTGGATTGAAGAGTTTTTAACAAACAGAACACAGCATGTTGTTCTCAATGGAGAGACGTCTACAGACGTTAAAGTAACCTCTGGCGTGCCACAGGGGAGTGTTATGGGGCCATTCCTTTTCACAATATATATAAATGACCTAGTAGATAGTGTCGGAAGATCCATGCGGCTTTTCGCGGATGATGCTGTAGTATACAGAGAAGTTGCAGGATTAGAAAATTGCAGCGAAATGCAGGAAGATCTGCAGCGGATAGTCACTTGGTGGGAGTGGCAACTGACCCTTAACAAAGGCAAATGTATTGCGAATACATGGAAAGAAGGATCCTTTATTGTATGATTATATGCTAGTGGAACAAACACTGGTAGCAGTTACTTCTGTACAACATCTGGGAGTATGCGTACGGAACGATTTGAAGTGGAATGACCATATAAAATTAATTTTCGGTAAGGCGCGTGCTAGGTTGAGATTAATTGGGGAGTCCTTAGAAAATGTAGTCCATCAACAAAGGGGGTGGCTTACAAAACACTCGTTCACCTATACTTGAATATTGCTCATCAGTGTGGGATCTGTACCAGGTCGGGTTGACAGAGGAGATAGAGAAGATCCAAAGAAGAGCGGCGCGTTTCGTCACAGGGTTATATGGTAAGCGTTACGGAGATGTTAAGCAAACTGAAGTGGCATACTCTGCAAGAGAGGCGCTCTGCATCGCAATGTAGCTTGCTGTCCAGGTTTCGAGAGGGTGCGTTTCTGGATGAGGTATCGAATATATTGCTTCCCCCTACTTATACCTCCCGAGGAGATCACTAATGTAAAATTAGAGAGATTCGAGCGCGCACGGAGGCTTTCCGGCAGTCGTTCTTCCCGCGAACCATGCACGACTGGAACAGAAAAGGGAGGTAATGACAGTGGCACGTAAAGTGCCCTCCGCCACACACCGTTGGGTGGCTTGCGGAGTATAAATGTAGATGTAGATGTAGATGTAGGACAGTATTTACCATCTGTACGGTCGACTGGATGCCAGAGTAAGTTGTTGCGTTGCCACCCATGGGGGCTACAGGACGTACTGATTTGTGTTTCAGCATGGGTCGATACCTGTTACCTCAGAACCTCTTGTGCTATTTATCTGTAACTGTAACAATTTCGTATACTCCATCTGCACTGTTGCCACAATAAAACTTGAGTGAACTGGCAACATGTGAAAGGGCGTACCAGTTTTTTTTCCGACAGTGTATAATCTCTTTTCAAGACACTATCCAATCCTTCCATCGTCTTTAGTCGTCTCTGACAAAACTGCAGTACCATTGGCTGATCGCAGCGTTCTTATTTCTCCTCCCTGAACTTTTATTCACTTACCACATTTCTCCTTGGTTTCCTTCACAGTAGGCTGTAAGTCAGTTAAAGTATTCAAATCTAATTTAGAAGGCTATGACCTCAGTAGCGTGTAATGACGGAGGGGAACTGGAGGACGGGACGTGTCGCTGGTTTTCCTGTCTTGAGTTCGGGCGCCCTCCGCACGCCGAAACGCGCGATTGTTTGTGTCCACTGACCGCACGATGTTCCCGAGATAAGAGCGCCCGACAAACATGTCCCGGTCCGTAAAGGGATCTGCCCTCTGAGGTGAGATTTACAATCTTCGCTGCACGGAATGTGGCAAAAGATGGCAGATCCCCGGCCTTTGTTCCTGGGGAACAGCGACAATGGGAAGCAGATACCATCAGCAACAGTGGGGTAAGAGGGGGCACAGGTGGCCGCAAGAGGCGATTGGCAGGACAAATTACGACGGAAGTCTACGCTACCCTTGTCTTCGCACCCCGCACGGCTGACCAGCGTGTCCCGCTGCGCGGGGGTGGCAGATGACGCGGGGGCTGCTAGTGGGCAAACGACCGACGCGGGCCACCCACGAGCAGGCGTAGGGGTTCCCACCCCCTGGAGGCCAGCCCCACAGTACAACGCCCTCGCCGACGCTGCGCTCTGTTCCATCTTTGTTATAGAAGGCCGTAGTTGTATGGGGTGGATTCAGACCCAACCTACAAAATTTCGGAGGCTGTTAGGGATATTTTATGAGTATTTATTCCCTTTGATACCTTGCTTACCTTACCTGCTGTGAAAGCCAGTCAACCACCAACCCCAAATTCTATAAAGAATCTAAACCCCGTGAATATAAAAGCTTGAGACGTCTAATTACTTTACAAACGAGCTAATTTACTAAATATATGACGTTAAGCATATAACCGAGACGAAGCTTAGAAAAGGTTTGGAATTATGTTTAAAATTTTTCACAAGTCACTAAGTGCTCTGATTAGCAAACACGGGATCAGCACAGTGTGGGTAATTTGCAATCCGTTTTAAATAAAAGTAGTGCTTTATACCTAAAAGTTTATGATGCCATATCTCCTTGCGTGGCACATATTTCAGTATTTTTGCGGGTACTTTCAGTGGTATATGCGCATTGCGTCTGCAACATATGTTGCGAATAGGGTCAATACCAACCAAGTAATAAATCAATACGTCATGACTGCCTGAACAGCAAAAATGCGTTAGCAATGACATTGTTTTTCTTTATATTTTGTGAAGGTTATCAGTGAAATTGTGTGTAAAGTTTGTTGCAAGTCACTAAGTGGTCTGATTCTCAAATACAGGGTGAATAAAGTCTGGGAATTTGTGCGCCGCGAGTTACATTGCTTCAAGTAAATGCACAGTTTCTACTTGTTTTGTAAATAAAACCGCTTTTTCCTGCTGCAACTTTATTTATTTTTCCCAGACGCATTTCGCCTTTTTCTTGATCTAAGGCATCTTCAGTGGGATCAGCAACGATACAGTTTTGTTATTTTTAGATTATCAAACAGTTCACGTCACGTTTTTTATGTAAATAAGTAATTGCTTACAGTTTGCTGTGATCTACATTTCCTCTCATATGGTCTGGAGGTCGCACTCCACTTAATTCCCGAAACATACGCGCAACTTTCTATTCCGAACATTTTCACACTGCTCAACACGTTTCTCTTTCTTTCTTGTGGTGTACTACTTTTCTTTTGCCACTAGATATGTCTATTTGTTCGAACACTGTGCTTTTAACAATGTAAATACTGTAGCTTCATTACGTGTTTCATCCTCTTTGATTTGTTTACCTACATGTTGCCAACCCAACAAACAGATTCCAGAGAAAGGTAAAAGACACTCTGAAAAAATATAGACATCATACTGGATAACACGGAGAAAACGAAGTTGACACAAATTAATCCAACTGCACTGTTCTTTGAAGGCAACCAAATATCCACGAACCGAATCTTCCTGTGAGATCAATACCGAATTTCAGAAAACCCCCCAAAATACAAGCTTACAGGATCCATGTTAAATTTACTGTCTTAAAATTTCAAAGTACAAGAAGACAGAACCATTACAAACAATACATAGCTACTACAATAAATAAAGGATATAAAAATCCGAGACAAAGCAACAATCCGTTCATTTAATATAGAAAGCATGTATTCCAACATACCAGTACCAGAAACCATAGAAATCATAGATAAAAACCTGAAAACTTATAGTCAATTCCCTGATGAACCGATTAAGAAAATATGTACATCATAACAGAACAAAATTTCTTCCAGTCCAATAATGAATTTTAAAATTTACGACAAGACGGAATAGCAATGGGGTCCCCAGTTTCAGGGGCTTTAGCAAATGTTTTTGTAAACCACATTGGACAGATCATTTTCACAAAACCTGTAGCAGAAAAATACAACATGTTACATTGGTTCAGCTATTTGGATGATATCCTTTGCTTTATAGATGAACCACAAACAAAAATTTAAAAACCACCTACTGACGTCAAATAGGAACATAAAAATATAAAAGAGACCAGAATAAGAAAATCAACATTCTTGACATAACAATCGAAAAACAAAACAATAAGTATATGTCTGAAATTTACCGTAAACCCACAGCAATGGACAGTATCATTCCCCAATCCTCAAACCACCTCCACTTACAAAAGTCAGCCGCACCTCCACACATGCTCTGTAAACTCAACACAATGGCACACACCAAAGAAAACAGCCAAAAAGAACTGGACATAATAATGCAGATAGCACAAAACAATAGTTGCAATAGTAACATAGTCACAAAGCTAAACATCAAAATTAAAAGTAAAATAAAAGGAGGAAGCACCTAACAACAGGCGTCAACATAACAGAACCAAACACAAACACGCAGTTCCATAACAACTACACAGAATAATCAGAAAAAGATGAAAAAAACACAAGATGGTACACAATGACACACAACACAAACTCACAGATTAAAACTACCAGTATTTTCAAAAGACAGGGAATAAACATAACATACACAGTAGACAATTATGTACAAAAATACACCCCAAAACTGACAAAAGGAGAGACACATACCAGAAAGCAGGTATATATCAACTACAGTGTAACATTTGTGAAGGCAGATACATAGAACATACACGTAGAACATTTGATGTCAGATACAAGGAACACATGAGAGCATGGAAGTATGTGCAAAACCACTCCACATTTTCAGAACACCTAAGAGAACATAAACACAAACCAACCACTGGAGAAGAAGACATAAAAATAGAATAATTTTTTCACTCTGCAGCAGAGTGCGTGCTCTTGCCAGATTAAAACTATGTGCCTGACCGAGACTCGAAATCGGAACCTTTGCCTTTTGCGGGCAAATGCTCTACCATCTGAGCTACCCAAGCACGACTCGCGCCCCGTCCTCATAGCTTTACTGCTGCCAGTATCTCGTCTCCTACCTTCCAGACTTCACAGAAGCTCTCCTGCGAACCTTACAGAACAAGCACTCCTGGAAGAAAGGTTATTGTGGAGACATGGCTTAACCGCAGCCTGGGGGATGTTTCCAGAATGAGATTTTCACTCTGCTGTGGAGTGTGCGCTGATATGAAACTTCCTGGCATTTTAAAACAGTGTGCCGGACCGAGACTCGAACCCGAGTTCGAGTCTCGGTCCGGCACACAGTTTTAATCTGCCAGGAAGTTTCACATAAAAATAATTAGAGTCAACAATAAAAAACACCTCCTAAACCTGCAAGAAAATTACCACATACAGAAAACCAAACCAGAAAGGAAAACTGTTGAATAATCAAGCACAGATGCTACACAATTAAATAAAAATAATAGAATGACGCTCCCAAAGAGGATTAATTTAATAATAATACCACCAAATATAATAATAATACCACTCAACATCTTTTCACTCACGTATGCATGAATTCCTCCACAGAACACTGGAACCAAAAGTCGAATCAGCTTTCTCCAAATATTTCAACACACATACTACTAAAAAAAATAAAAAAAATAAAAAAAAATAAAATAAAATCTTCAGCTAACTCTCTCTCTCTCTCTCTCTCTCTCTCTCTCTCTCACACTCACACACACACACACACACACACACACACACACACACACACTCACACACACACACACACACACAGAGAGAGAGAGAGAGAGAGAGAGAGAGAGAGAGAGAGAGATAGATAGAGATAAACAAGAGGTAAACATCATGAAGAGAAGTTGGTTTTGGACATATACTTCGTTAGGTTGGCAACATGTAGGTACACAAACCCAAAAGGAAGAAACACATAATGGAGTTACGATGTTTACGTTGTTAAAAGCACATTGTTCGAACAAATAGCTATATGTAGTGGCAAAAGAATAATAGTACACCACAAGAAAGAAAGAGAAACATGTTGAAGATCTCCAGACCAGATGAGAGGAAATTCAGATCGCAGTAAACTGTAAGTTATTACTTATTTACACAAGAAAAACGCGACGTGAACTGTCTGATAGTCTTAAAATAACAAAACTGTATCGTTGCTGATCTCACTGAAGATGCCTTAGAGCAAGGGAAAGGGGAAACGCGTCTGAAAAGAATAAATTAAGTTGCAGCAAGAAAACGCTGTTTTATTTACAATCCGGAGGATCGCCACGCAAACAAATTTGTTTTTCACACAGTTTCTAAATTTAATACTTGTGTTACCTGTTAAACCGTTAACATAAGATTATATCACATGATGAGTGGATTATGACAGCAATTATTAAAATAAGTCAATAATTGTATGAAATATTGAAAGTAAAATTTTTGTTGCCGTTGAAACCAGGCAGACAGACAACCCCCAATCTCCTGCTAGCCGTTTAATAGTATAACTTGGTGTACTACTTCCACTACAGGAACATTGCCAACAACCAGACCCACGTGAGTACCAACTGTAGTCTCATCAACTAGGCACTTCACATGGATCCAAAAGAAAATGTCCATTGATTGGTGCAATTACAGAAGAGGGAAGACTGACAGATCGTCTGATGCGGAGCATGCTTTTCAGCCAGGAGACCACTACATTCGTTTCGACAGGAATCAAGTACTGGCACCCGCAAGCGGATATCGTGAAATGTTGTACAGAGAGGCCATAGAGATTGTAAAACAATTCAATAGGAAGTAGGAGGGGGAAACAGAATGAGATATGGATTCCGGTGCTGAAGAAGATGTGTAGCAGTCTTCCATCATGGGTTGATAGCAACAGCGGACGACAAGAGTCAACAATGGCCAATTGCCCTCGCGCGTTCAAAACATGTGACGTCACGCCACTGCGCTGAAGCACGCGGAAGCGGGATTGCTGTAGTTAGTCGCGAGCCATGGCGTGAATCGGACATTCAAAGGGCTACGATTCCTCCTGAAAATGTTCTCCGCAGATGTGGACGAAACGTTGGGTTTTAAGGTGAAATCCATTCGACGAAGGATAATAGCCCGGAACATTTTATTAATTGTGACGTTTTCGGCCATGAGAGTTTACATTTTACAAAAACTCGAAATATATTGTCACAAACATCGCAACCGCCGCTATAAATCAGAACTTGTCGCTAAATGCGAATACTAATCACTGATATAATTCTACAAGAAACAGTCCTTATTTCATGCAGCGAATGTAAAATTATTCACAGCTAACATAGACTTATGACTTAGTTCTTAATAGTGTGTTGCTCCAACTTTGGAACGCTATGCAGCAGAAATTCTGTGTGGCATGTATTGGAAAGTGCTTCGTAGTGTACTGGATATATGTGTTACAAAACAGCTGGGAACAGGTCAAGCGATACAAATTACGGGCAGGTAATATGCTGGAGCGCAGCTGACATTCGATAGCGTCCCAGACGTTTTTCATCACGTTCAAATTAAGCGTATCTGGTGCTAAGGCATCAAAATAAGTTCACCAACATGCTCCTCAAATCACTGCAACATGATTATGGTCTTGTGACACATCTATATTGCTGTAAGATTCCATCGGTGTCGGGGAATATACAAACGTGAAGGGATGCAAGGAGTCTGTAATAATCTTCATACAGTGCACAACTGTCAAGGTGCCTTCGAGTAATACGACAAGTTCTATGCGAGGCTGTGTGGTTTTTCCCTATAGCATAATACTACCCCGCCGCACTACGTCCCTGACAAGACAGAAGCTTGGAAAAGGCGTTCGCCTGTTTGACGGCGTTTGTAGACAGGACCATTGACATGACGGAACAAGAAATAAGATTCATCCAACTAGGCGACACATATCCATCGATCCACTGTCCATTTCGATGATGTCGTGCCCACTGCAGTTGTGATCGACGATGTCGTTCTGTCAAAATGGCAACAAGTAAAATACGCTGTGAACGGTGAGTCCCGGAACACTTGTGCTTGCACAAGCAACACCTTGGTGGCAACTCATAGTTCCACTACCCTGCAACTACTTCCATAGACAATAGGACACGAACAACAGACCTTCTTCACCATTTCCGAGACGGTCGTTCCCAGGTGCCGGCCCATAGCAATCTGTCCCTTGTCTAATTAACTTATGTCAGAGTAATTCCCAATGAGATTTTTCGCATTGTTGTTAGAATTATTAACCATTCGCCTTTGTTCTTCTCATATACATTCTAAGGAAAAAAAGAAGGAGTTACCCGAATCGGACGGAAATTCACAGATGTGTACACATGTACAGACAAGCAAATTATCACAATTTCAGAAAAAAATGGATGGTTTTTTCAATAGAAAGAGCTTCACTACTGGAACAAGTCAATAACGGGATATGCACATCTGGCCCTTATGCAAGAAGTTCGGTTTGGCGTTGATTGACAGAGTTGTTCACTGTTCTCCTGAGGGATATCGTGCCAAATTCTGTCCTACTGGAGCGTTAGATCGTCAAACTCACGGGCTGGTGGAAGGGCCCTCGCCGTAGTGCTACAAACGTTCTCAACTGGTGAGAGATCCAGCAATCATGCTGGTCAAGGTAGGGTTGGACAAGGAGGAAGACTAGCAGTAGAAACTCTCAGCGTGTGCGGGCGGGAATTATCTTGCGGAAATGTAAGCCAGGGATGGATTGCCACGACGGGCAACAAAGCGGGGCGTAGAATAACGTGAACTTAGCACCCTGCTGTACGGGTGTCACGGCTGACAAGCAGAGGGGTCCTATTATGAAATGGAAAGGGACCACAGAGCATCAGTCCTGGTTGGCGGGCGGTAGTCAAGTTGGTATCGCACCGCTCGTCTCCAGACACGTCTTCGCTGGTCGTCGTGGCTCAGTTCGAAGCGGGTCTCATCACTGAGGATAGCTCTACAACACACCGTAAGATTCCACTACGAAAAAGTGCATGAAGACGCCCGAGACAGCGCTGGGACTCCAATCTGTCACCGGCCATACGGCCCGACGAACAGGAGTGAGTACTTTAGGCATCAGTGTTGTTTTTGACAGTAACGAGTATAAAACATTTTTTTCGATTTTATTTTTGGCCCTATTTCTTACAGTATTCGTCGTCTGACTGATGACCTCGTAGTTTCGCCCCTTTACTCTCCAACCCAACCAACCAATTTGTTGTCTTCTAGTTAAAAAAAATGGATGTAAAGTTGCCTTTTCTACTAACAATAACGTGCAGGAAAATCTTAACCACAATCGCAATTCCAGTGTTGCTCCAATACGGAGTTCAGGAGTTTATAAAATCACTTGTGATACGTCTCCTGTTTATTATACAGGACAAAATGCAAGATCTTTCAATGCCTGGTATAAGGAACATGTTTTGGGAAAAAGAGGCACTAATGTATATAATTCCACTTCTGCTGATCATCTGTTAATTTCCGGTCACAAATCAAAAAGTAGGGAAGAAATTTCCGTTTTACATAGGAAAAAGAAAGATCACAGATTTTACGTACTCGAAGAGCTGGAGATTTTCAAGCATATTTCTAAGAACGATGGCGTCATCCTCCCTGAACAGTTAAAATTACGTAAAATAAACAAATAAACAAATTCAATGGCTTTAATGCACTACTCGCAGATTTTTTATTCTTTTGTTTGTTTACTGCGTTTTCCTACCTTTAGTTCTGGAATATCTTTCCTTCAAATCTCATATGGATGTGTACTAATAAAGTTTCCTTCATGCATATGTTTTTAGACAGTGCAGCTGTTTGTGTATTTACTCTACAAAACATGGTTCAAATGGCTCTGAGCACTATTGGACTTAACATCTGAGGTCATCAGTTCCCTAGACTACTTAAACCTAACCAACCTAAGAACATCCATGCCCGAGGAAGGAATCGAATCTGCGACCATAGCAGCCACGCGGTTCCGGACTGAGGCGCCTAGAACCGCTTGGCCACAGCTTACTATACAATACTCTATACTTTACGTAATGGGCATTTGAAATGGTCCAAATGGCTCTGAGCACTATGGGACTTAACTTATGAGGTCATCAGTCCCCTAGAACTTAGAGCTACTTAAAACTAACTAACCTAAGGACATCACACACATCCATGCCCCAGGCAGGATTCGAACCTGCGACCGTAGCGGTTTCGCGGTTCCAGACTGCAGCGCCTAGAACCGCTCGGCCACTCCGGCCGGCATGGGCATTTCAGTAAAGCCTAATAGATGGCTCTTAGCTGTACTTCGTTTACTTGACTAATTTGTATTTTCAATTGTACATTAAGCTTTCATTCCTTCAATTTTGATAATTAACTCTTGATTAATTCGTTTGTTTCTGTTATAATGTCGCAAATGGGCATATGTCACTGCCCGCGCCCGATAGCAGGCGCAACTTTGGTCTGGTTGTCGTAGCAGCAACGTAAGCAACTGGGCCGCTCCATCTGACATTGTTCCTTCCAGGGTGTACGCACCATAGGTTGTAACGTTTTTAATTTTTGACTTGAATATGTCTGCTCTCTAAAGTTTAAATATTAGCTTCTCGCAGTGTAACTTTACGTAAGTAACCTTCGTGTGTTAACATTTTTCATCTTCGTTAACTTTTCTCCCAAATTTATTTTTCTGTGTATAATTTTATAGGGCTTTTAAATTTTCATTCTGATGAAGACATCCTTTAGAGGTGTCCAAACCTAGATAAATGAGTCAAACATTTGCAACCAGTTGGCTGTGTTAGTTCTCCATTGAGAAACTTGCGTATACTGCATCGCTGGACCTCTGTAACGAAACATAAATCAGACGTCCTTCCGCTACTGGGTGTGTGCCGTCAATCGCTCGTAAAGAGCGCGTCTTCCGCCCCTTGCGGTGCACCCCGCTGGGAAGCTGCGTGGGGCGAGACGTTCGGTATGGTTCGTGGACCACCAAGGCCAGCGCTGGGGTGGTCCCGGCCAGAGCACCCCCCAACCTTCGTTCAGTGCTTACTGCAGTCACGCCAATCATTTGTCTCCTCAGGTACAAATGCATGGGCTTTTCCTTTCTACCTGAGTTGTGAATTTGAAGAATGATGTTGTTTCCACCAGGTTGTTATTTTAAAATAGCACTTCATTAAGCACTACTAACGAGTTTCGAACGTTGATTATTGTCATCTATAACCCTTTCAGACAATCTGGTACGTTGAAGTTTACTGTCTTTTAGTTGCAACAGAAATATTTTTGCACAGTGTACACATTTGTGAACGTTAAATCTTTTTATCATGCGCAACTGCTGGCAACCGTTGGGCTTTTCTATAAAAATATCTATAGAAATATCACCAAGTCGATGTAACAGTGAGCAGCAGCTTGCGACCGCCAGAACTACGGAAATTGTTGGTTAGTTGTATTCCACTGCATAATTGAACATTGTTATTGTTATTTTGCTTCGTAATTATTGAATGATCAGTTTATTTATTACAACAATAAATATTTAAAATTGGTTGCTTAGTCCACAAAAAGAAGGCAAATGTACAAAGTATATTTTGATAACAGGTACACATTTTTCTGTACATCTAGCATCAAAAATCATTAAAAAATCACCTAAGATCATTACAGCAGAAAGAAAATTTTCCTTCCTCCAAAACAAATTATGGGTTGAAAGGGTTCAAACAGGAATTAAACAGAGTTCAAAGCTTACTCAGCTGCATTATATGTAGCGGTTTTTTAATTTTTTCAAAGACATTATGATTACGTATAATAGATGCGGTTACATTATGTTCGGAAGTCATGTAATGCAAGTCACCTGTAATGCATAGCTCATGCGTAGCTGGATCGTCAATGTACGCTGCCAAGAATATAACAAACAGAGAACAGTGTGGGGAGTACAGTAATAATAGACAGTAAAAAACCACATATAACCAGAACAATGTGAAGACAAATCCCAGAACAGGCATCCGCACACTGGACACGCACACAGCTGTTTGCAGTGCACACGAAACCGCTACATCCAGTGCATTTGAAGAGGCTTTTATAATTATATGAAGAGAAATTTTGCTATTTACTACCGACATTTGCCTCAACTCGCCACCACTGAATGAAGCGTCGACGTTCTAATGATGGTGGTCGATGTGGAGTGGTGCTTGTTCTTTCGCAACTTGTTACTGTGGCCCACTGGAGAAATCTACCAAACGTAGAAATCTTTCAACAGAGTGAACGAGTCATAGTTTCTCGTGCCTTTGATCACAGTTGCTTGTCTATCATGGTGACATTCAAAGCGCACCGCTTAAATCACAGTGAAAAATTTAGATACTCTTAATCTTAGCAAGAAATTACTTTGGGCTATCACTCTCGGCGTGGAAATGTATGGGACGACATTCCCGTTTTAGCTACTATATTTAGTGAAAGATTTGAATTGCATGCAAAAGATGAAATATTGAAACTAATTAAAGGAAAAAAATTTAAAACTCGAATACCTCGAATAATGCAAAGATGAATTTCAAGAAATAATTTAGGGAACATTAAAAGAAGACGTATCAGCAGTACTAATCACAACGATTGAAAAAGTGAGTGATGTTTGTAAATCTTAAAACTGACCAAGAAGATGACAATCAAAATGGTAAGTCTGATGGAGAACATAAGAAAGAGCAAAGTAGAAACATACAAAGATATGTATACAGAAATGTACAAGTGTCTGAGAAAGAACATGAAAGAAGACATCAAGAAGTATAAAGAAGCTACGCTAAAAGCTAATCTTCAAAATAAATCTCACTCAAAGGTGGCTACATGGAATGTTATACATGGAAAAAATAAACTAATAACGTCAGACTGAATCAAACCCGAATCACAGATAGGAAAAGAGATCGACTATATTCGAAATTTCTGTGGCAACACGTACAGTAGAGCCAGTGATGACACCTTAGTTCTAGATGAATGAGATACTTCTGCCTACCAGATCCCAGAAATACTTCCCTCAGAAGTCAATCATGCTACACCCAAGATGAAAGAAGGAACTGCTCCAGGTGGTGATGACCTCTCAGTTGGTATTTCGCAGCTTATGGATGAGGAATCGATAACGCATTTCGCTAAATTATTTTCGAGTTTCCAGAATGGCAAAGGTCCCGAGTTCGAGTCTCGGTCGGGCACACAGTTTTAATCTGCCAGGAAGTTTCGTTTTATTTTCGAGTTGTTTACACAGTGGAACCTTACCCAGAAGCTAGACTGAAGCCAAAATAGTGCTAATTCATCTGAAAGATAGCACGAAAGATATAAAGAACTCTCGCCCATCAGCCTTCTGTGCACATTGTACAAAACTATCACTAGGATTTGACTACTGAAATAAGCACTACACTTCACCTGACTCAACCGAAAGAGTATGCTGGGTTTAGAACAGGATATAGTACAATCGGCCATATCCTCACTCTACGTAAAACAGTTGCTAGAATAAATCAATATCATGTACGTCTCGGCCTTGCCTTTTTTTTTTTTTTTTTTTTTTTTTTTTTTTTTTTTTTTTTTTTTTTTGCGTGCGAGGGGAGGTGGGGTCATCAGTCAGCCCACAACGAATTCCTCTCCTGTGCCAACCTGTTCATCTGAGAGTAGCTCTTGCAACCTATGTCCTCAATGATTTGCTGGAAGTATTCCAATTTCTGTCCTCCTCTAGACTTTTTACACTCCTCAGCAACTTCCAGTACCATGGAAATTATTCCCTGATGTCTTAACAGACATCTTACCATCCTGCCCCTTCTTCTTGTCAGTGTTTCTCATACATTCTTTCCTCGCCAATAATGCGGAGAACTTTCTCATTGAGATATCTCCAACCTCAGAGAACTTCAAGCGCGTCTCTTCATTCCTTAGTACTCCCATATCCCACATAATTACACATTAATTCTTCCTGACTTGTCTTCAGCCTACCCTTCATCACTACTAAATTGTGATCTAAGTATGTATCTCTTCCTGGGTACACCTTCGGAATCTCTGCCCGACCATGATGAAATCTAACTGAAATCTTCCCGTATCTCCCGGCCTTTCCTCAGTACATCCTCTTGTGATTCTTGAACATAGTATTCGCTATTACTAGTTGAAATTTATTGCAGAACTCAATTAGCCTTAGCTCTCTCGTTGCTAGTACCCAACCCCTATGTTCCAGTAATTCTTTCTCCTACTACTTCGCCTACAGTGCCCCATGACTATTAAATTTTCATCTCCCTCTACGTACTGAATTACCAGTTCAGTATCCTCACATACTTTCTAAATCTATTGATCCTCTGCTTGCAACGTCGGCATGTATACCTGAACTATCGGTGTCGATGTTAGTTTACTGTCTATTCTGATGACAACAATCCCACCATTGAACTGTTCAAAGCAACTTACTCTGTGCCGTATCTTCCTATTCGTAACGAATCTTACTCCCGCTACACCATTTTCTACTGCTGTTGATTTAACACTATAGTCACCTGAACAAAAATACTTTTCTTTTTTCCATTTCGCTTCACTGACCCCTACTGTCTCTAGACTGATCCTTTGCATTTCCCTTTGCCGATGTTCTAGCTCCCCTACCACATTCACACTTCTAACATTCCACGCCCCGACTCGTACTACGCTGCCTTTATATATTTGAAAAGGCATTCGATTCCATCAGTGACCCAGCGGTGTGTAAGACTTTAATATAGTAATAATGCGAAGAACAATGGAAAGATCAATACTGGGCTACACAAAGAAAGGCAAAAAGAAAGCTGTAGATATCAGACGTATAACACATATCAGTTACAAATGGCAAAATTAAATACCTGGAAAGGGCAATAGGCTTGTCATGTCGCTCGAAGAATGCATGGCCGAGGGACAAAACAAAAACTAGACTGAGGCCTAATTTACCAAAAGAGACCAAGAGGAAGATCACCGGACAGATGGTACAGAGTCATAAGAAATACAGCAACGGGAAGCTCAAAATCGGAAGAAATGGAAGAACCTGTTGGGATATTGTGCCGCGCGCCGACTCAAAGAGGCCACATCAGAAAGTGACTGAAGAGCCTATCATCATGATGATATGAACTATAGAAAAGGAATATCTGTGGAATGAACATAGCGAACAATGGATATCCCCAATATCAGACCGCAATTGTCACATGCCTTTAGTACAAAACAAATTGTTCATATGTTTCGTTAAGACTGAAACTTGGATATAATACGAATTATTCTTGTTTTGTACACATTTCTTTACATTAATAGCAGCAATTGTGATCAACTGTAGATACAAATCGAAATAATTGATACGAAGAAGATTGAATTTTAATTGGTAAGAAGTCACAAGACCTTGGAGGCAGTCTATGTTGGAAGAATCCTGTTCTGACGTCTGAATGCCGCTCTTCAACGTAAATAAATGCATACTTTGATCAACCAACATTAGACAGCAACAAGGTCACTCCTTGCTACATCAGGTGGTTGGTTGAACCTCTTCGTAACTTTCTCAGGTTGTCCGTAATTTACCGAAATAGCTTTGAACGGTCTTTCTGTAGCCAAAAGCCGGAGGCATTTGTGTTGGCAGCGGCCGTACGGTGCTTTCTCGGCATTGATCTGGAAACTAATGGCATGCATTCTAAAGATTATTTCTAATGGGCGCTGGAATGAGGTTATCGAGCCACTTTAAATTACAGCTGATATACAGCCATTATCTAGTTATTTATGGAAAGCGTGTACAGTGGAACGAAGCATGCGACGGCAACAGGGAGCGACGTCTCGTTAAGACAGAACTTCCGAGTGAGCAGTGTATATCGGAAGGCAGTAATACACCATGTGCAAAGGATAACCACGTAGTAGACGCTGGCCCTGCTACGTTGAAAAGTAATGTCAGTGTTTCGCGTTGGTAATTTCCTCCATCAAACTACAGAGCCTGATATTATCCAGGCCGGTGCGAGACATCGATCTGGCATACATCATTCCGCCCACTACCGACAGCAATTGTCGGCAGCGCGCCACCTCGTTACACCGCTAGACGGCGCAAACGCCGCGAGGCAGGCGAGAAAAACAAGAGCGCGACATTCGATGAGGCGGCCGCGTCGTAGTGCAGTCGGCGCACGCTTTGGTCACCCCTGGCGGCAGGTGAGAGTTCTCATTAGCCATTGTTGCAGCTGCTACGTCATCGCCTGCTGCCCAGTTCCGAAATGCTGCGGCTGCTTCTCCTCTTCAGCCAGCAGGACGTGCTGTGCTGTCAGCTGCAGAGAAATTTCTTGGTCAGCATTTTGTCCCTATCTTTCAGTATGTACCGGGAAAGAGCAACTGCTTCAAAAGCGGGATGAAGAAGATAGATGATATGATATTACTTCTGCTTCAGCAGGGCTGTAAAAGTAATAAATAAATTTTGCAATGTATGTGTTCAGTATTGTCAAGACACACACCCATTGCAGAGCACCAATACTCGTTTAATCGTGATTGTTGCAGTTCGTGCAAAATATCTTTGTAGTTTTGTTTTCTCACATAATGTTTCAGCACTTCTTGTGTTAACTTCACTGGGCTTATTTGTTTATTTTCCTTCTGCGAAATTGAAGTTACATGTTAACCTTTAAAGAGACTTTTGATAAAAAGTATGTACATTGGAAAATATTTTGCACCGATTTGCACACTGTACGGAAGTGAAACATGTATCACTGAGGCGACGCATTCTGTGTTGTTTATTTACGATATGTCTAAAGATTCTGTTTTGTTCAAATTAAAATGGCTCTGAGCACTATGCGACTTAACTTCTGAGGTCATCAGTCGCCTAGAACTTAGAACTAATTAAACCTAACTAACCTAAGGACATCACACACATCCATGCCCGAGGCAGGATTCGAACCTGCGACCGTAGCAGTCGCGCGGTTCCGGACTGCGCGCTTAGAACCGCGAGACCACCGCGGCCGGCTACATTTAATTTTGTTTTGAATTTTGTGGTGGACCGTTCTCTGAGCGAGTATCCATAAACACTGTCAAGCACTTTGTTACAAACCAGCAAGACGCTTGATAATGGTTGTGGGTTATCACACATCTAATTATGATGTCACAATACACCCAATGATAGTCTCTTTCTGACAGAAACTGGTTGCGTAATAAATTGATTAATACAGTTGTGGGCAACCATGATTTTAACAGATTTTATAAGCTGTAAGTGATCGCCTCCTCACGGTGAAATAAAGTAATGGACTTTCTGTAACATTCTGTATCATGCCGTGCAATTGGCGGGAGACTAGCAGGAGCTGGCCTCGGGAATTATTGTCTCATGCGTAGGTTGCCGTTAACACCAGGGCCAAATGGCTGCGTTTGGAGACGTGCCATTACCAGGAAGCATGGATTAATGATGAATGGCTTCCCACTGTGTTCACCGATAAATAGAGGTGTGCACTACCCCGGAGGACTATCATCAGGGAGTATGACAGTGACCAGGAGACAGGTCCCGTTTTTCCCATGATCTGGTGAGGCACGACGTTGTTATTCCTGACGTCATGGTATGGGGAGCCTTCGTGTACGAGTGCAGGCCACAGCTGGTAGTGACTGAGGAAACTCTGATGGCACAACGATAACGACACGAATATACTGCGTCCTCTTGTGTCACCTGTCGTGTGACGCTGTCGTGGTGCAGTTTCTCAGCAGGACAATTCTCGTCCACAAATAGATCGTATCTTTATGAACTGTCTGTATGATGTCGAGGTGCTCACGTGGCCAGCAACATCCCCAAATCTGACCTCGACAGAACGTGTGTCAGACCAGCTCAGATGTCCAGGACCAGTTACAACAGTACAGTTGTGAGACAACTTGCCTCAGGAGAGGATAGATCGGTATTATGACACTCATCCCAACCGTAAAACTGCATGCATCCAGGCCATAGAGGTTACAGCGTCTATTGATGAGTGAGCTCATACCGCCACGATCTTTGTGAATTTGGCTCAGTATTGTAACCTGGGTAGGTAGAAAGCGAGGAGCTGGCTGTAGAAACTACCAGTAGAAAGCCATTTACCGAAAGCACCTAAAAGAATTTGTCTGAGTCGGGGTAAGTGCTGCTCTTAACAGAGAAAATTAACCAGAGATTGAAAATACGGCTACAGTTGTAAGCTCTGCGGTCGCTTGTAGCACACCGCGTCTTGTACTCGTCCACCGCGGCACTCGGGGTCACAGAGCGAAGCTACGACATATGAAGACGGGCGTATGACAGTCCGAAACCGATCGTGTCCTAAATAAAAGAACCTTACAACTGTAGCCGTATGTTCAACCTCTGGTATAATGCTCAGTTGCGGATGTTCCTATTACAGGACTGTTTGTAGAAAAAAATTACACTGACACAGGTTTATTGCCGTCACGGATAATACATGTACACATTGTGGCGTTTTATTTGTGTCGGTTCGAAGGCGATGCTTGTCCCAGTTTGGTTGACATGGAACAGCGTCCGTCAATCGCAACGACTCTGATCTGTTAACTGTTATAAACAAACTCCTCGCTTGGTTGATTAGTTTCAGACACTATCTCCTTTAGACTGATATCAGCGTATCGATGGAGCAGCATGCCGGAATGTATAAAGAGCCCTTCTTTAAAATTGAAGCACTGGTGTTCGAAGTCTGTCTGTCTTCTTTACTTCGAACCCACAGCGACTCTACCACTCGGTACCGCAACAACTCCCTTGATCTGAAACAGTTAATCAAATATGTTAGGCGTGTTCGCGATAGGCTGATAAGCTTACTCGAACTTGATAACTTTAGTTTTTATGCCCGGTTTGCGAATGATTCTTCAAACGCAGATAATAGGATATCTTGAATTATAAAGTCCATCACTCAAGCCGATGCCACATCATAGTTTTGTGAGGATGTTGATTTATTAATTAATATAGCGTCGTCAAGGCGTCGCTACAGTGTTAATTCAACAACTAATACGACGTAATTCCAGAGATAAAATACCCTTCGTAAACGTACAGAAATCATCATATTTCGGTGTAAACTTGCTGTTCGCTGTTAATAAAATCACCAAACCACCTTTAACTTCTGCGTTATCTCAAGAAATAATTAATTTCACAATTACACAGTAAATTTGCATTAAATGACGCAGCCGGCACGAAGCATTAAGGTTATAATGGAGTTTGTTGAGCTTCGTAATTATTTAATCGTGCACTGAAAACACACCGATCTGTCATTCAGGGTTTTGAATCTATTTGCATCATCGATTCTGACATTGACTACAGCTTCCGACGACACGGCCTAACTGTAAGTTCTTCGTGATCACGTGTTGCTGTTTCCTACTCAAAGCTAATAATAGAATTTATGTCGGCGGTTGGTATATTGCTGTGTCCTTTGATGTTCGTGACAATCACAGATCACGATGGTTAAGTCTCAGCGTTAATCAGGTGTCACACCATTTCTTTCACATATAATAACTGCTCCGTTGTCTGCCTAAACCGTAAATGTTATTTTACTTCAGTTCGTAATTCTTACTAGTACGTCAACTCGATACTGGAGGACTTTTAAAACTTCAGATCGGTTTGAAACAATCTATCAGCGTTCAATAGGCTTACTACCACTGCGACGTCTACAAGAGAGACAGAATTAACATCTCCATTGCAGTGTTACATTGTAGTCGCAGCGAACTTACAGCTCGATGCGGCTACAAATCTCTTCTTGGATGAAATTTATCTCTGATCTCTTTATGGTCTGGGCTTTAACCTTCGTAAAGAATATATTTTGAATTATTTATTTAAAGTTTCAGGCTTCGTATCATCTGATAGTCTTTCATTTAGTCCTTTCTATATAATAAACGTTATTAGTTACATAGTATTCCTTTTAGTCAAACTTTTTATTGTCAGTAGCTCCCGTCAATGTCAGGATAACTAATTTGGCTATTTCTTTACTACAAAAGGGCTTTCATTAGGGGTTCCATATCTGGGGTGTTACAACAAGAATTAGAAGTACGGGCTCCATAGGCACTAAACGCCCAATTTGGAATTTTCAGCTACCCTCCATCACTGAGAGTCTTGATGTGCACACCATCTGGCAAGATGGTACAATTTCATAATTTTTGCAGGACATTAAACAGTCCATACATGGCAACTAAAACATCTACAAAGCTCTAAGAAAACATAGAAACAGGTAAAATGTACACAATTCCAACCTAACTCCACCCTCCCTCGTCTGGGCCGCAGTAGAGAGGTGTAAAGGAAACGGAGACCACCCAAAACATCACATCCCCCATAACATTTAAGTTTCCGCGGTTTTACTTCTTGGAAGGTACTCTGTCCCAACTGCCGGTTTCCAAGCACCACTGAGATTTTAACCTGACGTAAACCATGTTCTCATACCCTTCATGATCTGGAATTTCCAGCAGGGCAATGTAAGGGCCTACACTGTAGTTGACCTCATAAATTCTTTCAGAAATATGCAAATCCTTGACTAGCCTTTCCATTCCTGTGGTTTGTCACCCATACAAGACGTCTGGGATGCTCTCTGAAGGTGATATTTTAATATCAGCCGCTAGCCAGCAGCCTTAATGAAATCGACTTAGTTTCAGTGCATAACGACAAGAGCGTACTCATAGCCACGTGGATCATATTTCATACTAATGTTTATGATGGACATCAGCTGTGGACAGAATGAAACTTTAATAATATTAATGCCTATTATATAAGGAATATATCCACAAGATTTGATAAATGTTGAACGGAGAGCATCATAGCGTAAAACATTCCGTCAGTGTGCACTATTTCCGCCTCGATAGTTGAGTGATGCCGGCACGGTAGCTCAGCGTGTTCGGTCTGAGGGTTAGCTGCCCTCTACAATAAAACAACTGAGTTATGGATCACCGATGAATTTAAACACGCATTATGGTACGTCCGCCCCGAACCAATAAAACGAACACTGCTGAACAAAATGAGATTTACAAAAAAAGTGGTCAGCTCGGCGGAGTGCCATGCTAAGGGGCCCAAGTTCAATTCCCGGCTGAGCTAGAGATTTTTCTCTGCCCAGGGACTAGGTATTGTGTTGTCGTATCGTCGTCATCTCATCCCCATCAACGCGCAAGTATCCGAAGTGGCGTCGTCTCAAAAGACTAGCACCAGGCGAACAGTCTACCTGCCGGGAGACCCTAGCCAATCGACATTTCATTTCATTTTTCAGTGTGCACTATCTGATAAAAATTCTCTGGGCACTTTCTAGTGGACATTAACATGGGTTGTGTCCACTCTTTGCCTTTAAGATGGCTTAAACTCTGCTGCGCGCACTTTCAATGTAGTGTTTGAACCTCTGCGAAAGAGTGGCAGCCCGTTCTTCCTCTAGAACGTAAACCACAGAAGATAGTGCTTTTGGACACTAGAATCTGAAGTGATGCCCATGTTGTAAATCATCACAAAGGTGTTGCATTCGGTTCAGGTCGAGAGACTGGGTAGGTCAGTGCACGTTAGATATGTCATCGTCCACAAACCATTGCCTCAAAGATGCTGCTTTTTGACAGGATGCACTGTCATGCTGATACAATTTTTGTTTCCGATCTGTTGAAAGGTGGCTACACTGAGCCACAGCGCCAGAGATCGCGCTAGAGAGTATTGTTCCGCCGCCTCCACTGGCAGTGATTATTGAGAACTCGTAGTGGGCAGTGCTTTGGGAGAACTCGTGGTAGTCAGTGCTGAGATGTCGTAGTGAGGAGTGTTTGTTGAGATGAGCTAGTAGGCAGTGCTTGCTGAGATGTGATACTGAAAAGTTCTTGTTGAGATGTGATAGTAGCGAGTCGGTGTGGAGAGATTGTAATGTCTAGAGTGCTTTTCATCAATATAAATTAAGGTAACAAACTACTTTTCTTTTCTTTCTCATTATTTCAATGTCCTGGATAATGCGTCATTACAGGTTCAGTCAACAAAGCATCTGGCTTGTGTTCTTGGATTAGAGTGTAATTCTGGTTCTCTTGAGTAATTATGGTATTTCTATTTCCTTTAATTAATTCAGTATAAACGATATTTAAAATTTCTTGTGTTGTTGAAGAAGAACCGTGCCAGATGCGTACGTTGAGTCATACTTCCACACACAGAACAGTTACACTTGTGCTTTGGTTTCGTAGGTTTTATAGTTGCTGGGGACTTAATTAATTAATTGTGTTAATGAAAATTTCCATTTCATTCTTTGTTGTTGTTCTTTGCAGTCAGATAGCGTAATAATACTAGTCAGGGCCAACCGTTTACGAGACTTCGTAACCGAACAGACAGCTACTGAATCAAAAAATTAAAATTATTTGCATTCTATTTTAATTAAGCCCCCATGCACGTGGCGACCGCTGCTTCGGATCGTCCCTTGGAATCTTCTGATTGTAAAAATAGTAGACAGTAGTATTGTTGTAGTAATTTGTAGTTTAGCAATTGTAGTCTATTTTGCATGTGTAGATTTGGTAATTGTCATTCTTCAAATGGTATTTTTTTTTTGCAAAATTTCATTTCTGTTGTCTTGTCTATGGGTTTGACAATTAGTGCAATTATTTCAATTGTTCGATTAATCGTGTTTGAGGGAAACATTTCGTGTGAATGGTATTGTTGGAGATAAAGTGTCATTGTGTGTAATTTCATATAGTGACGAGTTTTGTATGTTTTGTAAATGATTACGCGGTCGATGAAAAAGGCAAAAATGATGGACAGTGAGAATGACGAAATTGTTGACATAGCGAACTCGCCAACACAGGACAACAGTATGATGAATAATGGAGTGGAAAACAATTTAATAAGTCGGGAAAATAGTCCGGAACCATTTCAAAATTTTTCTCAATCAGGAAATTCACAGAATACGAGGTTAACGATAGAAGAGTCTGAAATAGTATCGAACACAGATAGCTTTACAGCTATGACGAAGGAAACTGGTTTTGCGGGAAATGTTAGGGGCGAAAGGAGTTTCGAATCAGTTACTATGGAGCAGTTGATGAGTGCTATATTAAAAATGGAAACACGGTTTGGATCTGAATTAAAAACACAGAGGGGAACAATGGAATCACTGGGATCACAAATAGGAACAATTAAAACAGAGATGGGAACTTTACGATCTGAATTAAAAACTGATATGGGAACAATGGAAACACGGTTTGGATCTGAATTAAAAACACAGATGGGAACAATGGAAACACGGTTAGACTCACGAATAGGGACATGTTTCAAAAACATGAAAGATGAATTAAAGAAAGAAATCAGAGAAGAAGTACAACCGATTTTGAATGCTCACAATAATAGATTAATTGCAGTAGAGATTAGACAAAGGGAACAGGATAGAGAACAGGAGGAAAGAGATCGCGTGATAGTACAAAAATTTTCAGAGTTAAATTTACAACGTGCACATGATAAGGAAGAAATATTTGAGAGAATCGAGGAATCCGTACCAAATGACAGAATAAATAATCTAACACAACAATATGGACAGTTAACTACCAAATGTGTCAATACTGAAACCCGAGTCGCGACACTTGCGGAAGACGTAAGTAAATAGAAAGAAAAAATAGGTGACTTATCGGAAAGAGTTGAGGAGATTTCAGATAAATTGACAAGTCTTAGTTTAAATGGGGATAGAGATTCAGATGATACAGCTCCATTACCATTTGCAGAAACCGAAGAGTACCAGAACATAAGTAAGCATGTTGAAAATCAGGGAAAATTTAATGAACGCGTTAAAAGGGAAGTTGAGGCATTACGAAAGCAAGTCAAACAAATTGAAGGCGAAATCGTAGGAAAGGACAGCAAAAGAAATTTGGAATCACAGTTAGCGGAGGGGTTTGAAGAAAATAATTTGTTTCATTTACGGGATGCAACAAGGGAGCGCCAGGCGCGCGAACTTGACAATAATCAACATTGGGACTGGGACAGACGCGGTAGGTCTTTGTCGCCATGAGGAGAAAACTTTGACTATAAACACTTCTTAACTGTTCGGAAATTTAAGATCTTTCGCAATTCCAAGAATGACATACATCCATGTTCATGGTTAGATCAATTTACGTACGCACTTCCGCCAAATTTGTCACTAAGTCACAAACTGAAATTTATGTGCAGCTATTAATGTCCTCAGGGGATTCACTACACTAAGTGAATATGTGCCGTAGCGATCACAGGACCCCGAGCTGTAGTGGTGCTATTTCCCTTTTAGTTTTCTGCACCGCTGCCTACTCTTTCACTATTCTTTGCATCTATAAAAACAATTCTTCTACTATCCATCTATCTAGACAGTAGGTAAAGAATAACCGGATTTGACTGTTTTACCCAAAAGTGACTTTGGAAATTACCGTTTGGACTTACTATATTTTCTGCAGCATTCATTCGTAGTTTAAACGAAATTTTACCTGTTTATCCTCGTGACAATATTAGTTCATATGTTGACGATATTCTTATTGCTAAACGTTCTTGGAGTGAGCACAACAAAATTTTGGATTCATTATTACGTATCATTGCAAGAGTTGCCATTACAGTGAACTTGGAAAAATCTGAATTTGGTCGTTCTCAGGTGAAATTTCTCGGTCACATTATTTTTACAGAAGGTATTCTTCCTGATCCAGAAAAATTAGACGCTATTCGTAATTATGCTGTTCCTACCACAAAACGTGATGTTCGTAGTTTCCTTGGTGTCTGTAATTTTCTTAGACGCTTTGTTAGATTGGATGATTTGGCCACACCTCGTTTACACATTTCAGTTATGCACACTTTGGTCCCAGAAAATGCTTTCATAAATTGCGAGAAAATTGCTACTTCAGTAATATGGAAAAACGTATTCGATCTGTTCTTGCCAAATGCAAATTATGTCAACAGGCTAAGCCGCCAACTGTTTCTCACAGAGCACCGTTGTTTCCTATCATTCCAGCGAAATTAAAGGACATGGCTGCAGTCGATTTGTTCGGTCCAGTGGTTCGATCTACTAATGGTTTTGCGTACATTTTTGTAGCAGTGGAATTGACATCAAAATATGTGTGTTTTACACCGTTACGCAAAGCAACAGCTCGTTCAGTATCTAATGCTTTCATCAAACATTTTCTTAAAGAAGTGGGTCATGTTGATAAGGTTATATCAGATAATGGATCACAGTTTCGCTCTAAAATTTTGGCTTCGTACTCTACGGCGTCGTAAGATTAAACCAATTTTTATTTCACTTTTTCACCCTCAATCTAATGCTTCAGAGAGATGGATGAAAGAAATTAATAAATTGTGCCGTCTTTATTGTCATCAGAATCACAGAACTTGGGATCAGTATCTTCATCTTTTTCAAAACATTCTGAATGAACTTCCTAATGACTCAACTTCTTTACCGCCTACACTGATATTAAAAAAGAAAGTACCAACAAATCGCATTTCTGAAATAGTTCCTTTTCCGCCTTCACGGAAACTGCGGCATTCTGAAGTTGTCAACCTGGCTCTACGAAATATTGCGTCTGCGGCTGCAAGAAGAGAGAAATCAGCTAAACGTCCTGGTCGTTTAAAAATCTTGTCAGTTGGTCAAAAGGTGTTAATTAAGTCTCATCGTTTGTCTCATAAAGGAAAAGGCTTATGTCGCAAATTTTTTCTGCTTTATAACGGTCCATACAGAATTCGCAAAATTATCCATGATAACACTGTTGAAGTAGAAACTCTTAAATGTCGACGCTCTAAGGGAATACATCACATATCGAACGTAAAAATTTTTGTGGAATGACATACTTTTGAGAAACCAACAGTTATAAGTAAACATGTGGAGAATGCAAGGATACCGCGCCGTGTTCCGGCGGCGGCAGATACTCAAAGCAACAGTGAAGTCGGCGCGCTGCACAAGGCTGTCGTTGACCGCAAACAATTACTTTCTACGTCACGCGTCTACAGCTGATCGAGCGCTCAGTGCGAATGCACTGACAGACGTAAACAAATACACAGTCTAATTTCTCGGATTAAATTCAGTATAAAGCTATAGTGACTTGATGAATTATGTTATTAACGTTCAGTATTTTTCAGGATACGGTTGTATAAAATATTTAAGACCTTCAGGTAAATTCTGTGCGTGTCCGACGTTAAGACGACTTGTTATCGAGAAAATTTCAGGAAGAATGTAATTTCAAAAAAAAAAAAAAAGAAGTAAAAAACCAAAAAGGTAACGATTAATTGAGTTTATTTTTCAGGTAACATATTTCCACTTAGGTACGTACTTTAGACGTAATTTGCTGCTCGCGATTACGTGATTCATACTTTGTGCTAATTTCATGTTCTATGAATTTACTTGTGAAGCGACGTGCTTACGCACGTTAACTGATTTTGACGATGATTGATTAATGAACAGGCTTGTTATTTGTATATATTATGCATCGCTTGGCTGCACTGCTTTTTCACTGATGTCATATTTTTTCTATTATGTGCCTGCTGTGCTTATTTATTTAAATTATAATTGTCACCTGATTAATTGTGCTGACTGTAGTTAGGTATGTAGGTTACACTTTGTGATTTATCTGCTTGCGCCTTCATGTTTACTTATTAAGATTACATATGAACATTTATTTGCTTATGCTGAATGATGCTAATGACTTGTTTATTACGTAAGATATATGTTTGCTGCTGTGCGTATGGATTGCATATTTACACACTTTTGTTTTGTTGTCATAACTATAAGTTGGTATATAGAAATGCTGATATACTGTGTACAAACATGAAGATTAGGTTACACTATTGTATTAATTGTAGATTGTTCACTTGGCAGAGCCTCGTTATAGGGATTGTGCTGCATCCACTTGTTGACATTCTGTTCGCTACTGGTATATTGTCGCGATATTGCATGTATTGCTTACGCTCAGTGCCTGATATTTTTAAGATAAGAAAATGAACTGCTATAATTCTACGAACGACATTGGTACAAGAAACTGCTTAGAAGTCACATGAGCTGGAGGTTTTATGGAAGCTGTATAAATTTATGCTAATAGGAAGGAAGCTAACGACATGACATACCAACAGTAGGTTTAGACCATTGACAGTTATTACACTGCATTCTTCGTGAGCAATTGAAATAGGAAGTGACACTTGACACGAGAAATACTCCACATGTTTGCTTCTGTTTGCCATAATTTTTGAATTGGTGTACACACTGAAATATCACCATCATTAATACTTCGTAATCGTACTTACTTACTGAAAGTTATTCAAACTAAAGTCTGTTAGAGGTCATGTATGCATTTCTTTTATTTAATGATGGACAAGGAACCAAAATGTATCTTATAATTTATAATGAGTAGAAGATTTGGGTCAGATGGATTATACAGAGGTTGTGTGTGGACACTGTGTCTTCGGATTGTATGGGATGCTGAATTGAAGTTGCACTAGGATTTTGTCTGTACTTGTTCGAGGAGACTGACTAGAGGAAAGAGTTGTTATGGAAGTGAAATGATATTGGTGCTGAGGTTTGTATGTATCGACGTATTACTGAGGTATTGAGATTATGTGAAGTTGATGATTATTGGAGTTTTGGTGGATAAGAGGTAAAGTAAGTGAGGAGCATATTTTTTTTTTTGTTGGTCCATATGGAACAAGGAGGATGAAGATGGCAGACTAGAACACTCAAGTAGAAGGAAGATTGTCTACACACACACTTTGTTAAATCACTAAGCAGTATATACTTTTTTTTTTTGGAGAGAGGAAGCAATTGCATATCTTGGGTCACTGACAGTTGTTCAGCAACCGTACATTTTGATCTGGCTTGGCAAACATTGGTCTTCACATGATGACTATGACGTTGACTAACTATTATTGACTGTTATACATTGCTGCCACTACTACTTGATACCCATGATGAACATAAAATTTTGACAGAATTGCATTTACACAGTTAACACTATTCAACTACACAGTAGCACTAAATGTGGATGAAAGATGAGTGAGTGTGTTTTGTGTGTTTTCCTTTTATAATCCCAGAGAAGTGATCCCAACCTATCTCCTAAATATTATATTACTTGTTGTTGTGGCTTGCACTGACACCCATAAATATTATAGGTTTACTGGTATTTGTGTATTGTAATAGTTAATAGGACAATTATCTGAATCATTTGTGTGTTTGTTATGATTTGTATGTTTAGTGTAAAACTATTGTTCATGCCTGAACTGTCTGATTAGTGATGGTGCTGCACTTTTCAACATGGTGGATGCCACCTGGACATGTTTAATTTCTGCTGATGAACTGTGTGATTAGTGATAGGGAATATTATGAACTGTTATTTGCACTTTTTCTACATGATTGGTGCCACTAGGACATGTTTAATTTCTGCTGATGAACAGTGTGATTAGTGATAGTGAATTTTATGGACTGCGGTCAGCACCTGGTCAACATTACTGGGTGCCACTGATGGACTGCTTCTACCGAAATGGTGTTACTTGTTGATGTCTGCACCTGCTCAACATTGCTGGGTGCCACTGATGGACTGCTTCTACTGAAAAGATGTCACCTGTTGCTGTGTGCACCTGCTCAACATTGCTGGTGCCACTAATGGAACTGCTTATACTGAAATGGTGTTACTTGTGGATGTCTGCACCTGCTCAACATTGCTGGGTGTCACTGATGGACTGCTTGTACTGAAAAGATGTCACCTGTTGATGTCTGCACCTGCTCAACATTGCTGGGTGCCACTAATGGAACTGCTTATACTGAAATGGTGTTACTTGTTGATGTCTGCACCTGCTCAACATTGCTGGGTGTCACTGATGGACTGCTTCTACTGAAAAGATGTCACCTGTTGATGTCTGCACCTGCTCAACATTGCTGGGTGCCACTAATGGAACTGCTTATACTGAAATGGTGTTACTTGTTGGTGTCTGCACCAATTTAACATTGCTGGGTGCCACTGATGGACTGCTTCTACTGAAAAGATGTCACCTGTTGATATCTGCACCTGTTCAACATTGCTGGTGCCACTGATGGAACTGCTTATACTGAAATGGTGTTACTTGTTGGTGTCAGCACCTGCTCAACATTGCTGGTACCACTAATGGAACTGCTTATACTGAAATGGTGTTACTTGTTGGTGTCTGCACCTATTCAACATTACTGGGTGCCACTGATGGACTGTCTCTACTGAAAAAATGTCACTTGTCGGTATTGGCACCTGTTGACCATTGCTGGGTGCTACTGCCGGAACTGTCAACTACTTGTTTCTTGGGCTATGGAAAGCGTTTATGTGAATATTTGTATAAACTGATTTTTTTGTGTATTACTGTTTGTGAAAAGTTATGAGACTCTTACCTGCACATATTCGTCATTACTGACGCTATTGATTGAACTGTTTAACCACATAATACTTGTGTAAACTGTTATGTAAAGTCACATGTATGAAAGAATTTGTATTGCTTACTGTATTTTATATATTAGGTTATTGAAAGGTCAGTGCAAAGCCAAAATTTTATCTAGTTATATGATATTTACGCATGAATATTATCTTTTATTTTTGTCTGTATTTTTTTGACGAATTTGGTGGTATTTTCACCACCAATGCTGGCAAAAATACCATCAAATTCTAGCCTGTGGAGGAAGGGCATATGAAAGGTGGCTACACTGAGCCACAGCGCCAGAGATCGCGCTAGAGAGTATTGTTCCGCCGCCTCCACTGGCAGTGATTATTGAGAACTCGTAGTGGGCAGTGCTTTGGGAGAACTCGTGGTAGTCAGTGCTGAGATGTCGTAGTGAGGAGTGTTTGTTGAGATGAGCTAGTAGGCAGTGCTTGCTGAGATGTGATACTGAAAAGTTCTTGTTGAGATGTGATAGTAGCGAGTCGGTGTGGAGAGATTGTAATGTCTAGAGTGCTTTTCATCAATATAAATTAAGGTAACAAACTACTTTTCTTTTCTTTCTCATTATTTCAATGTCCTGGATAATGCGTCATTACAGGTTCAGTCAACAAAGCATCTGGCTTGTGTTCTTGGATTAGAGTGTAATTCTGGTTCTCTTGAGTAATTATGGTATTTCTATTTCCTTTAATTAATTCAGTATAAACGATATTTAAAATTTCTTGTGTTGTTGAAGAAGAACCGTGCCAGATGCGTACGTTGAGTCATACTTCCACACACAGAACAGTTACACTTGTGCTTTGGTTTCGTAGGTTTTATAGTTGCTGGGGACTTAATTAATTAATTGTGTTAATGAAAATTTCCATTTCATTCTTTGTTGTTGTTCTTTGCAGTCAGATAGCGTAATAATACTAGTCAGGGCCAACCGTTTACGAGACTTCGTAACCGAACAGACAGCTACTGAATCAAAAAATTAAAATTATTTGCATTCTATTTTAATTAAGCCCCCATGCACTGTTCCTTTACTGAACGTGGAACACAGCGCTGTAAAATGTGTTAATATTATTCCGCATTAAGTGTAATAAGGGGGCCACTCACTAACCAGTAGAAACACCCCATACTGTAACACCACATTCTCCACACTCAGTATTGACACTTCACATGATGACAGGTGCTGATCTCCAGGCATTCGCCGAACCCAAATCCTTTCATTTCATTACCATCAGGTATAGCATGATTCATCACTCCAAATAACTCGTTTCCAGCAATCCAGTGTCCAGCTTCGCTCTTTATACTCCACCTCAAGGGTTGCTCAGCAATGTATGGGTTATGAGGTGCTGTTAGACCCATTGTACCGATTTCGTCTCAACTCCCTGTGCACAGTCGTTGTGCTAGCTATACTGCCGATGGCACTTTGAATCTCTATAGTGATTCGCTGCGTAATTTTCAACCCCTTCCGCAATGCTCGATGATCGCTGTTCTCACGATTTTACGAGTACGAATTTCCGTCGGTGGCTGTAATGATTTCATTTCTTTACTGAAATGGTGAACTGCATTGGCCATATAAGATACATTTATGCTGCGAGGATTTCTACTCATAAACTACGAACATCCAATGTAGGTGACACTGAAACGCATATACACACACGCACACACGCACACACGCGCACACACACACACACACACACACACACACACACACATATATATATATATATATATATATATATATATATATATATATATACGGTAGCCTGACGTGAACTGCTCTTTGTTTGACAGGTAGTTACTAAGCATTGGTTTTGTCAGCGATCGTATTAGGTATATCAAAAACATGCAAGGGTACTCTACCCTTACATATCCTCAGCAAAGTTAAAACTAATGATACAGGGTTTAACTGAGGGAAGAAATTTGGATTACGACGTGAAAAGTACTTAAAATGCAAAACAGCAAGGCTAGTGCTTACTTTAGTTAAACATTTACTGCTAATTAATCACGTTCAATTAATTGTGAAGTATTCCTGCAGTCAACAAACAATTTCTTTGAGTGGGTGATACACTAATAGCTATTTAAATACTATACATTATAACAGTGTATGTGATTTAGTAATTATACACTAACTGATCAAATATGACATGTAACACCATTAACCATTAGCTTAAATATCACTAAAACATACACGATAAGGATTTATTACTGTAGTGGGGCTAATGATTACATCATCTAACAAACATAACTTTAATTATTGTACAAATTGTATTAAAACAGCTATAAATTTTATCTTCAAACGAGGGTGAAGGCACATCCATAATTATTGTACATGTTTCATAATAGATTGACTCAAAGTGCAAGAATGTACGTAAGTGTGTAAAATGAGACATGATATGTAAGAAATAACAAAAATGTGTACAAACCTATATTTACTAGCGAAACGCGTTTCTTAAACAAAAGTAGCAAAATAGAGGAAATAAACTGCACATTGGAAGTCCACTGTAGTGTAATGTTATTTAGGTTGAGAACTGCTACCTCACTGTTGCAGTCATTAAATTAGAGTGAGAAGTTGGCGAAACGTATAATCGTGAAGCTCGAGGTGAAATAAGAAATACAAATATTTAGACAATAGAGACAAGCTCAGGTATACTCATGTCTACAGTTAAAAAGACAACTGAAATCGGTGAACAGTTCAGACTCAGTAAAACTGACTAATTTATGATGAACAGATGTCATCATCGTAGAGCAGCATACACCTGATGTTGCATGGTAAGAAGACAAGTAAGATTACGATCTAAGTTATCGAAAATCATGCAAGTTCGACGCTGATATCCGGCAGAACACCCGACAACCCAAGTAGACAAGTAGACAAGTAATTTTTAAGGAAAAATTGGCCTTAAAAAGTAAGGCCAATGCATACAGTGTATGTATAAGAAAAGGAGTTACGTTAAATAGGTAGGCCTAAACATGAATCATGTGTAATTTAGGTATCGTATGACTACTAAAGAAAAATTTCACTGGCAAGCACATTTATGTCAATATTCATGACACTCTGCCACAGCGCTTTAATGGTTATTTAAAAACCATCATCGGAAAAAATTTTACTAAATTGACACACAGCCTCCATCCTACTTATACAGTAATATTTATGTTCTTTAGATATCTTGAATCAATCCATTCACATAATGTGAAAAAAACTAAAGTTTCTGATACATAATAAAACATTGCGATCGATGGACTGCACGGTATAAATGTAAACACATCATTAATTACTTTGCGTTTAAGACTCTGCCTACAAGTTGGCTGTGACGCCTCTAGGTATTCAAGAAAACGAAAACGCATCGTAAACAAATCAGTAGTTGCTCTTTTCATAATACACCGCCCACACGATTTGCCCTAATCCGCACACAGTTACACCGTTTTTTGAAGCATAGGCTGTGATATCGACGCCACCCGGGCCTAAAGTAAGCATTGTGGCGTGTGTGCCCACTTCAGAGGCTTGCAACCATGACAGTTTGGCTAAAGCTGATCCTTACTTGCACCTGGTTTGTTGATAAAAGTAGTCAGTGGCTCGACCAATGACGGCAGCTTCTGGTGACTCCATGTGATGGACTGTGGCATTCCACTGGATGACCAGCCAACATGCAAACACAAAAAGTTACCACGGTGTCCTGAACAACACAGTCACAGTTGCTTGGACATCGTCTCGCCTTCTTGGCTATCTGTATGTAACTTGACAGACAAAACACTTATTGCGCCCACTCTCATAGTCTCGTGCAACTTGTCTGGTAATGCACACTGTCTAAAAGCATAGGCATCGCACTCAAATACGTATTTATCATTATCTCACTACAGATAACTACTACAGCCATTTAAATATTAACAGCAACTACTTTCTACTGTCCGCTAACCTAGAGGGGAGGGGGGGGGGTTGCGTTGTTTGGGGAAGAGACCAAACAGCGAGGTCATCAGTCTCAGTGGATTAGGGAAAGATTTAGGGAAGCGATTTAGGGAAGTCACGGAAAACCTAAATCGGGATGGCGGGACGCCGGATTGAACCGTCGTCCACCCGAATGCGAGTCCAGTGTGCTAACCACTGCGCCACCTTGCTCGGTCACTAACCTAGGTTCACGATAGCTACAAACGTCTGTTAACTCAAGTTCACAGTAATTCACAAGGTGCTGCAAGAAATTCACCAGATCTTGTAACAGTAATAACTGGTAGTCCGCTTGAGTCATGACACAAATTACTAATAAATATTTCTGTCCCCTAGTCTTTCAATACGCCTTTTATTCTTTTTTTCCACAATGAGCACAGACATCCCAACTCATGCATTAGCTATTCTGATGGATTTGATGGTGGCCTAGAAGAAGATTTCAATATGTGCCTAATTCCCTCTCCTGCATAAAACGTTTCCAAATATTTAAACCAAACTGAGGAACATTGTATGAAAAGACGCACTATGGTTTGATTGTACTTATGAAGTATTGAGCTTCCAGCCTATCTAATCAAAATTTTCCTTAATGGCTAGAATTTGTAAAAAACATCCGAAACGACCATAATTTGTGTGAAGTTTCCCTTAGAGCGTTTTAGTGGGCCACACAGAGCAATTGCTGAAATTTTTTCCAAATAACTGTGGAACAAAGCGCGTAAGATCTGTATGCTGAACAGCAGAAACTTCAGTTATTGAGAGAAATCACATAACTTTCCAGATCATATTGTCAAAATGATACTCTCTTGCAATTTCAGCAGTTATTTAATTGTTTCAAATTGAGTATAAAGAATTTGTACAGGTTTTTTTAGTTTGTCTGCAATGCGTCTGGATGTACATAGCTTACAATTACCTTATTCATGTTAGTTCTGTACAACATCTTGTCATACTTTAAATATCACTGGTGTATCTTATCTTCATTGGGAAGTGTATCTTGTCTTTATTGGGATCTTCATAGTTTTCTTTGACCATATTAAGAATTTCATGCGTATCCTGCTCCCATCTGAAGTTGCACAGGGACTTTCTTATAAAATGTATATCTTTTACACCGCTCATACAAAAATTTCACATCTTTTTGCCTGGGATGACTGACATTGATATATTTATTTTCCTTTGATAGTCTTGAAAGAGCATCTTGCACAAAGTTTGCCATTCTGATATATAATGAACCTCAAAATCGTATTTCTGACTTGCTAATGGCCATCAAGTTATCCTGTTGTGTATTAATTAGGTATATAGCAAGAATGATAGTGCCTTATGATCTGGAATGAGGATACAATGTCTCCTTAAGAAATGCAAACAAAACTTTTCAGAACTCCCTACAACTGCAAGTGCGTCTCCTTCTGTGAATGTGTAATATCTCTCCCCATTAGTGAAGGCGATATTATGTTAATCATTGACTCTGTTAACTTGAATTAACTGACACAGTTTTGAATCAAGGGTATAATCGCTGGAGTCAGTATCTAGATAGAAATTTTCACTCAAATCGCGATGATGAAGTGTCAGCACCTCACACAGTTGTTTTTCTAATTCATTCAGAAATTTCTTGATTTTCGTCATTGCATATCCGTAATGTATCTTTCTTTGAAATTTCCATGAGTAGAGGTATAGACAGACAGTATCCTGGAAGAGAATGACAATGGTAACTACAAAATCCAAAAGAACATTTCAGTTGTTCAGGGTTCTTTGGAATGGTAACATTTCTTACTGTTCCGATTTTCATTCGATCAGGTTCAATTCTACGTAGAGAAATTAACATGTAAAAGGAATTTATTTCGTTATTTGGCAAATTCTGATTTGTCGAAGTTGATTGTTATACCAGCTCTCTAAAGGCTTCTCGTATTCGACTCAGAATTTCTAAGTGCTCTTCACATGACGTGGTGCTGACTGGAATATCATCTACATAGAGTGTTATATGTTTCGCCCGCATCTCCTGGTCGTGCGGTAGCGTTCTCGCTTCCCACGCCCGGGTTCCCGGGTTCGATTCCCGGCGGGGTCAGGGATTTTCTCTGCCTCGTGATGGCTGGGTGTTGTGTGCTGTCCTTAGGTTAGTTAGGTTTAAGTAGTTCTAAGTTCTAGGGGACTTATGACCACAGCAGTTGAGTCCCATAGTGCTCAGAGCCATTTTTTTGTTATATGTTTCAGTAATTATTCTTCCAGGATTTCATCTAGTGCTCTAATTTCTCGAATTATCTCCTTGTTTTCATTTCGTGAAACGCATCTGGGAGATAGTAATATTTTGTCCAAGTCTTCCCTGGACGTACTCTCTCAAAATTTCGATAGTGAATCTTTCTGTGATGCAGACAGCTTCTCTTGTAGCGTCTGCAGCTCGAATTTGTCGAGCATTTGCGTACCACTCCGTGCCGACTAAACGATCCCGTGACGAAACACGCCGTTCTTCCTTGGATCTTCTCTGTCTTCTCTGTAAATCCCATCTAGTAAGGTGACAGACTGATGTACAATATTCAAGTATCGGTCGAACAAGCGCCTTCTAAGTTACTTTGTTGATGAGCTACATTTCCTTTAGCATCTTCCTATGAATCTCAGTCTGACATCTGCCTTTCCTACAGGTTGTTTATGTGGTCATTCCACTTAAGGTCGCTCTAGATAATTGCTGCCAGCTGTTTTACGTTAACACTGTTTCCAGAAATTTGTCATAAGTAGTGTAGTTGCACAGCAGTTGGTGTGTGTGTGTGTGTGCACTCCGTCTTCAGGCCACAGGTGGCCTATCGGGACCATCAGACCGCCGTTTCATCCTCAGGTGAGGATTCGGATAGGAGGGGCGTGTGGTCAGCACACCGCTCTCCCGGTCGTTACGATGGTTTTCTTTGACCAGAGCCGCTACTATTCGGTCGAGTAGCTCCTCAATTGGCATCACGAGGCTAAGTGCACCCCGAAAAATGGCAACAGCGCATGGCGGCAGGATGGTCACCCATCCAAGCGCCGGCCACGCCCGACAGTGCTTAACTTCGGTGATCTCACGGGAACCGGTGTATCCACTGGGGCAAGGCCGTTGCCCTATATATATATATATATATATATATATATATATATATATATATATATATATATATATATATATATATATATATATATATATATATATATATATGTTACATTTAATTACGTACAGGGTCAACTGTCAGATCCTGCCTTCCTACAAGTGTAGCCTCCTTACTGTTCCGATTCGATACAAATAAATACAATTTAATAGCGAAATATTTCAAAGAAGCTGATATACAGAAATAAACTATAAGTAGATGTGGCACAAGTACGCTTATAAAAACAGACTGATTAGAAAATTACTTGGTATCTTTGTGTATTTCCTTTAAATTAAGATCTCATATCTGTTCATAAAAACTCAATTTATTCTTCTGTAGCGAAAATTTAAATTATGCGAACTTTTTACTTTTGTAACTATTGCTGGCTGTATGTCGAAAAATGTAAGTAATAAAAGGGCGTCTCCAATTATTCTGCATATCTCCACTTCTAACAAAAGGCATTAACATTCCCTTATCATTCTTTTATTCCTCTCTGTACAGATCTTCTTTCATATCTGTGATACGTTGGCATTTAATTACGATCGCGGCTTCTAGCACGTTCCCGCGGACGATTCTAGGCTGTTTCCTGCTTAGTGCGGTGTATTTGGTTGATGATTTCAACTAAATCCATCTTTGGGCTATATGTGCCCTTTCTTTGGGTGCCGTCATCTCGTCGATAGTAGCCACTTGTCATCGTAACTCTGAAATTCTCTTCGTGATGTGCCAGTATTGCCATTTTTACCAAGATCATTATTTCTTTCTGGTTGTTCTCATCTTTCTGCGAGGACTTCGGTTTGGTCGATCTTTAAGCACACCTGCCCCATATTTAAGTGCGAGGATAGCGACAGTTTTTCACATACAGCGAGTGGTAACTTTTTTGTCAGAACTAACATTAATTCTTTCTCGCGCCGGTCGTTGTGGCCGACCGGTTCTAGGAGCTAAAGTCTGGAACCGTACTCCAGAACCCTCACAAAAATATTGAGCAAGAAAGAAACTCATCTAAACTGTTTTTTTTTTTTTTGCCATTCCTCGCGAAAACATGTACGGTTCCTTCTTTTCTGAGGAAAAAAAGTGACTCAACTTAGCTATCTTCTAATACTGCAGAACTGGCTTTTCCCACAACCTTGGGAAGACTCCTACAATTTCTGTTTCCAAAAGGGCGGAGCTCCACTACACTGGCACAACAAAATACATTAGTCAGTTTCTCAGTGACACTCTGCCTCAGCGTTTGTTAGGGCGTACGGGATCCCGAGACAATGCCCTGCATCATTGGTCTCCAAGATAGCCTTATATTACCTCATGCCATTTTTTCTTGTGGGGATATATGAAGGGAAGTATATTAACCTCTTCTTTCCCTCGTGACATAGAAGAAATGAAGAACAGAATAACAGCAGGCATAACGTCTGCAAAATCAGATGTGTTGTGCGAAGTTTATGACGAATCGTTTGGATGTTAATCGTGTTGTTGCTGGTGGATACATAGCATTTATAATATCATAGCTAAAACTTTAAGATTTTGTAAGTATTTTGCAATCCATTCCACGTTTGTAGTTTGTAGTTTTTAAGAATGAATATGGAACTCTAAAATTAGGCCATTCTTTTTGAAAGACGCTGTATTATAATTAGTGTCAAAAAAGCAATCGTCAAATAACCTAAAATATCCGTAACCTGAACGTAAGAAACTCCGCAGAATGTTGTATAAGATCCACATAAAATAACCCTATAGAACAATATTTAAGAAGTATAATAGTCGATTTATCTCGTGCGACATTGGTCGTAAGTCATAGCAGCGTAGAATAAGACCACACTCATAAATTGTAAACATGATCCTGGTACAAAATGCCGGGGCTGATCTGCGCTCACGCAGTGTACATAGTAAGGGTGGTATCGCCCGCCCGGCTAGCTGCGCTGTCTAACGCGCTGCTTACCGAACGGAAAGGCGTGCCAGTCCCCGGTACGAATCCGTGCAGCTGATTAGTGGCGAGGTCCAGTGTGCCGGCCAACCTGTGATGGTTTTTAAGACGAATGCTTGCTGGTTCCCCTTGAGAGGTGGCAGAAGCCCCCTCTCATATTACTCTGAGTAATTCGATTTTCCTCTCTAATTGCATGCGGTGAAAAGTTGCTATTCCTTCACACGCGGACTTCCCACGCAGCATCTTTCGTCACCCGGGTGGTCCGGTGACAGGCGGGTTCCGCTGATCTTGAAAGGGTTAAGCCGACGGGTGTGAGGGAGTCGAGTGGATGCTTTCCAGAAGCCGACATTGTCATAAGAGCGGGAGCGACACGCCCAGATGCGCCGGAAGGGGCGGCTGGGCTAGAGATTCCGTTACTTCGCAGAAACTTAGTAAAATCGTTTCCAGCAGGCTACCAGCGAGGCGTGGGAATGACTTGTGTTCACAGGCAGTCTTGGCGGGCAAATTCCCGCGTTTTCTGCAAAATCGTAACTGTGATTGGGTTGCTCAGGGCATAGCTCCGTGACGTAGCAAAATCGGCGCAGAAATTGGCGCCAAGAATCTCCATTGATGGAATGGTAGTGCTTCGGCAATAGAGTGGAATTTTCCGCCGGTTTTCGAGTTGCTAATTGGAACGTTTAACCATGGCCACTGTCGTGGGGGCGGGAATGTTCTGTGTTCGGCTTGTACGGGTGCTCTTGAGAGGGTCGGCTCTCGCTTTTCGGTCGGAGTAGGTTACAAGACTGAGCTCTCGCTGCTCTGGACAGTCTGCCTTCCGTTGGCTGTCTAATATAGTTTTATTTAATTGTAACTGTTTGACGAAGTTGCTGAAGTTTAGACTTCAACGTAACTTTCCGATTACAGTTGGCAATTGAGCGTTCTGCGTACAAGCGGCCTATGTTGTCTGTCTTGAGCAGTTTTGGCTAAAGATGACTGTATCAGAGTTACTGTGTGACTTCGCTTGTTAAAATCAATCACTCTACCGTCAGCGATTGTGTGGCGAGCCTTCTTCATCTCCCTCAGAGGCGCATTAGTATTGCTAGGAAGTCTTTAGTCTGGAACAACCAGACCAGGACAATTTGTTTCGGGCTATACTCGCGACATTATCATGACCACGACGGGTCGTCGAAGCAACCAGCCATCGCCTCCGGTACGCCAGATCATGTCCTTGCAGTTAAGAAGACAGCTTGGTAAAGTATGTCCGCAGCACCAGCAAACCAGGCAATTTTGCTAGGTGATAGTCAGAGCTCAGCAGAGCGCGCCTGCTCATCTTTTCCAACTTTTTTCTGTCTTGGGTGTTCATTGTCTGAGTTCTCACTACTGTAGCAGCAATTAATGTCGGGTTGGCTGTGTGTTTCTCTTAAGATTTGAGTTGCAAGGAATTGCCTCCACATACCACTTCGTCATAAATGTCACAATCTAGTTTAGGGACAACTTCACCTTCACAGCATTTATTTGAGTATCCAATTTGAGCCAATTTGATGTATTGTAAATGTTTCATGTGTTTTGTTTATTATTTTGAGTTTAATCATAATAAATCATATTGTTATTTTGGACAGAACTTTCATTCTGTTAATCGGTAGAGCAACCCTTTCATTTCTCACTACGTTAATGACATGTTCCTTTATTGAACTTATTTATCAAACTAAATTATTGCAGGTGCCAAACTCTTTTCTACTCCACTTGCAGGGTCGATTACAGTCAGTTCGCGTTTCTTTTTAATCCATGTGCAACAGCAAAAGTCGGAGTTAGAATAGGGGGGGGGGGGGGGTTAGAGCATCATTTACATATGAAGATTGTTGGAGAATTTAGTGTTAAATACACTGCTAGCCCCGGCACCTCGCACCCTTACTCCGCTTCAGTTACACAATGTCGGCGGTTGCTCCGCAAAATCTGTCTCCATGTACGCGTACATCGTAATTACTCTACCACACGCTAACATTTGGGGGTACACTCGTCTGGTATGAGACGTTCCCGGGGGGGGGGGGGGGGGCACTGGTGCCCGAACCGCACAATAACCCTGGGTTCCGTATGGGGCGGCGGTGAGGTGGGTGGACTGCTGTTGCCTGTTGGGTTGTGAACCACCGAGGGCTACGGCGAGACGAAGCCTCTCCGTCGTTACTAGGTCCCCAGTTCAATACACAATACGCAAAGGAGGTATCGGAAGCGACTCATAGCATTAGGAAAGGAAACAAACACTAGATGACGCCAAATGCAGGTACAAAGCCATCAATAAAAGTGATGTTTGATGTGAAATTTATTTCGGATTTTTATCTTGTTTCGACTGAATGTATAAGTAAGTACCATTCGCACACTACCAATTGCATCAAACGATTTTTAAAGCGGAATTTTCGTGCCAAGCAGACTGAGAGATCCGAAATTAGCCTAGAGCGATATTCCTTTCATCGATACGCACGAACAGGGGCAGTAAACCACAAAGAGCAGTCAGTACTCCAGAAACGACTGACCAGCGCTTCGGCACAGCGGTAGCAGTGACCGCGGAGAGTGCCGTGTCGTAGTTGCTTTTCGTGTTTTAATGTCCCTGTTAATGCTTGTGACAAAACAAATATCGCACTGGACTAATTTCCGCTTTAAAAATGATTTTGGTTGTAACACGAAACAAACTGAAGCTTTCCGTCAACACTGGGCATCACATGAGAGACGTGATGAGTAATATTTGTTTGGGCTGGCTCCAGCTACACAAAACGAAATTAAAAATTTCAGAAAAAGCGGAACACCTTGAAAGACTAGATATAGGATGTTCATATAGAGACGACGTGTACATTAGAATGTTCTGGCAGAAATGGTTAGCATTTAAGCCATGAGACCCACGGGTTCAGGTCGACATCAATATCATGGCGCAACACTGTTTAAGGGTAAAATGACCTTGCGGTTCTCGTTTTCGCTATAAACCGAAGGCAGTCGATCAGTGTGACTTGAGAGACGTGAAGGATGCCCCGAAGACGTATGCGCGAAAATCAGTTTGTTTGAAAGATGGTAAATTGTTGGCATGAGAGAATGTGATGCATCCAACCAGAAACTACTGCTCGTGTGGGACGAAGTGCTTTGGCAGTGCTGCGGGTGTGTGCAGAATGGTTCACAGAAGGCCGTAGAACACGACGAGATGGATCAAGTCGCACCACCCAGACCACCCCCAGAGAAGATCGACACATCATCCGAACGGCATTGCAGGACAGATCTGAGGCGTCCTCAGCTTTGGTGCAGTGGTGGAACGGTGTAACACATCGTACACTACCAGGGGTGACAGTCTGTCTCCGTTTATTACGGCATAGGTTACGTGCGTGTCGTCCACTTCCCCCCTCCTTTGACGAATGTGCATAAACATGCTAGACGGCTGATGTATGGAACGACGTCACTTGGGAGAGGAATGGCATCAGGTCCAGGTTCTGTTTGTTTGAAAATGATGGCCACAATTTGGTTCGCCGCATACAAAGGGAGCGCCGTCACAGTGACTGCGTTCGTACAAGACATACAGCGCTACCTGAAGGCCTTATGGTGTGGGATGCTATTGGGTAAAACCGAAAATCACAGTTGGTCCTTGTTCAGTGCGCTGTGACCAGTGTGGCCTACGTGCATGACATCCTGCGACCCGTAGCCATACCCTTTCATACACAACACCCCTGACGCCATTTTTCAGCAAGACAATGCACGACAACATGTTGCTGCACAAACACGTGCCTTCTTAGTGTCACAGGATATCGGCCTTTTGCCCTGGTACACCAAGTCGACAGAGTTGTCGCCAGTCGAAAATTTGTGGAGTATGGTGAAACGACGGTTGCAGCCCTGTGACCCAATGCCAACCACCACAGATGAATTTTGGAACCAGGTGAATGCAGCACGGATGGCTATACCGCATGCCGCCATTCGCGCCTTATACATGTCGATGCCATCACGGACGGAAAAAGTTACCAGGGCCCAAGGCGGACTCTGTGCCTACTAGGCAACGGGACACATGCTGAACCGAGGCGACTGAAGCGCCAATCATTTCTGCAGGACATACTAATGTTCTGTTAATATGAACGTCCTATATCTAGTCGTTCGAGATGTTCGTTTTTTTCTGAACATGAGTGTATATTCGCTGCTAATACTATATGCCACTGAATCACAAGCGAGTCAGTCTTTCCTCGGAGCCCGCCTTGGCTAGCCTCACAGCAGTTACAGGCAAATTGCTCTTTTCGGACCCGGCCACTAAGTATTGTTGGCTTCAGCAATATATTACATCCAAAACACGCAAGGGTAGTGTACTATTACATTGTCAATCAGGGCATAAGATCAGCGTGGTCAAGGTATAAATGAAGTTGTTCCTTCGCGTTTCCACGTCACAGTCACATCACCAACAGTCCACCCTGGCAGCTTCAGAATGGTGGAAATATACCTGGTGAATTTCTTACACAGGTAACTTCCAGTAATGGACCTCTATCCAAGTCACTAAGTTCTCTGACAGGGCCATTCTGTTGTAACTGTCTACTGAAGACACAATACTCCCTGCATCCTCTCATACTGGCACCGGGTCCACCTCTCGTGATATAAAGTGGACAGTTCCGCATTACATAGGGATTTCAGGGTATTTTGAATCAGTGTATTTGTTTTTATATGTCGCCATTTACGTCTTCAGCTACGCAAGGCAAAAAAATCCACAGTCCTTTGCGGGGCACACAGTCTGGCCCTTTGAACAGCGCAGTTCTCGTGCCACGAGCCAGATGTTCGTAGCCGGCTGGCGGTGTTCGCTCCCTCCTTGACCTACAAAACGGCGCAGCCGACGATCGACCATCTGTCCGTTTTCTTCGAGGATGGGGGAGGAGAAAGCGATGGGAGCGCTCTGATAAATCACCCCTCCGGCACCCCCATTCTTACATCGGCGACCACCCGTTACTTTCACCATCCGTTATGGAGTGGCAGCAGGCGTCACGTCTCACCCCTAAGGAGGAGGCGCAGGGAGTGACGTGCGAGGAGGCGCTCCCTTTTTGTGGCCTTGCAATCTGTTCATCGCAACACTCCAGAGGCTACATGGAAAAGGCAGGTCGGCCGAGAGTCGTTCGCCTTACCAGCGCCAGGCGTAAGCTACCCAACGGTTTGGGTGTGGATACATGTGTCTATAGTGCTGCGAGCACAGCGAAGAACCCATCAGAGCTGTACGCATGCTCCTGACAGATCCTCGATCTGACTCACAGATACATTAATTCCGAAGGAGCGAAAGGAGATTTGACCAAATCAGTTGTTTACATCTAGAGTTCCATGCAGTTCATAAATACGAAGTCATTATAATAAATTACATATCAATAAACATTGCGAAAAGAAGCCAGAATAAACGTAATTTCAGGTATTGTAAAGACGCAAATACGAGGGTATCCTGAGAAGTAACAGCTCCGAACTTCATATGAGACAGTCTTAAAGGTTTTTAAATAAAATAAACGTTATTAACATTTATACATCTTTATTCTTCACGTCGATATGTCGGAGCCCTCTGCCGCTAGAGGGCTCCGAAGTGTTTTGTGCAACATGGTGTTGTGTAACGTGTCTATGCCGATGCATCAAAAAAAGCGTGCTGTAATCGTGTTTATAATGAGAAGAGTTCGTCCAGGCATGTATCACCATCTCCTTCAGCAAGATAATGCCAGAACACACACGAGCGCAGCGACATCTGCAACAGTCCAACGCCCATGCAGTTCCTACTTGACCCCATTCGATTTTCATCTGCTTCCAAAACCTTACAAACATCTAATATTCTACCAGTAAATCGAAGTCTGCTGTCTACTATACCCACCATGGAGTCTATGTAATCGTTCTATTTGATGTTCTTACAAAGTAGTACGTGTATTTCTTTATCGAAGCAGGTGAGGAGAACGTTGTCTTGCTCAAAGAGTACGTGACGGAGACCACGAAGATACGGTAGACGCACCAACCTTAAAGCTTCAGAAATTTAACATCTGCTGTGCAGATAACCGACAATATGAACCAGAGGTAATGGTGTTGAGTTCCAAACTTTACCCATAACATCGAAATGGATGCCGGATGTCTATGACGACGACTAATCCAGTATGGCAAAGTTCGTTTCCTCGAAGCCCCCATGTATATACTCAACAACAGAATTAAATGATCACTTTTCCTAAGCCGCTTAACTGTCTCTCATTCCATCACATGAGGTTGAAAATTGGTTCAGTGTTACCAACAACATAAGATCTGTAACGGTGCAAAAGTGTTGCTCTCTCCGACGTCGCCCTCGCACTCGACGACTCTTCAAAGAGCAACGTGTCGAGACTTGCGGAAAAAAGGTCACAGCTCATTAGTTTATGTGATGTGTAAAGTGTAAAGTAGGTTAGTGGTGTCACATTGGTATCCAATTTCACCACAATCCTGCTCAACGCCACCGTAGAACTTTTACACAATAGGAAGAATGTCACAGCTCCTCTTATCCACATTCTCTTTTTTAGACACCCTGGAGATGAGAACCGCGAGCCCCAGCGTTGAAAGCAGGCGGCTTTACTATCAATGGTTGAGGGAAACATTTCAAAAACAGTTCTGCTTCTCAGAATCGAAACGAAAAGGCCTCCGGTGGTGGCATACAGGAAGCCATGAAATCACCCCTTTCCTAGGGACGTCGGCTGCCACACATTTCGCAGCCGAAAACGACACTTCGCAGTGCGATAAGCAAAAGGACGACTTTCTTGACAACTGTTTCCACTATTGACTCCTCCTGGACGATTCAGCCGTTCTCATCGGACATCACGGTACTGCAAGCCCACTGAACTTGATCTCATACCTTTGCAGTGCAGTGCCACCGCAATTTTTGCTCTGGTGTACAGTGTTGGATAACTAGAGGACGTTCGAAACCTTTCGATGAAATCTGAACATGATCCGAAGCAGTAAAGGGTCCTTACGATTTTCAGTGCTCCTGTTTCACACCGGTCTGTGGCGTCATGACGGAGGAGTGCGACATTGACAGTTGCGTGAATAAAACCACATCGCCACAAACTAACACCATTCAAATGCGATTTCTGAACGAGAAACTCGCTGTGTAATCTTTCCTTGCATACATCTACATACTCTGCAGACCACTGGGAAGTGCATGACATTGGGTAGTGGCAGTGGCTCGAGTTTTTACCCGCTTCTTTCACGTAAAGAGTACGGCATGAATGACTGTCTACACGAATCAGTGTGTGCTGTAATTAATCTAATCTTGTCTAGAATAATTCTTTAAAGCCGCGTCTTGAAGCTTTGTAGGCAGCCTTTCTTGCGATAGTTTATGCCTTTCTTCAAGATTGTGCCAGTGCATTCCTTTCAGCATCTCTGCGACACTCTCCTGCGGGTCAAACAGATCTGTGATCATTCGTGCTGTCCTTCTCTTTATATATTTTGGAATCCCCTGTTCGTCCTATTTGGTGCGGGTTCCACACATTTTAGCAATATTCTAGGCTGGCTAGCATGAGTAATACGTAAGCAATATTCTTTGTAAAGTGACTGCATTTTCCTTGTATTTTACCAGTAAACCGAAGTTTGCTGTCTACTGTACCCACCACGGAGTCTATGCAATCGTCCTAATTGATGTTCTTACAAAGTAGTACGTATATTTGTATGAGCTGACCAATTTCAACTGTAACTGGCTGATGTCATAGTCATAGGGTACTTCGTTATATCGTTTTGCGAAGTGTACACTTTTAAATTTGTGAAAATTTAAGCTAGTTGCCAATCTTAGCACCATTTTGGAATTTTATCGTGATCCAAATGAATGTTTGTTTCACTTCTTTCACACTCTGACTCATTATAGACAACTGCATCATATGCTTAAAGTCTGTGGTTACTGTTAATATCGTCCGCCAGCTCATTAACAGCAAGGGGCCAACACACTTCCCTGAGACGCACCGGAAGATCTTTCTACACCTGTCGATTACTCTCCAGCCAATATAACTTGCTGCTTTCGCCCTACGAAAAACATCCTCAGTCCTGTCACAGATTTCACTTGACACCTCATACGATCGTATTGTTGGTAATAATCGTGGGTGTGATACTGAGACTCACGCTTTTCGGAAATCGGGAAGTACTCCATCTACATGATTGCTTTGATTCACTGCTTTCAGGATGTTCTGTAAGAAATGTTAAACATAGGCGGCATTACTCCTACCTGGGCATAAATGCTAATGATTTACACATCCAAGCAGGAAGTGCACTTCATGGCTATTTAATGTTTGAGAAACGCCGCCTTCATAGTGTTGTAATGAGCAGTAACGCACAAAAAGCACGTCAAACTTATGTTACTTGCAATGTCGGATGGTATGGTAACGGATGTATAATATAACGGAGCTGAATGTTATCTTCCACACTGGCTGTAATTACTTGTTTTAAAATATCCTTTTGTCTCACAGACACCACTACTGTACAACTATTCGGAAGCGGTCAGACTCATCAACTTCACGTTAATTGTAATATACAGCGCTAAAAATATAGGGGCTGACCGACGTTACACAATTACACCAATGTTCCTCATATACGTAGTTGTGACATAGCAGATTACTTACAAGGATCTTAAGACCCTATAATATTGTAATGGAGTTCACGATGGCTCTTTTATTTTCGATTCTGATGTGACGATATACGTGAAAGGGCTAATATTAAAAATACAGATTTTCTGTCACATGATACAGAAAAACAAACATTCAGGAGTGAGGAAAAGGCATACCACAACACTGAAAACTATATTTATTTAGAAAATATAATTTTCGTCTAGTGTTATTTACAAGCTGCTTGTTTCTTGTTGTATAGTAATTCTTTATGAAAATATTGGCCAATATATGACAGGTTTCAGAAATGATTTCTTTAACATATTTAACACAAATTCCCGTCCCAGAAAATAAATTTAAGTGCAATGTGATTTCTAGGAAGTGTGATCTGCGACGTTTCAAAGTCATCGGATTCAAGTATTTTAAACAATTAGAAATATTAAATCAGATCTTTGCTCAATGCGTCTATGCACAGATTAAATAAATATGAGTTAATGTTAACCTTTCTTCCATTTACAATGAATCATTTGTCACTGACAACAAGAGTCTTACATTCATTAATTTAAGAAATATATGATATTAGATCTCCTATGTAGAACATTAAGCTTAAGTTATTCCGAGGAAGTTCCGTTTCCCTGCTTTTCACGAATGGGCTCTAAATGCGTAATAAACGTATTGTTGTAGTCTTCTTTTCGAAAACATTAATTGCCAAGATCGCAAGGAAAGACATAATAAGCACTTGTTCACAAAACTCTTTCGGCGCTCAAAATATGACCTTTTACGCAGAAGTCCACAAACGATGCAAGTCTCATTTTTAACACACTCAAAAAATTAAGCTTCTTCTCAGAGTCTGAAACAGTGCAAAGCTGACGCATGATAACACACACTACACGTTTCTCCTGTGACGGGAGACTTTGAGAGTTATGGTGCTTTGACGGAACTTCTTGTTTATTTTGAAGGTTAATGAAATTTAAAGGTTTTTAAAGTGCGAAAAACTTGTTTTCTTTAGTGATCACTTCAATTTTAAATCATAGCTACAAACGCAGAAATCATATTTACATAATAAGGAAAATCATCGGAAAAAATTCCATTCATTATGCCTCCAATCTTTCCTTATTATCTTTATCCACCGCATCCAATCTTTCCTTTTTATCTATATCCATCGCTTCCAATCTTTCCTTATATGCTTCCCATCTTTCCTTATACGCTTCCCATCTTTCCTTATATGCTTCCCATCTTTCCTTATATGTTTCCCATCATTCCTTATTATCTTTATCAATCGCTTCCAATCTTTCCTTATATGCTTCCAATCTTTCCTTAGTCTCCCTATCTCTCTCCTTATTATCTCTGTCCATCCTCTGTAAAAACTGCAGTAGCACAATGTCATTTGCTACTTTCGGTGCGCTCACCTCGTTCGCCTCAGAAACCGTAGCTTTGCCAAGGGTAGCTTCACTTTCACTGCATACCTGACCTAGTCCCGGCTCGCCCGCGTCGTCGGGAAAAGCCCCCGTTTGTGGACAAAGCCCGCCGCATAAAGAATCACCTAGCCGCGGTCCACTGAACAATTCAGTCCCTTCCGAGTGTTTGCCGTTCCCTCTCATTGGCCCATGGTCGACAGCTACTTCCTGCCGCACTGCTACGTTCACGCCAGAATCACTATTCTCCATGGTGACTACACTTTTCGACTGCAACCTAATTACTATGGACATTGTGCAAAAAAAATTATACAACGATCTTCCAACCTTAGATGACGTAGCAAGCGATTACATAAAAAAAATAAAAGACCCTCACTAATCCAGAAAGAAATTGCAAACAGAAAAAATTTTACTTCATAGCGCTATCACAATACATTCCACAAAAAAAATCTTAACAGCAAACCCTAACAGCAAAAAATCCTGGCAGAAAATATCCTGGCAGAAAAAATCCTGGCAGGGTCGAAATTATGAGAGGCACCCACATGCCTTGCTCATACTGTGGCATCAAGCAGTCAGGCCTGCAAGATGAGTGGTCAGCCAGGCGTGTGGATTCATTCTTATTTATCGAGTAACATGAAATCTCGTACTCACAATTAAGTTACAAATTATCCTCCTATATGATTAATACGCAACGGAAACACGCATCTGACTATCAGTAATTTACAGAACTCTGACTGTACACTACGCACTGGCAATACCACATTTTCTTTCTTTTTTATTTAACGGCTTTTGTCAACACGTGGCCATCGCAGTGAATATGAGTGGCGCACACATTATAAATTCTGGATATCATGACAACATACAATTCGAAGGAAAAGGCCACCAATCTTTTTCTTTTCACTATCTTATTTTTTCCAATAAATTCTGTAACCTAAACACACAAATTCTATAACCTACAACAATAACACATGAGAAATTCCGCCCAGTGGGCATGGCTTTACGTTGGTGAATCTCTATATTATGGTCTCGTAATTATTTAACGCTACAGTGCACTTTCTGGATAGGATGGTGGATCTTTTATTATATCTCACACTTCGACTCTCACAATCATCATCACGAAACTTTCCTCCAGATCGGGCGGTACAGAAGGAACAAGCATAACCCACTAATCTTTTGAAACTACCTTGCTACTCTCCCATTCAAACCACACATACGCAAATTACCTGACATACACCACACTACAACATGGAATACAATACAACAAATAGTCACAACACTATCACTTTCAGCTTTCCCACTTCAATTAGTATTTATCCCAGTTTCACACGACACTGCCCCACTTTGTAATTCTGCTTTCCTACTATGAACTCTGGAGATATATGCACGTCTTCCTGTGCAATGCAAGCCAAGTGGCGTTGTTGGATAGACGGCCGACTCACCTTGCTTCTCTCTCAGAGTTCGAATCTAGCGTCACACGGAATCATATCACGCAAAGTAATATTAAGAACATATTCATCACACACATGAGTCCTCAACTGATACCATGGACGAGTACTTCTCTTTATCCTTTGTCTCATACACAGATTGAGACTCTCACAGTACTCACCACGTGGAAGTACTCGTCTCTAATTTCAAGTCCTGCACACGCCATTTCTTAAATATTTCAATTTACGGTACACACACTATTTCATAAATATTTCAACTTATTGTACACACGCTAGTAATTCAGCTTAACTTAAGCACACGGAAGTATTTCAACTTATTGCTACACGTGGTTTCATTGTGACCGTTGGTCACTTCCGAACATTACTACGATCCCATTAATATTACCTGCCTGACATTTAATTCTCCCCACAAAAGTTCCTGAAATAGAGAAATTATTATTTCAAACTACTCTAAAATATTCCACATGCATACCATGTCTCCACTCTTTTGTCTTTACGGAGCACACCTAAGACAGGTCTTAACAACACAAGATCCAGCGGCAGAGTGCTGAAACATGGCCGTTCTTCAGGTCCTCTCGCACCTCTGCTGAAGTAGGGGAGCACCTTACTACCGTATTGGTCAGCCACATTTCAGGCACTCAAAGCTCAGGTAAATTTCATCTCTTTGGTCCCACCAAAGGTGGCCAAAGGATCGTCTCAAAGATGATCATATATTCACATTCACTATCTGCGGTTAGCAGACGACCATACATTCATTCATTTCACAGATCTCACCAAACTGGATGTAGGGATTTACTTTGTGGGAGTGCACATGTGATCAATTAAATAAATAAATTGTCATTCTTTCCCACACTGGTATCCGGCTTCGCTGTATTAATTGAAATTGAGTTATTTTAGAAAAAAATGTGGTGTTCTGACAAAAACAATGATGTATGTTGTACCTATTTTCAATTCCGTGTGGTACTGTACCCTTTCAATTCCGCTGTATAATGGGATGTCGACAATGAAAATTTGTGCTGGACCGGAAATCAGACGACGATTTCGGGCTTATCAAGAGCGATCGCGTACCATTATCCTATCAGATGACGACTAAAGGCCACACCCAAACCTCCATATGTCGTCAATCATTTGCCGCCAACCTGTAATAATGCATTCATAATGTACATTCCCTTAGAGGGGAGACATTTTTAACTGAAAATCGCTTGTCCATTGTCGGCGAATACATAAGATACAGCAGTGCTGGTGCTCTTCAAAACTACGATTCACGCATCTCCTAAGAAACACTGCATCTTAATTCTGAACAGCAGAGGCACTGCAATGTCATGTGTTATTAACAGCTTTTCGCAGAGCACCTCTTCACTTCTCGTGGAACACCAGCATTCTGCGGAACGCAATTTGGAAGACCCTGGTACACTATGTGATCGAAAGTATCCGGACACCTCGCTGAAAATTACTCCATCGGTAATGCAGGAATGGCCCGCATCTCGTGGTCGTGCGGTAGCGTTCTCGCTTCCCACGCCCGGGTTCCCGGGTTCGATTCCCGGCGGGGTCAGGGATTTTCTCTGCCTCATGATGGTTGGGTGTGCTGTCCTTAGGTTAGTTAGGTTTAAGTAGTTCTAAGTTCTAGGGGACTTATGACCACAGCAGTTGAGTCCCATAGTGCTCAGATCCATTTGAGCCAATGCAGAAATGCATATGGTGTTGGCCGACCCACAGCCTTGATGAGGCTTCCAGTCTCGCAGGCATACGTTCAGTCAGGAGCTGGAAGGTTTCTTGGCGAATGGCAGCGGAGTGCTGCACTGAGGAGAGGTATTGGTGTCAGTCGGTGAGGCTTGACGTGAAGTCGGCGTCCCAAAACATCCCATAGGTGTTCTATAGGATTCAGGCCAGGACCCTGTGCTGGCCACTCCATTACAGCGATGTTATTGTCGTGTAACCACTCTGCCACAGGCCGTGCATTATGAACAAGTGCTCGATCGTGTTGAAAGATGCAGTCGCCATCCCCGAATTGGTCTTCAACAGTTGGAAGCAAGAAGGTGCTTCAGGTATGAATGTAGGCCTGTGCTGTGATAGTGCCACGCAAAACAACAACGGGTGCAAGCCCCCTCCATGGAAGCCTCGACCATACCATAACACCATCGCCTCCGAATGTTCCTGTCGGCACTACATACGCTGGCAGATGACATTCACCGGGCATTCGCCATACCCACACCCTGCTATCAGACCACCACATGGTGTACGTTTTTCCACTGTTCAATCGTCCAAGGTTGAGGCATTTACTGGCGTGATGTGTGGCTTATGAGCAGCCACTCGAGCAATAAATCCCAAGTTTTCTCACCTCCCGCCCAATTGTCATAGTACTGGCAGTGGACCCTGATGCATTTTGGAATACCTATGTGATGGTCTGGCTAGATGTCTGCCTATTATACATTATGACCAATTGTCGGCAGTCTGTGTCGGTCAACAGCCGAGGCCGACCTGTACGCTTTTGTGCTGTACGTGTCCCTTCACGTTTCCACTTCACTATGACACCGGAAACACTGGACCTAGGGATATTTAGGAGTGTGGAAATCTTGCGTATAGACGTATGACACTCAATCAGCTGACCACGTTCGAAGTCCGTGGGTTCCGCGGAGCACCCCATTCTGCTCTCTCACGATGTCTAATGAATACTGAGGTCACTGATATGGAGTACCTGGCAGTAGGTGGCAGCACAATGCACCCAATATGCAAAACGTATGTTTTTGGGGTGCCCGGACGCTTTTGATCACATAGTGTATATAAGGTACCAAATCTACCTTCTGGAGGATCTGCCTGAAATTTACCCCAAACATATCGAATTAAATGGGTGGTTGTAGCTGTTGTATGGGGTAAAGAAAAAAATATATATCAGGTGTAATTATTACAGCATGTTTAGGAGAAAGAAAAAGTAGTAGTAAACTTTTCCAGAGCAGTAAAAACTGGACATTATTTAAGGAATGAATAGTGGCGTTATCATCAGCATGGAAACCACAGTTGTAGCCTATGGAATGAGTACACGACCGTAAACTACAGGAATTCCAAAATTACAGAAACGTTTCATTGAGGACCCATTCTGGCACGTCATGCGTGCTACCTGTCAGCTGTCGCAGACGCTATGTCCCATAGGCGACGGCAGAACTCTCTCCAGACGGTCATGCCACCCAACGCCGCTGGCGTAATTCATGCCAGTGAAGTGTGTATGTGGCAGTCGGCTGTTTGGGATCAGCACAGTAAGTTTTGTCTACGTGGAGATCTCACAGGACGGCAGAAGGAGCAATCATGTAGTTAAATGCCCGTTACCACACGGTAAATTAAGTTGCTCGATTTGTTGGTGCATCAACGAGGATCATTCAATGTTTCTATAAGGCTTGGCGTACCACTCACAACCATTGAAAGTGACGAAAGAATGGAAGGGAAGACCCTGCAATGGACATCTGGTGTCGGGAGCCTGGCAAAAGGCCATTGTTCACAGCGGCACATAGCCGCAGTTCTTTAGTGGATCAAATAATACAGAAATCGGACAGTAGCTGACTGGAGGTGTGTAGGGTTTAGCAAAGAAGCGCAGTGTTGACTCTTTTGATACAATTCACTGTTTCGAGTGCACCCCCGGCCAAACAAGGCTTTTAACGTACAGTGTACGGAGGGTATAGTTCGAGCCGGGTCCACTCATCCACGTTGTCGTGAACGTTTATTTCAAAATTCCCGTCCACCTAGTTTCGTCTCATCTTCTCTATCTTCATGGCAAGTATATTGTGGACTCTTCCGTCTCCTAAAATGATACCTTACTGGCATGACGAACACTGAGACGCCTATTGCACCTAGTGTGGCCGATAAAATCACCTATTCTTAATCCGATGGAAAAGTTCTGACTGTTTGGAAAATCAGCAATGAGTGGCTTCAGCTCAGTAAGGCATACCGGAAGTAGCTTGTCGACTCTATTACTTGCCGAAAACAGGTCATTAACAAGGCTAGAAACGGTATTACACAGTTGCTAACACGTGTCCTGAGGGTGTCGAATTTTTTGCCTCTTGTACTTATTTCTTGACACCCAAGTTAAATAGCGTTATACGAGTATATGAAAGGTATCCCAACTTTTATAAAGGAAATTGGGTCTTGTTCCGCACGTTATTGAATTGCATCATAAACAGTTTATTACCGTGACCACTGACTATGTTAGGCGTGAACGTGCAATAACTACTCAGAAATGGCAGGTGGCAACATTAGTCGCAGAAGGTACCTGAAGTGTGTTGGGGACGCCGAAACAGTGCAGTCGCAGTGGTAATGTGGAAACGGAGAGATTTATCTTATGTCCAAAAGGGCATGATCATTGGGTTTTGGGCCAAACGTGGAACCATTCCCAAAACGGCTAAGTCTGTAAACTGATCGCGTGCCGCCGTGGATAAAGTATATTGTGCGTAGCAAAACAAGGCTACCCACTTCACTAACGCCGAGGAAATTGTTGTATACCACGAACCATAGATGACAGGGGTGAAAGATGGCTGCGGAGATGTTTTCGGGCGAATAGACGCAAAACTATTGTGCAGCTGGAGACGGAGATGAACCAAGGGGCTACCAGCAGTGTTTCTTGAGGGACAGTTCAGCGAAGGTTGCTACATATGGGCCTCCGCAGCAGGCGCCTGGTTCATGCACCCATGCTGCCTGCTGTTCATCGGCGACAAGGGATGGACTTTACACTCCAGTAACGCCTTTCTCACCCTTTTTCGCTTCTTAAGAATTATTCTAGTTGGTTTCCATAACCCCATCACTCTTGCACAATAACTTCTAGTTCTCTATCCAAACTTACAAGTTAAATGAATCAGTTTTCCTTAATATTACCTTCTTGTGCGTTCATCTTCCTTCTGCTGCTTTTATGCTCAGGGTATCCGATCCATTGGAATCTGAACGACAGCTGGGTCCGAACTCAATCTTGTGCTTCGTCTTCTACGTACCAAAACAAGGACTATGCTCAGCAGAACAAATGCCACGGCAATGGTTGGTATGGCATTAGTCAATGTTACCTCTTTGCAGAACTGATTTTCCCTATATGAATCTGCATGCTGCAATACGGTTTCCTGCTGGTTCAGTAGCGTCTTTATATACTGCATTAATTCCGGCCCTAGAATTTGATTTAAGTTGATTAGATCTGCAGAAGGTAGAACTTCCTTGGGCTCCTCTGGCTAATACAAACAAGGCTGCGAAATATTCAGGTGAGTTATCCCTGATATCGTGGCGGGCAGACAGAAAGAAGACCCCATTATCTCGCACGCTGCTCCATTAGATAACAAACCATTCTCGTTTAATTCTAGCCTCTTTGCTGACGTAAGCTTCCCTGCTCGAAATAACTAGCCACTACTACCATCTTGTCAAAGGCAGAGTACAACCAATACGCCTCGACCTGCTGAAAGTACAATTCCAGATCGATCACTTCTTTACTGCATTTTCTCACCTCCTTTTGTCCCATTAGCAATTTCACCGCCGCTCTCTTACTACCTCTAGGTAGTATTTTTGTAACTTTTATGCTTCCATAACTAAATATCTCCTTTTGTTCCTTGCAATGAATAATAGTCTTTTTTTTTTACCCTTGCAAATTTCTTCAATATCCTCCACTTGACAGGTTTCGCATGAACTGTAGAGTACTCGTAACGGTCTTGCGTCCCTGCTACTGGTATAGAAACGGAAACGTAAACCTTCGCTCAATCAGTTCTCACCGATATTGTGGCTACCTTGAAGTAAAAAGGTAAGTTTTTGTGCTCGGTTTCTAAAACCATCTCCAAGTCTGGCGGTAGTTCCTACTGTACTTTCCTTAGACCCTCTAAATACTGGTCTGGCGACGTCAATAGTTAACCTCTTACAGCCTGCTGCATAGCTTCCTATAGTTCTGTAACTTTCCCTTGTTCATTCAAAACACTATCTTCTACCGACTGCAACCATTTTGCCAATACTACTTCCCTCTCTAAAGGTTCTCCTTCGGCTTATAGTTACCTGATAATCTGATTAACTGCCTCTTCTGTAGCTCTGGCATACCGCATTACTTCTGCTGTCAGTTGTACTAGCCCTGTGCTATTCAACACGTCCTTCTCTAAACTTACAATCTTCGTAGTGTGCCAGTCGCTCACGGCTTTGCTCCTTTTTTCCCACTGGTTAATCTCTTCTGCGGTTTAGTTCGCGTTTTAAATGTGTTCCTCATCAGCGATGCCTAGTATTGTTACAGCGTGGATCCAACCCCTCTTCTTTCGCGTATGTGTAATAACCCCCAGTGCCTGAGCCATCTCACTCCTTAATTTATCTTACGCCCCACGTACACACTCACATACCCCATCACTTCGTTTGAGCGTCCTGTGCCTTTCTGTTCCCTGACGAAATTTGTCGAACGTTTCTTCCCATCATCTCACCTCGTTACACACCTCCCATGCGTTGAATACCACCTGCATCATCCAGCGATGACTGGTTATCACTACGTCTTCCTGCTCGGCGAACAGCACTCTCCCTTCTAGGTGCTCGTTCCGTAACGTTTCCACCCCTACGAAGATCAGTCGTCCCGCTATGAACTGCGTCATCTCGCCTTCTCTGCACCTCACCTATGGGCAGGAATTTGTATTACTTTCCTCCCCCTTAAATTCATTGTTGCTCCGCAGCTTGTTATACTAATTACACTAAATCTATACCTAACCTAAGAAAATATTAAATGACTATCTCCAAGGCGTCGTTACCGTTTCATTCACGACCTCTTGTTTATCTTCCGATATCTTACTTCTCACTCTCCATTTCCTGTCAGCATTCCTATTCCAGGAATAACTTCTGGACTCCCGTGAAAATGTTTCAACCATCCTACACGTGCAGTTGTCGTTTTCATCAGCAATTAAATTTTTAAATTTACTATCGACTTAGTCTCTACCTCTTGGTATGGCCCTTGCAACTTGGCACAAAAACTTCTTTGTCTTTCCTTTCGGCGTATACGAAATTGATAGCATCACCCACTGACCATTGTTATACTGTGGCATTCTTGCCATACATGCCACTGCTTTGTCCCGTCTCTCCAGCGCTCATGTATTTGCCCTCTGTACCTTTCTTCGTTTTCTGAATGTCGAATGGTGAAGGCATTTTACGAACATATACTACTTCGTAGCCGGCCGAAGTAGCCGTGCGGTTAAAGGCGCTGCAGTCTGGAACCGCAAGACCGCTACGGTCGCAGGTTCGAATCCTGCCTCGGGCATGGATGTTTGTGATGTCCTTAGGTTAGTTAGGTTTAACTAGTTCTAAGTTCTAGGGGACTAATGACCTCAGCAGTTGAGTCCCATAGTGCTCAGAGCCATTTGAACCATTTGAACTACTTCGTATGGTGATAATACTGTAATCGTTTGGTGTTTTGAATTATAGGCAGAGACTGCTGGTTAGGCATCGCGACTATTTCTAAGTATCTTGAAAAATTATCTATGATTGTGAGTACGTACTTATTCCACGCAGGTATTTATTGAATAGACCTACAACATCAGTCCCCACAAATTCATATGGTGCTAATACTTCAGGTAACCTCTGCTATGGTACTCTCGTTCGGCACAGATCTCCTCCCTGTGCACAATATATGCAATCCGCCACACACTGGTTTACGGCCTTACGGTCGTCTGCCTATTCGTCCACCAATACCTTTCTGCCACTCTTCTGTTTGTAGATCTCCAACTTCCATGATCCTCTAATATGCGATCATGAACTTCTTGTAGCACTCTGTTCACTACCCACGATCCCAACCTCGTTTCTCTGCATAGCAGCCCATCCTACATACAAAACTGCAACTGCTTAAAATACTGCTTAGATTAGTCATCCGCTGTCTCTGTAACTTGTCAATCCTTATGCTCATTGCCCCCTATATGAAATACTGCTATTTTTCTACTTAGATCACCCGAATTTCCCAGCTTCTTCCCAAGTTTATAGGTGACTTTGAAATCAAATTAGCCTTTCTGCCCATTGCGTCATCCTACCAGAAGGATACTTTAAACCCAACAACGATTTTGATGACGCATGATGAGTTATTACTCTAAACTGTTTGCCTTACACATTACATTTGAAATATGTGATTCTATAAGTAAGGCTTAACATCTCTTTCTCCATTGCAGAATAATTTCTTTCTGCAAAATTTAGTTGTCTTGATTTCCAAGCTACAGGATGTTCTACGCTATCCATCTCTTCTGATAACACAGCCAAGTGCATGGTTTGATGCATTACATGATAAAACAAGTTCCCTAATAAAATCTGGCAATACCAATATCAGACTCGATGTTAAAGCTTCTTTCACTCTTCTAGCACTCTACTGACCACTCAAATCTAGCAGTGGTGGCGGTGATAGTTCACGACTCTTATTAATGATTTAAACTTCTTTACAGATTCTGGTTCAGAAAATTCACGTACAGCTCTAATTAATCTTGGGTGCGTTTTAGCCCCATCATTACTTATGGTATGACCGAGATATATTACCTCTTCCATCACAAAATTATACTTTACTCTACTCAGTGTTAGCTTTGCTGCTTTTAACTTTGTGGTGTTCCATATCACTCCCATAGACGTTTACGTCATCGATATACACTGAGCTGTGGTTTTAAATCTCTTAGTACTCCGTCCAACAAACTCGAAATCGTTGTAGGTACATTTTTAAATCCGAGTCGCATTCTTCTTAACTGGTAGTGTCCCCACGGTGCCAAAAACGCTATTTTTTGTCGATCCTGCGGTGCGACCTCTATCAGGTTATAACCATTCTTCTGATCCATTGTTGAAAAATATTTGCATTTCCCTAATGATACAATGTTCCTGTGACGGTTAGCAAAAGGTAGGTGTTCGTGATGGTTTTTGCATTTAACCACAAGAAAACCTATACTTTCGTGTTCCATCCGTTGATTTTTTTCGTAAGACAACTATTTCTGTCCCCCCCCCCCTCCCCTCATGCACTATTATTTTCCTGTCATTCCATAGTCCAGCTGTTGATCGATAAATTCCCGCAAAACTGGCTGCCAGTGTCTAGGTATTCTGTATTATTTGCGGTAGACCGATGATTATTTTTTCCATTCGTATACGGTATGTGTAATTTGCCTAGCTGGTAATGATCCTTTTGGAAAAAATAAATTATTAAATTCCAAAAGTAACTTTTCCATCCGTTCCTTATTTCTTCCCTCTAGGTGCTTTATTTCTCCTCGTAAGGCAGTTTTAATGGCTTTCAGCCGTGGCTGACATCCACCATATCCCATTCTTCTTCCTCCAGGATACCCGTATTAGCGATTAACAACTCCTTTCTTAATCCTACACTGAAGCGCCAGGGAAACTGGTATAGGCATGCGTATTCAAATACAGAGATATGTAAATGGGCAGAATTCAGAGTTATGGTCGGTAACGCCTATATAAGACAACAAGTGTCTGGCGCAGTTATTACAATAGTTACTGTTGCTACAATGGCAGATTATCAAGGTTTAAGTGAGTCTGAACGTGGTGTTACATCGGCGCACGAGCAATGGGTCAAAGAAACTCCGAGGTAGCGATGGATTGGGGATTTTCCCGTACGACCATTTCACGAGTGTACCGTCTATATCAGGAATCCGGTAAAATATCATATCTCCGACATGGCTGCGGTCGAAAAAATATCGTGCAAGAACGGAACCAACGACGATAGAAGTGAATCGTTCAGCGTGACAGAAGTACAATCCTTCTGCAAATTGCTACAGATTTCAATTCTGGGCCATCAACAAATGACGAACCATTCAACGAAACATCATCGATATGGGCATTCTGAGCCGAAGGCCCCATCGTCTACCCGTGATGACTGCCTGGGCCCGTCAGCTCCGACATTGGACTGTTGATGACTGAAAAAATGTTGCCTGATGCGACGAGTCTCGTTTCAAGTTGTGTCGAGCAGGTGGACGTGAGCAGGTATGGGGACAACCTCATGAATCCACGGACCCCACATGTCAACAGGGTACTGTTCAAGCTGGTGCAGACTCTGTAACGCTGTGGGGCGTAGTTGAGTTGGAGTGATATGGCACACCTGATAGGTCTAGACGCAATTCTGATAGGTGACACGTACGTAAGCATCCTGTCTGATCAGCTGCATCGATTCATCTCCATTGTGCAATCCGATGGATTTGGGGAATTCCAGCAGAACAATGCGACAACCCACACGTCCAGAATTGCTACACAGTGGATCCAGGAAGACTCTTCTGAGTTTAAACAGTTCTGCTGTCCACCAAACTCCCCAGACGTGAACATTATTCAGCATATCTGGAATGCCTTGCAACGTGCTGTTCGGAAGAGATCTCCACCCCCTCGTACTCTTACGGATTTATGGACAGCCCTTCAGCATTCATGGTGTCAGTTCCCTCCAGCACTATTTCAGACATTTGTCGAGTCCATCCCACGCCGTGTTGCGGAAGGTCTGCGTGCTCGCAGGGGCCGTGAACGACATTAGGTAGGCGTACCAGTTTCTCTGGCTCTTCAGTTTATGTCCTCTGCGCTAAAATTGTCTTTCAAAACATTTACCTTCTTTTCCTCCTTTATATTTTGTACGCGTTCAGTACCTCTTTCAACTAACTAAGCCACCTGATGAAATACTCCATTCTCTTCTAGTAGTTCCACCACATACAAAATTCCTACCAGCAAGCTAGAGACAGTCCTGGCCCGAAGTGATTTCCCAGTACCATTAGGCACAAAATCGTAGGAATCAAATCTTATTGTGATCGTTCACAGTTTAATCAGTTCGTCTTTCGTGACAGAGTCCCCTTGCGACATCTCTACACTGGCAATAGCCTCACCTGACTGAAAACATTTTTCCGTCAAGATGCACCCTATGTTGCCGAAGATCGATTATGCCACAATGATGATATAAGAAATCTAATCCTATAATCACGTCGTAGCAGTCATTTACACATGGCACTATCTCTACACATTGTATAAATTGAACCGTATCCAGGCAAAAATCCATGTCCACCAATCCTATTAGTGGGACATCCCTATCCCCCACTCCACACAGTCTGTCCCGTAGTGAGGCCCATCGCTTTCGTTTCATCAGATTGCCACTGCCCTCCGACACTCGCCCCCTGTGTCCAATACTTCCTGCAACCCTTTTATTTACTGTTCCACTTATCGCACAATCCATCTCTGTATGCGATTTAGTGGCATCCAATCTCGCTGGGGATGAGCAAAGGTGGACATCTTGATTCCCATTGGCGTTTCACACCTTATTCTTCCCCGGTCCTCTACTTCTAAAACTATTACTTCCTCTTACTTTATTCACATCACCCTGTGGTTGGCAACACTGCCTTCTTTGCATGCCCCTTTCGTTTCACCTTTAACGTTTTTATACTAGCTGCAAACACTGTCCATCTGCCCTGCATTCTAGTCGACAAATCGATCTCCTCACACCCTATAGCTAACCGCATGCTGTGCGAAAATCAATAGGACCATGTGTCCATACATGTCTTGACATTAGCGCATGCTTGTAAAATAATTTCACTGACTGCCGGATCCTGTCTTAATTTCTTAATTCATAGATACAACCTACAATTTTCCTTATCCTATCAGCAAATTGTCCCACAATTTGCTTACTATTTTTAGTTATTACCTTTAATTGTTCCCTACAGTTGTGGCACTCTTTCGTTTTGTATTTATCTGAATTAATCCTTCTTTAAATTATTCAAATGTTGTGGCTCAGTTAAGTGCTTCCGTATACCCTGTATAAGATTTAGCTTCCTCTGTTAGTCTGAATTTTGCAACACTCAATAATTCCTCATCAGACTAACCATCCATCTCAGCCAGATTTCAAAGGCCTCTTCACATATTCACATATTCGATAGCCTTACCAGAAACAGGAGCAATTGCACTTGCGACTGACAGTTCTACACCTTGTTGTAACAATCGCGATTCTATCAACGTGTGCAGTTCTGCATTATCCCTGTTAACTGTACTACCTTTCTTAAAAATATGCATACTGCTTCCGCCTCAGACAAACTTGCGTCTCTGATTCTGCCGAAGCTTTGTCCTTGACAACATCCATCTGAGAATTCAAACACACAAGACACGAAAACAAAATAAATTATCTTAATTCCTACGTCTAATTATGAGCCACCTCGACTCCCGCCATATGCCCCCAACGATTACATGTGTAACATTTTACTGTTACCGATTCATTTCGTGGCACTTAGTGGCCCTCAAGGTTACACTGTGCATATCTAACAAGCACTAATCAATCGTGACTCCCATTACCTCTAAACTAGACAGATCCATTGGTTCTCTACTCGCAATAGAATCTACTTTAAAAAATGCACGGCGTCAGACCTTTCCTCCCATAGGCCTTAGGTTCAGACATTGCTCTAAGAAGGCAACATCAATAATCTGACACCGGAGTTAGATGACCCATGAACTGTCACCCATTGAGAGTGAAATTAGACGTCAGGACGACAGTAGATGTGTTTGATTAAGTTTTTTATTCCGACCCTCGTCTGTAGTTCATCAGTAACAGCTGGTTGGAGCGACTGGTTGCCTCTAATGCGAAACAATAGACGGCCGGTACTGCTGACTGCGTAAAGAGTGGGCCCGAGTGTGGCACCACTTTAACGCCGCTGTCAACAACGTCTCCAGCTGCGACCCTGATTACGGCGCAGCAGCGCTGCTGACAGTTCCGCGGAGGCGGCCGTGACCTCTCTCCAGCGAGCGGGTGGCTCTCTGCTCCAGCAGAGGCTGCTTTCATGAGTGCAGACTCCCCTGTCCCGTGGTCGAACAGTGGACTCCGTACTGCATTCCAAGATGTCGCTCCAGGTATCACAGGCGCGTGGTGTACGAGGTGCGACAATAAAGTAATGAGACTGACGTGAAAAATAAATGTTGCTTACCGTTTTAGTCCAGTTTAGTGTTGTTTCCTTCAAAGTAGTTCCCTTCTGATTGCACACACTTTTTTCAGCGCTTCTGCCATTGATGATAGCATTTCTGTAACTCATCTTCTGTAATATCCTCCAAGACCCTCTTCACAGCTTTTTGGACATATTGTGTTGTTTGAAAATGATGTCCTTATTCCGCCGTTTTGACTCTTTCAAATAGAAAAAAGTCGCACGAAGCGATATTTGGTGAATAAGGCGGCTGTGGTAGTACTGAAATTTGTTTTGAGGTTAAAAATTGCTGTACTGACAGAGCAGTATAGGATGGCGCATTATGGTGATGCAGAATCCAATTATCAGCAATGTTGGCACGGACACGAAGAACTCTTTTACGAAGTCTTTCTAAAATTTCTTTGTAGTAATATTGGCTAACTGTTTGCCCAGGAGACACCCACTCTTTATGAACAATTCCCTTGGAATTAACGAAGCGCACATGCATGCATTTCACTTCTGACTTTGACATGCGAGCCTTTTTTGGTCTGGGTGATGCCTTTGAGCGCCATTGCGAACTTTGGCGTTTTGTCTTTGGATCGTACTGAAAAGAACCAACTTTCATCACCAGTGATAAGTTGGCTCAACAATTCTGCACTGATTTCCGATTGCTCTAACAGATCGGCTGCCACATTTTTCCGTGTTTCTCGCTGTTGTGGTGTGAGATTTTTAGGAACCATTTTTGCACAAATATTTCTCATACCAAGATCTTTAGTTATTATCAGACGAACCGTTTCTCGATTGAATTTCAGTTCTTCTGCAATCATTTCCACGTATAATCTTCGATCAGATCGTATGAGTTTGCGAGGTGCCGGGGCTAGCAGTGTATTTATCACTAAATTCTACTAGAATCCACATATGTAAATCATGCTCTAAGCCCCCCCCCCCCTATTCTAACTCCGACTTTTGCTGTTGCACAAGGATAAAAAAAATACGCGAACTGACTCTAATCAACCCTGCCAGTGGAGTAGAAGAGAGTTTGGCACCTGCAATAATTTAATTTGATAAATGAGTTAAATAAACAAAGGTTTCATTAGCATAGTGAGGAATGATAGGGTTGCTCTATCGATTAACAGAATGAAAGTTCTGTCCAAAATAACAATAGGATTTATTAAGACTAGTCACAAAATAATAAACAAAAACACCAACATTTACAATAAATCAAATTGGCTCAAATTTGATACTCATACAAACACTGTAAAGGTGAAGTTGTCCCTGAACTAGATTGTGAGGTTTAAGACGAAGTGGTATGTGGAGCCAAATTCCTTGCCACTCAAATCTGAAGGGAGGCAGACAGCTAATCTAACAATAATTGCTGCTACTCAAGACAGAACACAGAAAAAAAACGAACAGGTGCGCTCTGCTGAGCTCTGATTATCACCTAGGAAAATCCCTATCTGCCGGTGCTGCGGACATACATTACCAAAACTGTCTTCTTGGCCGCCAGAACACGATCTGGCGTACCGCAGGCGAGGGCTGGTTGCTTCGACGTCCTCGACCGAAAGGCGACTGCTGACTCCCCTGAGCACCCGTACAGGCCGAACACACAACATTCCCGCCCCCACGACAGTGGCCGTGGTTACGTACCAATCAGCAACCCGAAAACCGGCGGAAATTCCACTCCATTGCCGGAGCACTACCATTCCACCAATGGAGATTCTTGGCGCCAATTTCTGTGCTGATTTTGCTACGTCACGGCGCTATGCCCTGAGCAAACCAATCACCGTTACTATTTTGCAGAAAGTGCGGGAATTTTCCCGCCACAACTGCCTGGGTACACAAGTCATTCCCACGCCTCGCTGGTAGCCCGCCAGAAAGTGTTTTCGCTAAGTTTCTCCGAAGTAACGGAACCTCTAGCCCAGCCGCTACTTCACACCCCAGCGGGCGTGTCTCTTGACAATGTCGGCGTCTGCAAAGCATTCACTCGACTGCCTCACACACGTCGGCTTAACCCGCCTGTCACCGGACCACCCGGGTGACGAGAGACGCTGCGTGGGAAGTCCGCGTGTGAAGAAATAGCGACTTCCCACCGCATGCACTTAGAGAGGAGAATCGTAAGATAGAAATATGAGAGGGGGCTCATGCCACCTCTCAAGTTCACGCACCCTGGCCAAGTTGACATCTCTCCGTGAGGTTGATGGTCGCCCGCTGCGGGCTTCATTTTCAACATTCGTTCTGCCTTTACTAAACATTTTATGCCAACGAAAAACTTGAGCTCTAGACATAACCTCCTCTCCAAAAGCCTTCTGAAGCTTACCGTAAGTTGATGTCGCGTTTTCACCCAGTTTAACCAAAAAGAAATGGCATACCGTTGCGTAATATTATGCAGTTCCATTTCCATGACGAAAGACACAAACACGTGTTAACTTATTAACAGCACAACTCATGACTGAGCAATTGCATCGATGTGCCGCTTGGACTAGAAGCAGCTTATAGACCAAGGTCAAAGATATTGTGCCTACGCAAGCCCGCAGGGTTGCCACATCTTGCAAAGAAAATCAGCCTCATTACTTTATTGTCGCACCTTGTAGACTGTGATACTGAGACGAAAATATTTCAGTACATCGAACGGTTGAGTACTTATACGCTCCAGACTATGTTCGTTTAGGGCTCAAGACATGCACTCTAAACATTTCCGTGGTGGCAAGTGAAGAAAGGCTACCGTCCTTCTGCTACCATATCCCAGCATCGGCTGTTGTTATACCGCGCCTAGCTGACTGTGTTTCACAACGCCTGTCGGCCATGTTTTGCTTCACAATGCATAACATTCCGGCCTCCCTGCGGCTGGTTCTGCTGCAACTCACTTCCGCTCTGGCGTACTTTTTGACCGAACGCTGTCGATACGCTACAGTGTGTTCGACGCGAAACGTCTGAAAGCAAACTAGCAGGTAACATTTAGGTCAAGGGAATATTTTCGTGGCTCTGCCAGGGTGGCCTTGTCATGCGGGAAGGCACAAAGGATAAACAGAAGTATGCATCTATCCTTGAGGCCCATGTCCACCCCTTCATGTACTTTGTCTTTCGTCGACATGATGACATCTAGCAGTAGCACAACGCAACCTATCACACAGCTCGCAGTGGTGTATGAGTTTACAGTGCTGCCCTAGCCACCAAACTCCCAAGATTTAAAGCCAGTCGAGAATCTGGCGGGCCACCTCCAGTGCGCTGTTCGGGTCATGGATTCTCAAATGAAAAAGGAACATAGCACAGCTGGGCACATCACTAAGGTTAGGATGGCCCAGCATCTGTATCGGTGCTTTGGAAAACCTCATCTTGACTACCTTATTGCACGTCCAGCATCAAAAGGTGGTTATTCAGGCTTTTGACGGATGGTCACATTAATGTTTCTGGACAGTGTATAAACCTAATCACATTTGACGAGGATATATTGCTTATTTGTTCCCAACATTTGACGTCAGTTTTCTGCGAAATATAACGTCCCAACGCGGTCATAAGAGACAGAGGCTTGGAAAATAGTGAAGAAGGAACTAGATGCGACTTCTTTCGAGGCTTCATCCCAAGTGACTCAGGGAGCGCACAGGAGAGATATGTCACGATTGTAGGTGCGAGGAAATTAACCCATCTTCCCCCTACTTCCTCCGAATATGAGGCCGCGTCTTAATCACCATACGACACCTTTCCAGGTGAGAATGTTCGAACATAAGTGGCTGATACATCTCGTGTTCCTGCCTACTTCGCTTTATTCCTGGTCTACACGTAACCGTTACCTCTAAATGAGCATCAATTTAAATATCATGAAGTGCTCATGAGCTAATGGCAGCCCCGCAGGACGCCGCGTTCAAACGACGGCCCGACGCTGCCCGTCGGCAAGCGAGCCTCGGCTTCGGCACCACACGCCGACACGTGACCCACCGTGATTAATGCTCTCTAACGAGCCGGCCACGTGCGACCGCCGGGGGAGAGGAGGAGAGAAGAGAAAGCGGACGCTGCGCCTCCCCCCGGCTGGCACACGCGCCCCATCCGCTCCCGTGTGCTGCCTGGCGACCGTGAGGGGTAGCTCGCACTTCTCTCTCCGGCACGGCTCTGAAAGTCAGCATTAAGCAGGCAAAACCGCTCCAAAAACGGAAGAAAATATGAGCAGAAACTGTCATTAATACTAGCTCAGGTCCTGTTGTCAATAAAATTTTATGTCGATTGAGTGATTACGCATCAAACGTACGCCGAAACGTTACCGATTGATGAAGATACAGCAGTTAAATAACAAAGCGTCACTTAATGAGTGAAAAATGTTAATAAAATCATTTTTAAAATCGTTTGTTTGGAAGTGCCGTACCGAAATTAATCTTTGATACTCGATGAATTAGGATCATGACTTGAGTTCCTCTGTATAAATGTGCACCGAATGGGGTTTGACACTACCTGTTTCTCCCCGTCAACTATTTATTGCTGCGTCCTGCAGCATGGTCTACACAGTCGCAATAGGGCGCAAGGGGACTTGTATGACGTTCGGACACGACTTCAGGTACGTATTACAAAAATTTCCTTTTGAGGGAGTTGTTCAGGATGTATGCAACGTATCACTACTCCCATGCGGGTATATAAGCACCAGCATGTAGGTAAGGGGTTAGTGTGACACTCGTGTCTTTCCGACTTGCATGCGGTAAAGGCGGAAACATGAACTATGGCACAATTCATAGTGTAATAGGTCATCTGCTGTTCCTTATCTATATAAACGATTTAGGAGACAATCTGAGCAGCCGTCTTAGGTAGTTTGCAGATGATGCTGTCGTTTGTCGTATAGTTAAGCCATTAGAAGATCAAAACAAATTGCAAAACGATTTAGAAAAGAAATCTGTGCGGTGGGAAAATTGGCAATTGACCCTAAATAATGAAAAGTGTGAGGTTGTCCATATGACTGCTGAAAGGAACCTGTTAAACTTCGGTGACACGATAAATCAGCCAAATCTAAACGCAGTAAATTCAACTAAATACCTAGGAATTACAATTACGGACAACTTAAATCGCGGAGAACACATAAAAAATGTTGTGGTGAAGGCGAACCAAAGACTACGTTTTATTGCCAGAACACTTTGAAGATGTAACAGATCTACTAAAGAGACAGCTTACACTACTCTTGTCCGTCCTCTTTTCGAATATTGCTGCGTGGTGTGGGATCTTCACCAGATAGTATTAACGGAGTACATCGAGAAAGTTCAAAGACGAGCAGCACGTTTTGTATTATAGAAAAATATCAGAGAGAGTTTCACTGACATGATACTGGGTTAGGGGTGGACATCACTAAAACAAAGGCGTTTTTCGTTGCGGCGGAATCTTCTCACGAAATTTCTATTACCAACTTTCTGCGAAAGCGAAAATACTTTGTTTATGCCGACCTACGTCGAGAGAAAGAATCATCATAATAAAATAGGAGAAATCAGAGCTCGCACGGAAAGGTATAGATGTTTGTTTCCTCCACGCGCTATTCGAGATTGGCATAATAGAGAATAATTGTGTAGTTGGTTCGATGAACACTCTGCCGGGCACTTAAGTTTGGTTTGCAGAGTATCCACGTAGACGTAGATGTAGATGGCGACGCTGTTACCAAATGCTTCCAAACAGGGGCAACGTGCTGTAATTTTTTTCTTTGATGCCAGAGCACAAACAATAGTAGACACTCATCACACAATGAAGACTTTGTAGCGGGCAGCATGTCTGTCGGAAACCACCGTTGTGAAAAGATGCGCCAAGGAGTGTTCCTACTTTATGTGAACGCACGTCCCCACATCACAAATGACGTAACGTAGAATTTACGCTAACTCAAGTGGGAGACATTCGAGCACGCGCCCTACTGTCCTGATCTATCCCTATGCGAATACCACGCCTTCGATCCCTTAAAAAAGGCCATGAAGGGTCGGAAATTCCTGCCAGTCTCGGATGTGCACCAGGCAGTTACGGACTTCTTTCAGCAGTAGGACATGATATCTCCAACCTGCTGCATCGGTGGAATGACTGCCTCATTGCTCACGACGATTTTGAATGATGTGGATACCGATTCTGGACTGTACTGTCTTCGAACGGAAACTTTCTGATCACCCATTATACGATACGGAGCAACGAGAACACATTTGAATGTTATGTTGGTATCCAAGACCAATGCATTACTTCTAGAAGGAAAAGGAATATAATCCTACATTCGAGGACATTTTTTAGAAAAAATATTCTTACTGAAACGGTAAATGAATCCCAATGACGTCACAATCAGGAACATCCATCTGTTTGGGCAGCCCAAACGCAATGGAAATATCTGAGACCTTGTAGCTACAAACAGATCGGACCTTACTGATGACGCCAGGACATAGATGGGGAATAGTGATCATGGTGTCATCAAAGTAACTGTTGTTACGGAAGTAAACAAATCAGTGAAGAAGGCTAGAACAGTGTATGTGTTAGAAAGAGCAGATGAGCGGTTGCTAGCGTCCCATTTAGACAGTTAATTGTAATCATTTAGTTCCAGTATGTTGGGCAAAGGAGAATTATGGGCAAAGTTTAAACATAATGTAAATCCTGCTTATGACAACAAGTATGTGCCTAGTAGGTGGGTTAAGAACGGAAAAGACCATTCTACAGCAACGAAATTCGGTAAATGTTGATGAAGCAAAGACTGTTGAACTCTAGTTTCAAAACAGACAGCGCAAATGATGACAGAAGAAGGTTAGCAGCGATTCGCGCGTCTGTGAAAAGATCTATGCGCGAAGTATACAACAACTATCGCCGACATACCTCAGCAAAAGATCTGGCCGAAACACGAGATAATCCTAACCCTTGCAAAATCACTAAGCGGGTCTAAGGCTTCCATCCAGTTTTTCGTTTACCAGTCTGTTGCTGCAGTTGAAAACAGCAACAGGAAAGCCAAAGTTTTAAATTCTGCAGTTAAGAATCGTACGAACATGCCGTCGTTTGACCATCGCACAAAGCACCGTACGGACGACACAGTAATACGCAACCGTGGGGTAGAAAAAGTACTGAAAGGATTGCAAACAAATTAGTCACCAGGTCCGATGGAATTACAGTTCGGATGGCTGCTCTTTGGAGGAAAAAAAAAAAAAAAAAAAAAAAAAGGCCTCAGTGAATGGGTCAACGATGAACTTCAACGGCTGTCCTGTGACGTCCACCACGACCAAAAGCAACGAAAAAAAAGTGTTGCGTCTTTAATTAGTAATCAAAACGCCGTCTGTCCCGTGTTCGAAACCCGCCACCGACGTAAGAAGTCCCCCTCATTCTGCCAACGGCCTTGTAAAAGAGGGTGGAGTAGCGGACAGAGGTTCAGGGCACTCTCTTGTCCTTGGGGTGGGAATCTGTCCCTAAAGGCGGAAGAATCAGCAGTAATCAACGGCATGAGGATGCATAACGTATATCCACAGGACATGTGGTCTGAATTTAAAAAAGTATCATGAAGATCTCTCCTTTGGAAAAAGATTCCGAAATAGTCCCGCATTCGGATCTTCGAAAGGGGACTGCCAAGGGGGAGGTGACGATGAGAAAAAGATTGAATAACCAACGAAAGAATAACGTTCTACGAGTTGGGGCGTGGAATGTCAGAAGCTTGAATGTGGCAGGGAAGCTTCAACACCTGAAAAGGGAAATGTAAAGCCTCAATCAAGATACACTAGGGATCAATGAAGTGAAATGGAAAGAAGACATGGATTTCTGGTCAGATGAATAAAGGGAAATATCAACAGCAGCAGAAAACGGTATAACGGGAATACGATTCGTTATGAATAGGAATGTAGGGCAGAGAGTGTGTTACTGTGAACAGTTCAGTGAAAGGATTGTTCTTATCAGAATCGACAACAAACCAACACCGACCACGATAGTTCAGGTATTCATGCCGACGTCGCAAGCTAAAATGGAGAGACAGAGAAGGTATTTCAGAATACTGAAAGGGAAATACAGTACGTAAAGGGAGATGAAAACCTAGTAGTCATAGGGGACTGAAATGCAGTTGTAGCGGAAGGAGTAGAAGAAGAGTTTACAGGGGAATGTGGGTTTGGCGCAAGAAATGAGAGAGGAAACAGACTAATTGAATTCTGTAATAAATTTCAGCTCGTAATAGCGAATACTTTGTTCAGGAATCACAAGAGGAGGAGGTATACGGGTGATACCGGAAGATTTAATTTAGATTACATCATGGTCAGACAGAGATTCCGAAATTAGATACTGAATTGTAAGGCGTGTCCAAGAGCAGATCACAATGTAGTTGTGATGAGGAGTAACCTGAAGTTTAAGAGATTAGTCAGGATGAATCAGAATACGAAGAAGTGCGATACTGAAGTACTAAGGAATAACGAGACAAGCTTGAAGCTCTCTAAGGCTATAGATACGTCAGTAAGTAATAGCTCCAGTAGGCAGTGCAGATGACGAAGAGTGAAAGTCTATAAAAAGGGCTATCACAGAATTTGGAAAGAAAAACATGGATACAAAGAAGGTACCTGCGAAGGAACCAGGGGTAAACAGAAGAAATACTTCAGTTGATCGACGAAAAAAGGAAGCACAAAAATGTTCATGGAAATTCAGGAATACGTAAATATAAGTCACTGAGGAATGGAATAAATAGGAATCGCAAGGAAGACAAGACGAACTGGCAAAAGAGAAATGTGAAGAAATAAAAAAAGAAATGATTGTCAGAAGGACTGACTCAGCATAGAAGCAAGTCAAAATAACCTTTTGTGAAATTAAAAGCAAGGGTAGTAACATTAAAAGTGCCACGGGAATTCCACTGTTAAGTGTGGGGGAGAGAACGGATAGGTGGAAAGAGTACATTGAAGGCCTCTATGAGGGGGAAGATTTGTCAGATATGATAGACGAAGAAACAGGAGTCGATTTAGAAGAGATAGGGGATCCAGCATTAGAATCAGAATTTAAGAGACTTTTAGAGGACTTAAAATCAAATAAGGAAGAAGGGATGGATAACATTCCATCAGAATTTCTAAAATCATTGGAGGAAGTGGCAACAAAACGACTATTCACGTTGGTGTGTAGAATGTACGAGTCTGACGACATACCATCTGACTTTCGGTAAAATATAATCCATACAATTCCGAAGACTGCAAGAGCTGACAAGTGCGAGAAGTATCGCACAAAAAGCTTAACAGCTCAGGCATCCAAGTTTCTGACAAAAATGATATACAGAAGAATGAAAAAGAAAATTCAGGTTGTGTTAGCTGACAATCAGTTTGGTTTTTGAAAAGATAAAGGCAGCAGAGAAGCAATTCCGACATTGTAGTTGATAATGGAAGCAAGACTAAAGAAAAGTCAAGACACATTCGCAGGATATGTCGACCTGGAAAAAGCCCTCAACAATATAAAATGGTGCAAGACGTTCAAATTCTGTTAAAAATAGGTTTAAAATATAGGGAGAGACGGGCAATATGCAATATGTTCAAGAATCAAAATGAAGTAATAAGAGTGGACGACCAAGAACGAAGTTCTCGGCTTAAAAAGGGAGTACGGCAAGGATGCAGTCTTTCGCCCCTACTCTTCAATTTGCGCATCGAAGAAGCTATGATGAAAATAAAAGAAAGGTTCAGGAGTGGAATTAAAATTTAATATGAAAGGATATCAGTGATACGACTCGCTGATGATATTGCTATCATGAGTGTAAGAGAAGAAGAATTACATGATCTGCTGAATGGAATAAACGGTCTGATGAGCATATAATATGGATTGAGAGTAAATCGAAGAAAGAAGAAAATAATGACAAGTAGCAGAAATGAGAATAGCGAGAAACTTAACATCAGGATTGATGGCCACGAAGTAGATGAAATTAAGCAATTGTGTTACCTAGGCAGCAAAATAGCTTATGAGAGCCGGAGCAAGGAGGACATCAAAAGCAGACAAGCACAGGCAAAAAGGGCATCCCTGCCCAAGAGTAATTTGAGAAAGAAATCTCTGAGAACCTACGTTTGGAGCGCACCGTTGTCTGCTAGTGAAACATGGCTGTGGGAAAACCGGAACAGAAGAGAATCGAAGCATTTGAGATGTAGTGCTACAGACGAATGTTGAAAATTAGGTGGACTGACAAGGTAAGGAAATGAGGAGGTTCTGCGCAGAATTGGAGAAGAAAGGAACATGTGGAAAACGCTGAGAAGGAGAAGCGACAGAATGATAGTACATCTGCTAAGAGATCAGGGAACGACTTTCGTGGTACTAGAGGGAGCTGCAGAAGGCAGAAACTGTAGAAGAAGACATAGACTAAAATACATCCAGTGTATAAGTGAGGTCATACGTTGCAAGTGCTGCTCTGAAATGAAGAAGTCGACACAGAAGAGGAATTCGTGGCGGGCAGCATCGGACCAGTGATAAAACCGATGACACGCACAGAAAAAGCTCTAAGTCATTGGTCCTTTACTTAGTTTGCATATATGGGGAGCCTCTCGACCAAAGAAAAGTGCCAAGCGACTGGAAAAAAAAAGTGCAAGTGATTCCTATATATCTTATATAAGAACGGCCAAAGAACGGATCCGAAAAATGACAGACCAATGTCCTTAACATGGGTTTGCTGCAGAATTCTAGAACATATCCTGAGATCGAATACAGCTACAGTACACATAGCTTACGTCCACGAATCACCACTGTATTAGAACCCAGCGGTCATGTGAAACGCAGCTTGCCCTTTTCTCGCACGATATACTGCGAACTGTGGATGAAGATCAACTGGCAGATTCCGTATTTCTAGATTTCCGAAAAGTATTTGACGCGGTATCCCACTGCAGATCGCTAACGAAGGAATGAGCATACAGAATTGATTCCGAAATATGTGTTTGGTCTGAAGACATCATAAGTAAAAGAATCCAACATGGTGTCCTCGTCGGCGAGTGTTCATCAGAAACAAGGGAATCGCCAGGAGGATCCCAGTGACGTGTGACAGGATCGCTTTTGTTTTCTGTATACATAAATGATCTGACGGACAGGGTGGACAGCAATTTGCGGTTGTTTGCCGATGATGCTGTGGTGTACGAAAAGACGCCGAAGATGAGTGTCGTTATGATCATACAGGATGAGTTATACAAAATTTATGAATGGTGTGGTGCATGGCAAATAGCTCTAAATGCAGAAAAATGTAGGTTAATTTAATGCGGACGAGTAGGAAGAACAAAATCGTAACGTTCGGATGCAGCATTAGTAGTGTCCTTCTTGACACAGTCACTTCGTTTAAATATCAGTGTAACGCTGCAAAGCGATATGAAATTGAACGAGTATGTAAGAACTGTTGTAGAAGCGAATGGTCGACTTAAGTTAATTGGGAAAATTTTAGGTAAGTGTGGTTCATCTGTACAGGAGACTCTGTACAGGAAACTAGTGCATCCTATTCCTGAGTAGCGCTCGCGTGTTTGGGATCCGTACCAGTCCCGACTAAAAGTTGACGTAGATGCAATTCAGAGGGGGGCTGATAGATTTGCTGCCGGTAGGTTCGAACAACACCCAAGTGTCACGGAGATGATTCAGGAACTCAAATAGGAATCCCCGGAGGGAAGGCGACATTCTTTTCGAGAGACACAACTGATAAGATCAGAGAATCGCCATTTGAAGCTAACTGTAGAAAGATCCCACTGTCATTATGTGGATTTCACGTAGGGGCGACAAGGATAAGATACGAAACATTAGAATTCGGGCTGAGGCTTATAGATAGTTGGTTTTCGCTCGTTCTAACTGCGAGTGAAACAGAAAAGGATTTATTTATATTTCGAAGCTTTTTTACGGACCAGATTTCATTATTTCTATTTTTTGTAATTTTATAATTGTTACAATGGCCAATTTGTATTTCTGTTCTTTTCATAGAGAGTCCAACATTAAATTTTAAGTAACTTGCAGTAATACGTGTTGTTTTACAATTAATATCCATCAGCGGTGACAGCAAGAATAAATCAGTCCCAACGAACGTCAGTATTAATCTGAATCCACACCTGATATGTTCGGCAAAGTCTCGTAACAAGATGGGTCAAAGCACGGTTACGTCTACCGAAGATGACACTCATCGAAACGCCGCATTGTCTGAGAAAGTCAAAGGGCTCGAGACCCGAGAACTTCGTTTCATTTCAGCTCACGGGGAAAGAAAGCGAGATCGTGTCTAGCACGCTGACAGCTGGAACATCTTGCATCATACTGATAACGAATCGACAAATATACTGTTCAAATTCATTTTGGAATATCCTCATGGTTTCCGTAGAATTTTTTTCGGAAAGAAACACGTTACTCTTCTGGTCACAGGAAATTGATTCGTAGAGCCACCTGTGTAATGGATCTGTGCTCTCAGTGCAGTTGACGGGATCACGTTGTGCATCCTATCGTGATCGTGGCATTGCGGCTTCTGCACCCAGTTGAGTATGTCAATGTGCCACAATGGGTGCTTTCAAGCTAAAACAGTGGCGCATCCTCATTTTACAACAAGAAATATTGTCAGAACTGAAATAGTGAACGCAACAGCGACTTCAACGGAACGTTCAACTATCGCGAGACACGAAACGTAGAATATCTGCCTCGTAGTTCTCATCGTTGTTCAACACCACCCCAGCTGATGACCGCTGTCTACAAATTATGGCTCGTAGGTAGCACGACGAGAAAGCAACACAACTGCTCGCTGCCTTTTTGGATGCCACTGAGAGGACTGTACCGACCCAGACAACACGTAACAGTCCCTACACGATCAATTTAAGCATCCATTATGAATAACGGTACAGACTCCCAAGCACCACCGTGAGCCAAGAAGGTAGAAAACGGAATCCCAAGAAGATAATCTCAGTCAAAGCCTGCGGCTTCTCTCCACCGATGACTGCAGGATTTCTATGATGCCTGATGAACGTCGGCGAAGAATATGGAGCGGTATGATGCTGCATGAATTTCAGGTGTCCTCTCATTGCCTACTTCATGATACCTTCCTGCGGTATCTGCTGATCTGACCCTCCAGGGCATGCTTGCGACAAGTTGAACTGGCAGTACGCCGTAGCACGAACCCTTCTGGAGGATTCGACACCACACGGGGTAGAGGGGAGTCATTAAACGGTGAGGTTTGGGTAGCAACATGTCGACCATCTTGTTGGCAGCATGCTAAGTAGGATCCAAGCATATTAGCTGGGGGTGTTGTAACGCAATACTAAATGTTACCCAATAGCAAAGATGTTAACTTTTGCTCATTGTTTTGTATTTGTTTCACAGAGAGATCTGTTTTTAGTTCTATAAGGCTCTTTCTTTCATTCACTAGTCTCCTAGAATCCAAGCTTTTTGCGTACTTTCGTTAGTTTCTTTAATATTCTGATATATGACCAAATTAATATAAAAATCAACTGGCTGCTAAACCTCAATAAATACATGGAATGACAGAACATCTCTCTCTCTCTCTCTCGCTCGCTCGCCCTCCCCCCCCCCCCCTCTCCCTACCACCCACTCTCTCTCTCTCTCTCTCTCTCTCTCTCTCTCTCTCTCTTTCACACACACACACACACACACACACACCTATACACACAAAATCCCATACTCATCCTAGGTCTACACAGAGAAGATGTGAACGTCTACAAGAGAATTTGCTGTCACCAACTGTAGATCCTTATTTACTAGTGCGTGTGCTTCATGGCACTTCCTAACTACTAATCCTTCTCAAAGTAATCTTAAACGATACATTTGTTTACTAAATAACTTATGAAAAAGTGTCATTACTATTCCCCTTTGGATTTGCTCTAAACCTTGATCTCCCATATATCTTGTTTAAACTCCAATCTAACAGATCATCGCAAACAGGAAACAAATACGAAGGTGGCCTGCGACCATGACGTAAACTTTAGGAGACATGGTGCTGCTGAGAAGGTCGCTCGAATAACTGGTCACTTGCCGTTCAAAAATTACTATGTTTTGACGCATTTTGGGCACAACCCATCATCATAACATGAAAAAGAAAAGGGTTCGTACTAAGTATGTAGTCACCTGAGTCAGACACCAGCATCAATACTCAACAATTAAGTACTGATGCAGATGGTTGACACATGTGACTCCCTACATGGAGACTGTTGAGTACTGATGCTGACGGCTGATATATGTGGTCCATACTTTCTATGAAGACTGATGATCTGATGATGGGCTGTGCACTACAAGCGTAGATCAATAACAATATTTGGAAAGCAAGTGATCAGTTATTCTAGCGACCTATTCAGCTGTGACATAAGTCTCCTCAAGTGCGGAAGCTGCACCTGAAGTATTACCTGCCGTGATTGAAACAATTAAAAAAAACCGGAATGGCGAAGGTGGATTATTATTACAATGTTCACCTTCGTATCCATTAAACGGTGAGTTTCATAAAATGCACTACCAACTTTGCAGAAATGCCAGGTGCTATCAATGAGGGTATGTCTTCTCACTTTCTAGCATCACTGACTTTACTTTGCTCACCTCGCGTCTTCGACAGTTGTCTCGTAGATCTTTTCCCGATTGGCTTCTTCCCCATATAGGCGGATCATTCGACGTGCAGACAACAAATCGTGCAAAACTGAAGAGGCAGGGTGGGACAAAATCAAATGCTACGAAATAAAGTTATCAAACCATAGGATGTCACACGATTTTTATTCATTTAAGTTTAGCGGTAATCAAGAAACGTAAGTAAGAGCCTGATTATGTCAATTCATTAAATCAAATACCGCGGAAGCTAACTGTGTGCGGAGCACAGCAACAAGCCACATTCTAATGATTCACGGTATTGCAAGATGTTTAAAAGTTCGCGCGAGCATTCACTAAGGCACTGTTCAACAAGACAAACGATTTTTTATATAAAGCTTCTAGTGACTTGTTACACACAAACGTATACTGAGACACCGTTAACTGGGAAGAATAATTATCGGCATCGTATTCTACTTGACTGTCCCGACGGGTGTTGCCTCGCTCGTACCCGGTAGAAGAACTATAGTGAGTTACAAAACAGTCTGGCGCTTGCTCTTTCAGCGCGCGCTTCTGATTGGTCCATCGTCTTCCACCAATAACAGCTAAGTTGAAATGTTCTTCTCTCTTACATTTTTACTTTAGCTAAAGACTTAATGAAACTGTTATTAACGTTGTTCTTCTCTTTTACATTTTTACTTTAGTTAGTAACCTTATGAAATAATTACTAACCTTCTTCAGTGCAACTGTTGTTGACGGTATGGCTGTAGGTGCTTACCAGAGCTCAAATAATAAATATCAACTAACAACATTTTACTACTTCGCGCCGCATTCACTGTGTGATTTTCAGCTGTCTACAGGGTACTCCAGCATGATACAGTCACAGCTCGCACGCGCATTTCCAAACTCTTAAATCGTCTGCCGCATAACTCAGTGCATGGTATTCTCTCCCTACCTTGCTGCAACTGAATGTTCTTGTCTGACTGATAGCAAGTAGAAGTAAAATAAAAATGTAATGTGGGCGAAAAAAGTAGCAGAAACGACACATGATCAGTAGTTCCTCTGAAGACAAAACGTGTTCGTGACGCTGTCTGTTAAGTAATACATTGAATAACACTTTTTCTGTTAACTTCCCTAAAGTCTGAGGTTAAAAACCATTCTAAAGCCAAGCTCACACAAAATTGTTTTGTGCAAGACAACCGGTACCAATAGTCTTAGCCGTCATTTTCCGGTCTTAAGCATTTTTTCTTATCTTTTCCTTTGTTTTTTAAACATGTGGATTTGAACAGTTCAGTATATCTCCAGCATATGTAAACAAATGTGCTGTTGTATACCGTATCTTTATCAGGTAACAAGCATCTGTGAACAACATGTATATGGTCGTGCCCTTCTGGACAAGATGCTGTGTGTGTGTGTGTTTTTTAATATTTTAACGATTACAAACATTTATAATGTGCCGAGTTTTATCCAGTTGACATCTTGCGCATGAGGTCAGTGTAAAATGAACATGTTTTACTACAAAAAAAGTTTCAGACCTGAAGACGACAGCTAAGAGTGTTGAAACCGGTTGCTTTGCATAAAAAATATTTTGTGCGTTCTATCTTTTGTATGATTTTTAATAACTAAAACAGACTGGCCTTCAGTACTCTCATAATGAAAATGAAGGATAATAAGACATTTTATTCTGTTTTATACAACCTAAAAGAAGTTCCTCATATTCCAGTTTAGATGTCGTATTAATGTAGTGTTTCTGCTAATACACTGAGTGAAATGGAAGTCTTACATCATGAAACACCAATTCAATATTTGTCGAACTTTAGAAGGATGTTAATCACATAAAGAATATAACTATCATTCTAGTCAGAACTGACAGCATCAGTAGGGTGCAACCTCCGTGGGCAGGAATGTGCTCTTGTGTTCGATGTGGAAAAACAAAACATGTTCCACATTTCATCCTGAGGAATTTCTTTTGTATACTAAAACCACTTGTGTTCATGAAGATTACTGACAGGATGCTTTTATGAAAATATGTTTCTCCTCATCACATCCTAGGCATGACCTGTGGGTGACCAATCAGGGGAATGGGCAAACTAGTCAAGGACCCATGCATTTTTCAAGACGTTTGTGGTGTGAACTGCACGTGTGGGTTCTTGTATTATCCTTCTGGGACATGCCATTTAGTACTCCGGTCAGGAAAGGCATGGCAACAGAGTTTCCCATTCTTGCTACCTGCTGACGAGCATTCGACTTCTGTTACCAGATCAATCCTGTTGTTACGTCCATCTCCCCACTCCATGATCCCAAGAAATGGAGAGGTATAAGTATCTAGAATCCCTGCTTACTGTGATTTTTCACCGGGTCATCGACGGACACGTTGATGTCGATCTCACCGGCACAAACAGATGTGAAACTCATCGCTGAATACCACAGTATGTTACTCCATACTTCAGCTGACTCTTGTGCTGAGCCATTCAATTCTTTGTTGTTAATGGCATGAGGCACGTAAACGTCACAGCTTCCAGTAATTTGTTCCTACCGGTTCTGGTGACAATGCCGTAACGGCGTAACCTGTTCCCGGACTTCAGCGAATGTCGTCCGTCCGTTCGTCAGGGCATACGATATTCTCGGAGCGTAGCGCCTGTCGATATGATTCTCTAAAATCCCTCTCCCCAATGATTCGGTCTTTCTCGATGTCTGAAAGTCGTAGATAAGATGCAAGTGCACATCCTCTGTGCATTCTGTATTGCGATCTGTGCCTGAAAAGTTTTGGTAACGATGAGCATACCTAACAGCCACATGTACTCACAATTTCCGTTATCTGTAGGAATACAATTTTACTCTACCGAAAATAAGCCACCATAAAGTTTGAAGTTTGATCAACGTGTCCAAAAATCACGGAAATAATGGAGTATTAGTTTAGTTACTTTTGATCACGGTGTTCGTGGCTTAATACTTCCTGCTTCCGTCAGTGTAATTCTAGAGTGAAAATTTTAATGAACTGAATGACGTGCTCTCTTTTGCAGAACTATTATTGTAGGTCAGCACATGTAGAAGATATCACATGTGTGTATCTGAAGTGATAAATCATTATTGTTTGACACTCGCTAGCAAAGGTCATTTACAGAACCAGTGATAACACCGCTTTCTGGTTCTACTGATTACATGTGTTATCGATTAGCCTTCAGCTGTGAGAAGAACTGTGTTACGGTAGCCAGCTACTGGCACTGGTGAAGTCGGCGGCTTTGGGGGTGTAGGCAACCCGCTCGTCACTGCCGGTGGCGGCGTTGCTGCACGACTAGGCGCTCACTCACCCTCAGATCCAAGACGGTTTCGTCTTTATATGAAATCAGATTACTGGCTGACGCCATTCACAAAAAAAATCCCTAATTATTGAACAAAGTAGTTATTGAGTGTAGCGCTGATTGGAATAAGCAATATAACACCGAACTCTCGAGTAAATTAGCCTACTTAATTATGCTTACCTGTGAGATATCACTGCAGAATCTTACTTTTGTGATCAACATTTAAACAAAACAGGAGTAGATAAACGAAGCATAATATGGGATTAACAAAATAATAATTTATAGCTAACCCTCACAATATTTGCGTCTGTTTGGTTTGCAAGACAGAAATAAGGTAACTCGTTGAATTCGTGCACAGTGCAGTAGATGCCAATCGTGTTTCAACGTGATAAATATGGCTTTCACTGCGTTTTACAACTTTTTTGTATATGTGAATCGTTAAATCCACTTTTAAATCTTTTGATTAATGGTCGTGATGGAATCATCTGATATCAATGTATGACGCCAAACTTTGTTCATATATTATTTCAGTAGTCGCCTCCTAACAAATGATCTGCCTTCTTTTCCGCATGGCAGCGCGTATTTTACATACAAAACTTTTCACTAACTGCAGCACCAGTAATAAAGTACCTCACTAACATTACAGCAGTACCCATTTAAATCAGTGAAAACTCTACTGCATTTCAGAAGCCAAGAGGCTGAATTGAATTGATCAGTGACTGTGTACCATCACTCAACTACACTCAGCTGTGAAGGACTGCTAATCAAAATTTTTCTAGCACTAAGATCGCAGCCGGGTATCCCAATGTCGCAAGGCATCTCACTAGAGTGTTTCAGCACCCACATCTACGAAGGAAATGGCAATTAATGTTTAACGGGTCCAGAGACAAAGTCATTAGAGACGAATCACTTTTGGAGAGATGTCTAAGAACATAAAGAAGATTTATTAAGTGAATAAACAAGTGGATGCAAATTTCGTGTAAGTATCCTAGAAGTGAAGATGAACGCAATGAAAACCAGCAAAAACCACAACAACGATTTACTAACTACCAGAATAAAAATCACAGGTTGTAGGAAGTGAGGTAATGTTAATGTCTTGGCAGTAAAATTATGCAAATTGTGGAAGCAAGGCTTTACTGAAAATAAAGGAGTAGAATTTCAAAAACTTTGCACATGAAAGTGAAACCTGCATGTGGAACACCATATACCAGGTGTCTATTATAACGTGAGACAACTAAATTTCTTGAAAACGAAGTATCTTACGAAAAGAATGTTCTAGGTTATAAGTTAATATTATTAAAAGGGATATCTGTCTGTGCTGTACCTGGCCACCTCTTAATCGGCCATTCAGTGAGGGCGGGGTCAGATTTATATTTTCCGCCGCCGCCCCCCCCCCTCCCTCCCACTTTACGGCATATTCGAATTCTATACCAAAAATTATGCACGGTTTATTCAAACCATTGTTTCCTCTTCGTAGCAAATGGCGCTATAATCTAAAAAGAGCAAGTGTGCCGGTTTTTGCAACTAAGATCCGACCCATTTGAGTCAACCTTTCAATTACAGTGTAAATGTAATATAAATGTAACATAAAGTAATTTAGGAAGCTGGCGACCATTATTGCAATAATCAGTATTCTTGGGTTCAGGCTGACTATGTCGCAATGGTAAAAGTCAAATATCGGCAAGGAATGACATTAATGGTTATATGACGCGTTTTGTAATTTATCATCATCTGATACCCAATAGAGATTTCTGCACTTAGGTATGGCGTCGCAGACTACCTTTGTGTGTTCTAACGGTTGATACTGATGTTCGAACTTTACTTGCGTGTTGTAAATGTGATTTTGCAATACAAGTTGACATTTCTAGCAAGTGAACTACTGGTGTGGTAGCTTCCTGTTCCCTACGAAATGCAGGAAGATCTGCAGCGGATAGGCACTTGGTGCAGGGAGTGGCAACTGTCCCTTAACATAGACAAATGTAATGTATTGCGAATACATAGAAAGAAGGATCCTTTATTGTATGATTATATGATAGCGGAACAAACACTGGTAGCAGTTACTTCTGTAAAATATCTGGGAGTATGCGTGCGGAACGATTTGAAGTGGAATGATCATATAAAATTAATTGTTGGTAAGGCGGGTACCAGGTTGAGATTCATTGGGAGAGTGCTTAGAAAATGTAGTCCAGCAACAAAGGAGGTGGCTTACAAAACACTCGTTCGACCTATACTTGAGTATTGCTCATCAGTGTGGGATCCGTACCAGATCGGGTTGACGGAGGAGATAGAGAAGATCCAAAGAAGAGCGGCGCGTTTCGTCACAGGGTTATTTGGTAACCGTGATAGCGTTACGGAGATGTTTAATAAACTCAAGTGGCAGACTCTGCAAGAGAGGCGCTCTGCATCGCGGTGTAGCTTGCTCGCCAGGTTTCGAGAGGGTGCGTTTCTGGATGAGGTATCAAGTATATTGCTTCCCCCTACTTATACCTCCCGAGGAGATCACGAATGTAAAATTAGAGAGATTCGAGCGCGCACGGAGGCTTTCAGACAGTCGTTCTTTCCGCGAACCATACGCGACTGGAACAGGAAAGGGAGGTAATGACAGTGGCACGTAAAGTGCCCTCCGCCACACACCGTTGGGTGGCTTGCGGAGTATGAATGTAGATGTAGATGTAGATGTACGAGGCTGATTGTGGTGAGTTCCCAGACCATCAGGGTGCTTGATTTCGGCAGCGGCCCTCTAACCCCGCCATAAGAGTGACCATTTCGGTGTGTGTTTCGATTCAACCGCCGTAGCTCTCGCGTTGGCCGTCTCGCGCGTAATGGTGGAATGCAAACCACAACTAATGTAACAAGAGAAAATGTCCATGAAGTGACAGGTACATCAGCCATGGATACACATATATCATGTAACCACTCACATGCTCGCCCCATCGCTTAGCGCCTCACCGCGCAACACGGTCCCAGCAGCCGTGCGGTCTTTATGAGCATGAGCACCGAACGTCTCCGTGCCACTCCTCTCTGTAGCCTGCGCCGGTACAGCTGGCGTAATGGACATTGCAGAGAAGGCGGAAATAACTTTAATTTATGGCGTAGCCGCTAGAAAGTTGGACGATTTTTACGTTGAATATTTTGCTGATAGATCACGATTCCATGCAACAATTCATTCTGTTGTACAGCAATTTACTATCGAAGAAAGTGTGCAACTAAAAAAAACCTCAGAGAGCGACTGTAACGGGGATCACCAATAAGTAGTTGCTAGGGTGGCTCATAATCGACATGTAAGTACCTGAGACATATCGCGGCAGTCTGGAATTGCTCACACAAATACCATCCCCAACACATCTTCATCCATCAAGAACTTCATGAGAGTTATTTTCAGGATCGGATGCGGTTTTCCAATTGGGTTCTCATGCAAATACGAAGAGACCCGCAATTCTTTAGTCTGGTTCTGTTCTCTGATGAGTGAACATTTTGGAAGCGCGGCGAAATTTATCAGCATAGTATACATTATTGGATTGTCGAACAGCCGCACTGGATACATCAGGATATTCGTCAACGTCCCTAGTGCTAACATTTGGTGTGATATCATACGCGAGAAACTAATTGGTCTCGTTGTTATAGAAGGCGCATTGAACGGGGAAAGACATTTTAAATTATTTTAGTGCTACTCATTCCCCAGTAATGCGGCCTGGCGTATCATCCGACCTTACGTCGCTAAAATTTTTCTTGTGGGGTTATGTGATGGACAAAGCTTATGCATAACTACCAACTACTCTACAGAGCACAGTCCGCAGCTCGTGGTCTCGCGGTCGCGTTCTCGATTCCCGAGCACGGGGCCCCGGGTTCGATTCCCGGCGGGGTCAGGGATTTTCTCCTGCCTCGAGATGACTGGGTGTTTGTGTTGTCCTCATCATTTCATCATCATTCATGAATGTGGTGAGTTTGGACTGAGCAAAAGTTGGAAATTTGTACTGACGCTGATAACCACACAGTTGAGCGCCCCACAAACCAAACATCATCATCATCATCATCATCATCTACAGAACGAAATATAACGTACCAGAAATGCATGCGCAAACATTCCACCGGAAACGCTTTGAAATTGTGTCCATGCATTCCAAGCACCAATTAATAAATTTATCGAAATGGAAGGTCGTCAGTTATTGTGAATTATAACTATGATTTGAGGCAATGGAGCTCACTGAAATCAAGTATCATGGTGGTGAGAGGCAGAGGATCTCACCGACATGAAGCACACCAATCGTTAAATGGAACGGAACTCACTGACAGCAAACATCCTGATCGGAACAGAAATCTATTCCTCCAAGTCGTTGTTCTTGGCTCACGCTAAACGTAGTTTCTAACTAGACACTGAAACGGGTAAGCATATTGCACTGTGCTACCAAATTTTTAACACTAAAGTAAATTTCGAACGTAAATATCAACCGTTAGAGCACAAATGTTTACATTTGTAACCTAATTGAAATGTAGAATCAAATGTGTCGGTTCCTGACTGCAAAAAAATACACACTTAATATTTGTTGACTACAGCGCCTTGCTCCAAGAAAGGGAAACAATGGTCTGAGTAAGGTTTTGACGTAGGAGCCGAAATTTTAACATAAATGGAAGAGGTTCCTTTCGAGAATAAGAAGCGAACTCCGGCAATACAAGAGGAGTGACAACGAGGTGGCCAGTTGTAGCACAAATAGACGTCTCCTTTACTAATATTAACTTTTTACCTACAACATTTTTTTTGTACGATGCGTCGTTTTCGAAATATTTAGTTGTCTTAAGTTAAGAAAAGCACCGGTATATGTGCAAGACTCTATACCTACATGCTGTTCATCGGTAGATAACTATGTTTGAAGTTAAGTTTAAATTCAAGCAAAACATGTTAGTCTTCAAAATTATTAATGTTCCTAGTGAATATATTTAAATTTAACATAAAAAACATATTTGCCTTCCATACTATACTCTTATGAACCGAAATATTATGAGGACTGCCCACCGTCAGACTACGGCCTGGTGGCATAGCGGCCAAGTGAAGCACACACTGGGGTGACAAGTCATGAGAAACCTCCTAATATCGTATTGGACCTCCTTTTGTCAGTGCAGCATCTCGACATCGCGTAGATCCAACAAGTCGTGAGAAGTCCCTGCAGAAATAGCCGACCACACCTGCAAAAGTGTTGCCAGTGCAGGATTTTGTGCATGAAGTGACCTCTCGATTGTGTCCCATAGACGTTCGATGGGATTCACGTCGGTCGGTCTGGGAGGCCAAATCATTATCTCGAATTATTTAGAATGTTCTTCAAACCAATGGCGAACAACTGTGGCCCGGTGACATGGCGCATTGTCATCCACAAAAATTGTTTGAGAACAAATGGTCTCCAATCAACGAACGCTTCAGTTGGACGAGAGGACCTAGTCCATTCCGTGTAAATACAGTCCACGTCATTATGGAGCCACCATCAGCTTGCACAGTGACGGCTTGGATCCATGGCTTCGCGCGGTCTGAGCCTTACTCGCTCTCGACCATCAGCACTTACCAACTGAAATCGTGATTCATTTGACCAGGGCACGGTTTCCCAGTCGTCTAGGGTCAACTGGTATGGTTATGAGTCCACAAGAGGCACTGCAGGAGATGTCGTGCAGTTAGCGAAGACACTCGCTTCGGTCATCTCCTGCCATTAACGCCACATTTCACAGCACTATCTTAACGGAAACGTTCCTAGAACGTCCCTCATTGTTATCTGCGCTTATTTCATGTAGTGTTACTTATCTGTCAGCACTGATAACTCAACGCAAACGTCGCTGCTCTCGATCGTTTAATTTAACGCAGTCGGCCACTGTGTTGTCCGTGGTGAGAGTAATGGCTAAAATTTGGTATTCTTGGCACACACTTGACACTATGGTTCACGGAATACTGAATTCCCTAACAATTTCCGAAATCGAATATCTCAAGCGTCTGGCTCCCACTACCATTCTGCATTCAAAGTCTGTTGGTTCCTGTCATGCGCCTTCTCACATGAATCACCTGAGTGCAAATGACAGCTCCGCCAATGCATTGTCTTTTCTACCTAGTATGTGCGATACTACCGCCATCTGTATTTGTGCATATCACTATCCAATGAATTTTTCACCTCAGTGTATAAGTGGAGCAGGGAATCTGGAATCATTCTCCGACAATAAGGACGGAAAGTGAGGTATCCAGTGATAGAAGCGACCTTGACAAAAGGCAGAAAGTTGTAGGTGGGTGGGTGGGAATGAGCGTCTCGAAAACGGCGAAATCAGTAAGCCGACCGCGTGCTACTGACGTGACATCCTGTGCGAAGTAGTTGCAAAAGATAAAACCACGAGTGGGGCACAATAAGTTGCACGTCCATGCTTCATCACAGAACGTGTAGATCGAAGACCTGCCTGCTAGGACAAGCGGCGATCTGTAGCAGATCTGACGACGTAGTACATTGCAAGTGCAGGCACATGTGATTCGGAGCAATCGATCAGGGCACATTGTTGGCAATTGCCTCTTAATGCTGAACAACACGGGAACCTGTCGTCGGTCATATGCCTCTGCTTCTTCGTCAATAGCACCTTCTAGATGACCTATAATTATCTGCAAGACAATGTGGCACTCTATCCCTTCCTAACTCTGTAAGAATACTTGAGGACCACACCACGGCACGGGAGATGCTTGCGTAGCACCAGCCACCCACCTCAGCTGACGTGAATCCAACTGAGTACAATTGGGATACCGCTCAGCGATGTGTGTGTCACCTTGAGCCAATTACGGCCATTCTCTATAAATTATGGATGACCATTGAACAGCCATTTAGCAAGATGGCTCCTCAAAAATTTCATCACCTCATGCAGCTCATGCCACGACGCGATGCATCGTCAGTAATAGTTGTGTGTCTAGGTTGGTTGAAGGATAGGGAAGAAAGTCGATCGTGCCCTTTCACAGGAACCATACCGGAATTTGCCTGAAGCGATTTAGGGAAATCATGGAAAACTTAAATCAGGATGGGCGGACGCGGGTTTGAACCGTCGCCCTGCCGAATGTGTGCTAACCACTGCGCCACATCGCTCGGTAGGTGTGTCTAGTTCAGTTGGTTATGAGTTCACGTAGTGATATGAATATTTTCAATTGTCTCCAGAAACTTTGACATGTCGTACTCACGCAATGACGTATTTACATGTTTTTAAACTGTCAGTGATATGAGCGAGAAAGATAACAGAGGAACTGTAAGGTCGAGTCTCGAAAGCGAGAGCGAGGTCATTATTCTCAAACTCAGAGAGGATGGCAGAGGTATTACCAGTCTCACGCCACGTGCAAGATCATCGGCCTCACAGGAAACGTAATGGAGACAAATCTTCTATCTTCTTTGTGTGTATACAGTGCCTACAGCACCAACTCTGTTTGTAACCTGGGAGGAAGCAGTACAGCAGGTTCTCCGCTGAAAAACTGTCAACGGTTTTAGAGGTATAGAAGAAGGGTCCGCTCGAAGAAGGGCCTTGTTAGAGAGAAGACATGACATGCGGCCTTCTTCATGAAGGATGAGCCTCTGCTCCCGAAGCCGGATCCATGACTGACGTTGCTGTCGCCGCAGCCGCAGCAACGCACGTTGCAGTATGGAAGTAAACCATCAGAGCGCAGCAGACCCCTAGCGGAATTATTCCCGTTTTCTCCCATACGTATTTTTATCATTATAAATTGTACATCGAAATGCATTAAAAACACATGCAGTTTTTGCACTTTTCAGTCTTAAGAAATTATTTTACATGACCGGCCCAGGCATGTTGGTACCCGTACTCATTTTCCAGCTGTCGGTTTCATGAATGGTTACAATACTGCTGTCCACCATTGTAAGGAGTATTAAAGTGAGGCCCTTTCATCCAGAGCATTTCTGTTTAGATTGATATGCGCGGCTGCTCTTTTACAGGACTCTTAGTGTTACATTGATATGCGCGGTTGTTCTTTCAGGGGACTCGTAGCCTTACATTAATTTGGCGACCGTATTTTATTCAATTTTCTCAGCTAGTTGAGCAGCGTAGACTCTTTGAGTTGTCTCTCTCTGCGACAGAGCAGGGGGGCATGTTTGCCTTTGCTATGCTCTGCAGGCTTCCAACCAATCAGGTAGCTGGCGTTTATTTTGCACCATGCTTGCGACTAAATTGTGAAACACTTGGTTTTGGGGAGTCGAGCTATGAGTTGTGGCAATTCAGAGACGGCAGCAGCAGTTCAGGGAAATGGTCGGAGCGTTCCAGTTGTTTGCTAATAAACAACGCTTGAAGTCACTTCAATCGTGTGGTGTTCTCATCGCACGGTTTATTTCTCAATCATTTCGGGTGTTAATTACGTAAGTGAAATGATATATAAGCGAGAGATGTTACACAGATCCAGAGATCTTTAATTGGTCACTGAATAGTGTGCTAGTCACTCAGTCTGAGGTATTATGCAGTGTTATGCACACAATTTCATCACTCTCTCTCGCACTTTCGATTGTTCTTTGGCCTGGTGGAAATCGCATATAAAAACTTGAATATTTGTAATTGCTAGAATTTCGACTTACGTCCCTTGAGTATTGTGAATCCCACATGGCTTGTTTCCACTATGTATTGGTTTTAAGGGAAAGCACATTATCCACTTGAATTTCCTGTTACTCATTTCTGCTTTCCTAAACCATTTATTGAATATTCACCCGAACTTATGGTGCATTCTCTGTCTGACGCCATCTTTTGCCCATCTGTTGTAACTATGCCCTTCCTGCCCATTCAGTGGTAGCAAATAGTGTAAATAATTAAGTAACTCAGTTCGCACAGTTTCCCCATATCAAAAGTGATAAATATCCCGTTCTTGGCATGTGTAAATTTTAGGGTTTGACGAACGTTCTGACGCTGGTTCGTGAATGCAGAGTGGTTGTGTCTTTTTTTCTGTAGTGCGTGTGTTCATGTCCCTACCAAATAACTTGCAAAGAGCATGGTAAAGACGCCTTCAGCGTTCCGTGATAGTTCATACAATTCCTGTCGTCGAGTCACATCATTAAAATTATTTGGAGAGGCACCCTACGTCCATATGCATACTCCGCAAGCCACCGTACGGTGCGTGGTGAAGGGTACCCTGTACCTGCTCCACTCGAAAATAGAGCGAGGGAAAACGACTATCTGTATGCCTCTGTACGAATCGCTATTTCTCGTATCTTATCTTCGTGGTCGTTACTCGCAATGTATGTTGGCGGCAGTGGAATCGTTCGGCAGTCAGCTTCAAATGTCGGTTCTCTAAATTTTCTCAATAGTGTGTCTCGAAACGAACGTCGCCTTCGCTCTAGAGATTCCCATTTGAGTTCCTGAAGCATATCCGTAACACTTACGTGTTGCTCGAACCTACCGGTAACAAATATACCAGTCCGCCTCTGAATTTCTTCGATGTCTTCCTTCAATCCGACCTATGACGGATCCCAAACACTGAAGCAGTACTCAAGAACAGGTCGCATCAGCGTCCTATATGCGGTCTCCTTTACAGGTGAACTACTGTTTCCTAAAATTCTCTCAATAAAGCGAAGTTGACCAGTTGCCTTCCATACCACAGTTCCCACATGCTCGTTCCACCTCATATCACTTTGCAACGTTATGGCCAGATATTTAAACGACTTTACTGTGTCAAACAGGGCACTAATAATACTGTATCCGAACATTACAGGTTTGACCTTTCGACTAGTCCATATTAACTTACACTTTTCCACATTTATGACACCAACTGGAAATTTTGTCTAAGGCGTCCTGTATCTTCCTACGGTCACTCAACTTCGACACCTTACCGAACAGTACAGCGTCATCAGCAAATAACAGCAAACAAAAGCCCAACCTGTCAGCCGAATCATATATGTATACAGAGAACAACAGCGGTCATATCAGACTTTCATCGGGCATTCCTGACGATACCCTTGTCTCTGATGAACACTCTCGGTCTTGGACAACATACTGGGTTCTCTGTTTTGCACAACAGTGCCTCGTGAAAAGAGCGTCATGTTGCTTCCACGGATTCACATTTCAGTTTGCGAAGCTTTTCCGTAATACGTGTGTTCTGATCGAACCTACAGGTTACAAAACTAGCAGCACGCCTCTAAACTGCTTCGATGTTTTCCTACAGTCCGACTTGGTGGGGATCCTAAACACTCGAGCAGTAGTCGAGAACGGGTCGCACTAGTGTTCTATACGCCATTTCCTCTATATTTTAGCTACCCTTTCGCAAAATTCTTCCAATAAAATGAAGTCAAGCATTCTCCTTCCCTCTATCAACCTCATGTGCTCATTCCGTTTCATACCGCTTTGCAGCGTTGGACCTAGACATTTAATCGATTTAACTGTGTCAGGCAGCACATTACTACTTTGGTTATTTTCATATTGACTCACTCTAATTTCAAAATTCCATCTGTCAGTGTTCAGTTATATGTTGATCAGCTTTACACTTTGTGGTTTTGGCATGAACCTACCAGTTATTTTCACACTGATGTTTAGTTACATAGGGTATGCCTTCCAATTACTAGTTACACGATTTATTGCAAGTGTGTGCTGCTACGTTTATTCCTTTGTCTTCCCAAAGTAAGGCTGCGTTACTAAATTGATTGTAGGGTAATAAATTCATTAATAATAAGGCGTAGTTTCGCTGGGTCATTACCTAAAGATACTACTAGCTACAGTAGCCCGGTTACCGCTGTTTACTCACATTTCATTGACAGAGTAGTGTAAACCTCGTTCTATAGTTTTTGGTGGACTTCTCGTGAGAACGAATTAAGGATAACTGGAGGGATCGGCTGAGTGGCGAGGGAGCTTAATTGGCCCGAGCGCTGGGTCCGACGTGGCAGGCGGCGGTGCGTTGTCTTAGGCCGGCGCCGCCTGTTGGTTTTGTTGTCCAAACCTGGTTCTTTGGGGCTGCTGGCCTTGGGCGCGGGTCTCACGCCGCTCTCCCCCTGCTCTGCTCTCGTTTTTCTCTCAGACACCCACGGGAGATAGGTGGGCAGCAGCAGCGACCGCAGTGATTAGGGAGGCAGCAGAGGCAGCGGCGGCGGCGGCGGCGGCGGCAGCGATCACGGCGCGTGCCCGCTCGTCTCCCAGGCCGTGCCCCCCTCGCTTTAATCCCAATCGCAGTCTTAGTTTGTTACTGTAGTGCTGGCCCCTCTGGGCGCTCTCCTCTCCCGAAGTATGTAGTCCTCAGAACAAACTTAACATCTTACAGTTGGTGCAACGGAGGGACGAGGACGTTTCATGAAACTTTCACTCTGGCTAATAAGAACAGGTCGTCATGGCAATATCTTCTGCGTATTCCACTTGAATAATAGACCGAGACTATCATTCTACACAATAGCTGTCTAGAAAATTTCACAGAGCCGGAGAAGTCGAAATTGGTGACAAATATAAAACTTCGACAAGGTCCCAGATTCGAGTCACTGTGGGGAAGGAGGATCTACCAGGAAGTTTTGGATGGATAGGAGGTGGGAGACAGTGCAAGACATCAGTCCAAACAAGTCACCTGGAGTAGAGGACGTTCCGTCAGAAACATCGATATCCATCGGATTTCTCGGAGAAAGCTGCATCCGCATCAGACTTAACATCTACATCTACATCACTACTCTGCATTTCACTCTCTAACGGCGCGTGAGAAGAACGAACACTTAAATCATTCTTTGCGAGTTCTGATTACTCTTATTTATTACGATGATCAAATAGATTGGAGACAATAAAATATTTTCACATTCAGAAGAGCAACCTCATGACAAAAAATTCATAAAAAGATCTCGCCGCCGGCCGCTGTGGCCGAGCGCTTCTAGGCGCTACAGTCTGGAACCGCGCGACAGCTACGGTGGCAGGTTCGAATCCTGCCTCGGGCATGGATGAGTGTGATGTCCTTAGATTAGTTAGGTTTAAGTAGTTCTAAGTTCTAGGGGACTGATGACCTCAGAAGTTAAGTCCCATAGTGCTCGGTGCCATTTGAACCATTTTGAGATCTTGACGCGACGCTAAACGTCTTCGTTTAAATGATTGCCAACCCAATCCACTTATCATACCCATGAATTTTTCTCCCCTATTTCGCGATAATACAAAACGAGCTACCTTCGTAGTACTTTTTTGATGGCCTCCGTTAATCCTACCTCATAAGGATATCATACCGCACAGCAATACTCTAGTGTAGGACGAACAAGTGTAGAGTAGGTGATCACTTCGGAAGATCTTTATGCCTTTTACCTTAAAAGCTGAAAAATCACGTACGAAATGAAATTTCCAAGAGAGACTGCTTGTGCAACACGTCCCAAAGAATATCAGATTCTGCGGAGTATATGAGGACGTTGAACTGTTTCATTTCAAATTCTGACATGGATGCTACACACGTAGATCGTCTGCTACTCCAGACAAAGGGGAAAATTATTTAATGCTTGTCCGAGGTCAGTTCAAAAACTTCTGGAACATTCGTAATTTTGTAGCAGTGGTGTTTTGGAGAGACAGGCGGTTGGCATCCCTGCACACCCCTGTGTTTAATGTGTAGCTGCCGGAAATTTGATTGTGGCCTGTTAATTATTGTTCAGTGCTGTACTGTGTGAGTGTGTGTTTGTCGCACAGTTTGCGAATTTCTAGATGGCTGAGTTCGAGGAGCAACGCGTCTGCATTCAGAATGCGTGAAACTCAAGAAAACCTGCACAGATAAATAGCAAATAATGGAGGAAGCCTTAGGTTGAAACGTCCCCTTTGAACAATTATACATGACTGTCCTTAAACTGACACACAATAGTTTTAGCGCAACGCAATCTGACTTTCAATAATCCCTACAAAAGAATGGCCCTGACTAACATTAACCTATACCTTTCACAAATCACTTACCTCACAAAAATCTTCGTTACTCGAACTACTGCAATACAGCGAGCGCCACTACTGCCAGCTAAATAAAAGATTCAAACTACGGAAGGCACTAACTACTGATAGGCATAGTTAGCAAATGAAAGATTTTAATAGAGAACAAACAATGTATTTACCTTAATAGTGTTGAAAAATCATAATATACATAGCAGTTCATGACATCCAGTCTTACAAATTTCAAAACTCCGCCATTTCTCTCCCCACATCCAACACTGCTGGCCTCTCACCAACTGCGCAACGCTACGCGCTGTTGACATCCAGCTGCCGCTGCCCAACACTACAATGGCAGACAACAATGCAAACTAGCCACAGACTGCACACAGCACAGCCAGTGATTTTCATACAGAGCGCTACGTAACGTTGCCAATAAGAAAACATAAACAGCCTACTTACAAGGTGACGAGTGCTTAGGCCATACTCGGTATTACGAATGGTTCATATGATTTAAAAATGACCGGACGGAAGTTAAGGGAGACCCTTGTTCAGAACATCCTTCGACGTCTACAGACGACGCTCACGTCGGGAACGTCAGTGAAACTGTGCATGCCAATCGAAAGCAGACTGCCCAAGAGATTGGAGAAGTATAAAACATTTCAGTTGGATTGTCACGAAATCCTGACATAGCTGCGCTGCGGGCGGAAACCTCTATATAAGACACCGAGTGTCTGGCGCAGTTGTCAGATCTGTTACTGTTTTACAGTGGCACGTTATCAAGATTTAAGTCAGCTTCAACGTGATGTTATAGTCGGCGCACGAGCTATGCGACACACCTTCTCCGAGGTACCGATAAAGTGGCGATTTCCCCTTACCACCATTTCACGGGTGTACCGCGAATATCAGGCATCCGGTAAAACATCAGATCTCCGACATCACTGCGGCCGGATCCTGCAAGAACGGGACCAACGACGACTGAAGAGAATCTTTCAATGTGACAGAAGCGCACCCTTCCGCAAATTGCAGCAGATTTCAATGTTGGGCCATCAAAAAATGTCGGCGTGAAAACTAATCAACGAAACACCATCGATATGGGCTTTTGTAGCCGAGGGCCCGCTCTTGTACCCTTGATGACTGTACGACACAAATGGATACAGACACTAATGGATACAGACGGACGGACTTGGCCAATTCCAGCTGGACAATGTGACACCCCGGACGTCCAGAATTGCTACCACGTGGGTCAAAGAACACTCTTCGGAGTTTAAACACTTCCTCTGGCCATCAAACTCCTCAGATATGATCATTACGGAGCATTACTGGGTGCCAGTAACGTACTGTTCAGAGGAGATCTCCACCACCCTCGTACTATCATGGATATATGGACAGCCCTGCAGGATTCATGGTGACAGTTCACACCAGCACTACTTCAGACACTTCGTGATCACCAATCCTAATGTTAAGTTTCTCACTGTTCTCCTTTCTACTAATTCTCGTTGATTTCGTCTTTCTTCGATTAACTGCTAGTTCATATTTTGTACTCATTACACTATTCATTCCACTCAAGGATCGTGTAAATTTTTTTCGTTTTCACTGAGGATAGCAATGTTGTCGCGAGTTTTAGCAGTCATCATTTCGCCTGCCATTTCAATTCCGCTCTTGAACATTTCTTTTATTTCAGACATTGGTTCTTCGATGTATATCCCAATTTGTTACCACTGCAACAATATTACATACCCTCCTAATCCCTGAAACTTCATTTGGTTTCCTCCTCCCCTTCTGTGTGTTTCACTTTTTCTTGACGGGCGGTGTATTATGGACAGTTGTCTGAAACTCAGTGGCAGACGGGCGCCAGGAACAGTAGCATACGTAATAGCAAGTGTGTACGTGAGGTCTAGGCTGGCCCGCAGTAATAAATCTTCCGAAACGGGCGGCTGAAAGCCTTCGGTAGAGTCCCTTAGGTGCTAATGTGGTACGACATTCCTTATTGTGAAGGACGATGTAACTCTTGGTGCAGCGAGCAGAACACAGCGAAGGCAGGTGAGGGGCGGCGGCCCGGCGCTGCGCTGCACGGGAGCCGCCGGACGCCTCGTTACCCAGCATTCAGCGCGCTTGCGTCTGCGCCGCTGATTGTCGCATTGTCAGTCCGGCTGGCGGCTGGCGGCTAGTTAGTTACCCAGGGTTTGTCTTGCGCCGGCCGACGAGTAATGTGGGCGGACCGCGGCCAGCCTTCTCACTGTTTGTGCATACGCCGACGGCGCCCGAGCCGGCGCGCCTGTTTCTGGCGCCCTGACTACGTCACTCGGAGCACGTACATTCTCAATAACAAGGTGAATTGAGTCAGTACTGTTGGCCACTAGCGAAACCTCTTATGAGTGTGCGCTGAATGAGAATGTCCGAATCCCAATTGTATCAGGGGTGATCAAAAATTTACCTTCCGAAGGGCGAACTGTTGGCCAATCAGGCAAAAGCGCAGTCAACACTGACGCAAACATCCCACCTATGCCCCACGTTGAACATACACGTTTGGTAAGACACCATGCCCTGCTGCGACTCCCACCGATCGGCTGCTATGTTGTACAGGGTGTTCGGAAAACCCCCGTTACAAACTTTTAGGATTTGTAGAGACGAGTGAGTAGATAATACACCGACCAGCCAGAACATTAAGATCACCGACCTACTATTGATATAAGCCCGGTCAGGCGATACCAGCGTCACCTTGCGAGGAAACACTGCTAGGCAGACACATGCACTGTGGTATCAGCGAGCGTGCTGGTCGTGTGGAGAATGGGGAAGGCGCGCTATCTATCTGAGTTTCACCGAGAGCAAATTTTGATGGCCGGAGTCTCCGCACGAGCATTTCGGAAACTGCAAGGCTTTTCGAATGTTCGACGAGTTCTGTGATGAGCGTCTTCAACACGCGGTGAAACCCAGGAGAAACAATATCCAGACGTCGTGGAGTTGAGCAACCACCTCTCATTACAGATATCGCACGTCTTAGGCTGGGGAGACGTAAAACAGGAGAGGCAGCGAATTGGGGAGGAACTAACGCAAGACTTTAATGCTGGGCAGAGTACAAGTGTGTCTGAACACACAGTGTATCAAAGACGCGTAACGATGGACACCCGTAGCCAACGACCCATGCATGTGCCAATGCTAACACCACAACATTGGAAACTTCGATTGAAATGGACACGTGACGGCAGTGGCATTTTTCAACAATACAATGCGCCATGTCACAAGGCCAGGAGTGTGATGGTGTGGTGTGAGCAACACAGTGGTAAGTTCAAATTGATGTGCTGGCACCCCCATCTCGCCATATCTGAACCCGATCGAATACATCTGAGATGTGATTTAACAACGGCCGCGGTGGTCTAGCGGTTCTAGGCGCTCAGTCCGGAACCGCGCGGCTGCTACGGTCGCAGGTTCGAATCCTGCCTCGGGCATGGATGTGTGTGATGTCCTTAGGTTAGTTAGGTTTAAGTAGTTCTAAGTTCTAGGGGACTGATGACCACAGATGTTAAGTCCCATAGTGCTCAGAGCCATTTGAACCATTTTTTTTTTTTTTTTTTTTTGTGATTTAACTTGGCTTCAGTGCTCGTCACGCGCCTCCCAGGAATTCACGGGAATTAAATGACTTGTGTATGCAGATGTGGCGTCAACGCCCTCCAGCGACCTGTCAAGGCGTCATTACTTTAATGCTACGATGCGTTGCCGCTGTTATCCGTGCCAAAGATGGATATACCGGCTATTAGGTAGGTGGCTATAATGTTCTGGCTGACCAGTATATTTTGAAATGAAATCCATCTCCGGAAATGTACAATTTCCATGCTACAATCATTTCAAAACATGTTTTACAAGTAATTAATTAGGCGTGACCCAGTACATCGCTTGTTTCACAGTTTCACTCATTAACAGTCAAAAATGTTTCTGGTGAACTCGTTGACAAGTTCTCTTCAACGTGATGCAGCACGGCCTCTTCCAATTCGGGTGTGCGGCGTCTCGTTGGAGCACCACATTCGAGCCTCCTTACGGTGGAGGAACCCCTTTCTCGAAGGTGTCGCGTAACTGGTGGAACGGATATGCAATGGAGTCGGGCTTTTCGGAGAACAGTCATGATACAGGCGATGGGCTGCTCTTCCATTACTATGTGCTTCGCCATTCAGAAGCAATGGTGAGAGAGGTAGGGTAGACGTCAAATGACATCAGCCTATCCGACCTAACCACCCCCCACCATGACTGCCATGTTGCATACCTACCCAGGGAACATGTTTTCAGACGGCTGTCACACGGGAATGGTACGTTTCCGGACAAGGGTTTCTGTTCCAAATATTACGTATCCACCCACCTCTACAAGTCTTAGTAGTCTGTAATGGGAATTTCCGAACACAATGTATGTTTCACATAGAAGTAAAATGGATTTGTCATTGTGGGTTACAGCGATGATGATCTTTTTAGGAATGAATATGATTTTAAATTAAGGCATTTTTGGCCCACGCGGTTAGCCGTGTAGTCTAACGGACTGCTCTCGGGGCGCGAAAGCGTGCCGGTCCCCGGCACAAATCCGCCCGGCGGATTCGTGTCGAGGTCCAATGTGCCGGCCAGTTTGTGAATGGTTTTTAAGGCGGTTTTCTACCTGCCTCGGCGAATGCGGGCTGGTTACCCTTATTCCGCCTTAGTTAATGTCGGCGATTGCTGCGCAAACAAGTTCTCCACGTACGCGTACACCACCATTACTCTACCACGCAAACATAGGGGTTTCACTCGTCTGGTGTGACACGTTCCCTGGGGGGTCCACCGGGGGCCAACCCGCACAATAACCCTGGGTTCGGTTTGGGGCGGCGGTGGGGAGACTGGAGTGCTGTAGCCTGTTGTTGGGTTGTGTGCCAGTGAGGGCTACGGCGGGGACGAAGCCTCTCCGTTGTTTATAGGTCCTCAGTTCCATACAATACGAGGCCTTTTTAATAGAACGCAATCAGTAGTAGAAAAATGCCTTTAAAACACATAGTAAACATTCGTGACCGTGTCTCATATTGAATAATGCATTTACATACACTCCTGGAAATGGAAAAAAGAACACATTGACACCGGTGTGTCAGACCCACCATACTTGCTCCGGACACTGCGAGAGGGCTGTACAAGCAATGATCACACGCACGGCACAGCGGACACACCAGGAACCGCGGTGTTGGCCGTCGAATGGCGCTAGCTGCGCAGCATTTGTGCACCGCCGCCGTCAGTGTCAGCCAGTTTGCCGTGGCATACGGAGCTCCATCGCAGTCTTTAACACTGGTAGCATGCCGCGACAGCGTGGACGTGAACCGTATGTGCAGTTGACGGACTTTGAGCGAGGGCGTATAGTGGGCACGCGGGAGGCCGGGTGGACGTACCGCCGAATTGCTCAACACGTGGGGCGTGAGGTCTCCACAGTACATCGATGTTGTCGCCAGTGGTCGGCGGAAGGTGCACGTGCCCGTCGACCTGGGACCGGACCGCAGCGACGCACGGATGCACGCCAAGACCGTAGGATCCTACGCAGTGCCGTAGGGGACCGCACCGCCACTTCCCAGCAAATTAGGGACACTGTTGCTCCTGGGATATCGGCGAGGACCATTCGCAACCGTCTCCATGAAGCTGGGCTACGGTCCCGCACACCGTTAAGCCGTCTTCCGCTCACGCCCCAACATCCTGCAGCCCGCCTCCAGTGGTGTCGCGACAGGCGTGAATGGAGGGACGAATGGAGACGTGTCGTCTTCAGCGATGAGAGTCGCTTCTGCCTTGGTGCCAATGATGGTCGTATGCGTGTTTGGCGCCGTGCAGGTGAGCCCCACAATCAGGACTGCATACGACCGAGGCACACAGGGCCAACACCCGGCATCATGGTGTGGGGAGCGATCTCCTACACTGGCCGTACACCACTGGTGATCGTCGAGGGGACACTGAATAGTGCACGGTACATCCAAACCGTCATCGAACCCATCGTTCTACCATTCCTAGACCGGCAAGGGAACTTGCTGTTCCAACAGGACAATGCACGTCCGCATGTATCCCGTGCCACCCAACGTGCTCTAGAAGGTGTAAGTCAACTACCCTGGCCAGCAAGATCTCCGGATCTGTCCCCCATTGAGCATGTTTGGGACTGGATGAAGCGTCGTCTCACGCGGTCTGCACGTCCAGCACGAACGCTGGTCCAACTGAGGCGCCAGGTGGAAATGGCATGGCAAGCCGTTCCACAGGACTACATCCAGCATCTCTACGATCGTCTCCATGGGAGAATAGCAGCCTGCATTGCTGCGAAAGGTGGATATACACTGTACTAGTGCCGACATTGTGCATGCTCTGTTGCCTGTGTCTATGTGCCTGTGGTTCTGTCAGTGTGATCATGTGATGTATCTGACCCCAGGAATGTGTCAATAAAGTTTCCCCTTCCTGGGACAATGAATTCACGGTGTTCTTATTTCAATTTCCAGGAGTGTATAAGTACAATTACTGTTTTAATCAATTAATTATCTGCTCATACAGACAACGCACCAACACTTAGTTACACAGTTACAGTGTTACAACCTTGGGTCCGCTGAGGGTGGCAGCGATCTGAATAGGAAACAGTCAACGCGAAGTGTTCAGCATAATGCCGACTTTTAATAATCGGTAATAGAGGGCCGGCGGATAAATATCGCGCCGATATTATGACTAGTCTATTGAAGACTCATAACATACTAATTTAAAAGCGGTACATCTGCGGCCCGAGGTGCTGCTCACCATTGTCAGTATTGCCTCTTGTGCAGAAAAGTTTGACTACGACTGTTGGGCTGTTTGGAGAAGGAGACCAGACAGCGAGGTCATCGGTCTCATCGGATTAGGGAAGGATGGGGAAGGAAGTCGGCCGTGCCCTTTCAAAGGAACCATCCCGGTATTTGCCTGGAGCGATTTAGGGAAATCACGGAAAACCTAAATCAGGATGGCCGGACGCGGGATTGAACCGTCGTCCTCCCGAATTCGAGTCCAGTGTGACTACGACTGTTCCACACTCTTGCCGGCCGAAGTGGCCGTGCGGTTAAAGGCGCTGCAGTCTGGAACCGCAAGACCGCTACGGTCGCAGGTTCGAATCCTGCCTCGGGCATGGATGTTTGTGATGTCCTTAGGTTAGTTAGGTTTAACTAGTTCTAAGTTCTAGGGGACTAATGACCTCAGCAGTTGAGTCCCATAGTGCTCAGAGCCATTTTTTGTTCCACACTCACGGTATCAACAAACTGGTCTCTCGGTGGGCGAAGTGTGTTCGTCACCAGGTTGGCTATGTTGAGTAGCAAATGTGAAGACATGAGGAATGTAGATGTAGAAAGTTAATAATGTTTGTTTTATTTAAACACTTTAAGAATTTTCACATAAAAAATTCGAAGGGGCTACTTTTCCATCACGCCCTCGTAGTAGTCAGTTAAAGACAACGCACTAAACTGTTAGTGGTGAAACTTTCCAGTCCGGCGGTCGGATCTAGGAATCTTTCCTGAAAGTACGGAAGTTGGATAGCTATTGGGTGAAAGTTAAATGTTTAAATTTTAGTGAAACTGGATATGGCATGTTGATTTTCCTGTCAACGTTAAATCGTCTCTTAGATGCTAATCTTTGTGCTTCCTATTTGCAATGGTGCATATACCAGAAGTCGAAGGTGACAGCTTGCGTAATGCTAACCGTTAGTGACAAAATTCAGCTGCTAGAATGAACAGAGAAATCTAACTGCGAGAATTCTAAGAAAATCATGCCCTTTGTGAAACTCATTATTCTCAGAAAATCTATGAGCTTTGATGTCCAACTGATTACTTTGAAACTATAGCTGATGAATGTGAAACGTAATTAATGAAAAATCTGTTTTATACACTATTTGTCTTACCTGGGTCACACTGAATATCGCCGTGCAATCTCTTCTCGTAGCTACAGCGCATCTCGATAAAAGGGCTGCAAAATTTAACTACTGATATACGCAAGGTGCATTTCGTTCTCTAAAAACATTGCTATCATAATTTTTGATAATGGTTTTAAATAAATTGAAAATTAATTGACTCTTCAGACCTGTATAACGAATCCGGGTTAAATGAACTCAATACCAATCTCATATCATTTGATTTAATAACATTTAACGAAACTTCAATTGCAGTTAAGCTTTCTCTGAAACCATGTAATCATAATAAATTACAAAAATTAAACTTCACGCGTATAATGTTTTCATAAACAAAATCCAAAAATCTAATTCTTAAATCCATTTTCCTTTGACTGATCGATAAACCACAATCAAGAAATAAAAAACAAAAAGATTCCTGATCTGGACATCTGACGAACCAAGAATGCTGAATGCTGCATTATAAAACAGCTGCCGCAAGTGAAACAATTTTAATCATTACCTGTTATCCATTCTTCACAAAGGGTATAATTGTGCAAATGCTAAAATCGTTTCTTTTTTTCTCCACAATAAATCTTCCATCAACCCTTAATATAATTGCCAAATATCTCCTTTGTTTGCCGCTGAAAGTTACTAACCAAAATTGTTCTGTTCACATCAAACACCAAAGCTCCACCGTCTGTCGCCGCTCCGCTCCCCGCGATTCAACAGATAAATCTGGCGCGCATCTTCACAGAGCCTAGGTAACACCTACCTCTGCAGCACAGTTTCTCTGCCCCTGCGCGAGCTTGTCTATGCAATTCAAACCTTACGAGCGCGATTCCAGACATCCAGAACAAGACAAAATTCCTACGAATAGTTAGGCACACATCTTTCAAGGGCTTTTAATTGTTATTGAGTTTTGCGTTTGAAATATTATTCCGTCTCGAAGCTCAAAGCGAGGCTGGTGACATTTATACTGATGTTGCGTGCTTACCAGTTTAGGTAATTAATCCAGGTCCACGGACGGACATCTTCGATTAAATGGGTAGAGCATACGTCGCGTTATTTGTCTTGCGTGCCACACACCGCCAAGATTTTAGCTTCGACCGCCAGTGTGATAGATTTGAACGGACGAACGAAAGGAACGTTTCATCCTGTGGACGAATGTTAATAATGCTAGAAGCTGATGTAAATTGTATTAAGGAATTCTATGAGTATGACTCTTGTTTCTTTGCTGAAGAAGATGATTCAATTGCCGGATGTTCGTTCCTGATAGTCACATTACTGGGGTCCATTTGTCGTTTTAGTAATGATTCCTTCTCTAGAAAATATCAAATGTGGAGTGATATTCCTTTTCCATCTAAAAGGTATGCACTGGACGACATAGCATCTAAATATGCTCTCATTGTTCTGTATTGTATAAGTGCCGATCAAAAAGTTTCCGTTCAAAGGCCGAACAGCCCAGTCTCGGTATGCAAATCAGGCAAAATCACCGTGAGCGTTCGGGCAATCACACCACCGACGCATCAGTTTGAAGATACCCCTTTGGTGAAAGACTGTGCCCTGCTGCCCAAAGAAGTCCTTAAATGCCTGTTGCACATTCTCGTACGTCAGGTATCATATGCCTTTCATGGCCTTTTTTAGGGGACCGAAGGCGTTATAATCGCATGGGGAGAGACCAGGACCATAGGGCGGGTGCACGAGTGTCTGCCACTTGTCTGTAATTGGTGAGGCTGGCCTCCCAGATCGATCCGTGTCTTTTGTTGGACTGTGACCAGCACGGAACTTGGCGCACCGTTCCAGAGTGGTGGTTTTTCGATAAACATGCTGTCCCATACACACTGTTCATTCCCCGATGGATGTCTATTGGTGTTTGTCCTACGACAGAAAAGAATAACAGCACGTTGGTCCCGTTTGCACGCATTTGGTAATAGCGTCCCCATAGTTCGCGTTTCCGTATTTACCGCACGCACGTCGGGAAAACACAAATGCCACATTAATCCATTTTCTACATGTCGCTGCTTATACACCTTCATCGGAGTTGCGGTAAGTTGTATATACGAGGCATCAGTATCCTAAAAGACAAAGGCGAGACTAAATGTACTTTTTTATTTTATCCACCTTCTGTCTTGTAGAATTCCGTGTCTGTTATTCAGTTGAAGACTATTGATGGAGAATTTAACAAGTCAAAAATACTTTTAAGAAGATTTATTTTAGTATCATGACCAGTTTCGAAACGAATTTTTTCCATTATAAACAAAGACATTACGTGTAGAGGAAATGTCTCAAGTTGCAACCGTCATAAAGAATATGTTGAAATATTCGTGTACTAAAGCTTACTGTGTAACACATTCGTGCTGTTTATACTGCGAGCGTGTGCTGAAACGTAATGCCTCCGAATTTTTTATTCCATTCTGAATATCAGTTGAGATATTACACGTCATGCATACTACTCCATCGGCTTTTCCACTTCGCTGACGCAAGCTGCAACACTCGATCGCTAGAGGGCTCCGAAATGTATCGTGTAACGTAGAGGAGTGTAACTATCCCGGTGTGTGAGAAACAGGGTGCTGTAATCGCGTTTCTAACCGCAGGAAACGTGTCCCCAGTTCAGTTTTATCGAGGAATGAAAGAAGTGTACGGCGATGACTTTAACGACACCAGTAATGCGCGACGTTGAGTTGTTTGTGCTCGTAATAAAAGAAACGGCGGTGCTTCCGCAACATGTGTGACAGAGGTCGGAGTGGAAGACGGCGACTGAAAGCACGAATTCGATGAGTTCGTCCACATGTGTAACTCCTTCTCCTGCAGCACAACAGTGTCAGACCACACACGACCGCTGCCACATCTGCAGCAATCCGACGCCTTTGGTTCACTATCATCGCTCATCCTCCCTAGAGTCCCGACTTGGTCCCATCCGACTTTCATATCTTTCTAGAACTGAAAGAACTCCTTCTAGGACTTCACTTTGATAGTGATGAAGCAGTGCATGCAGTGGGGAGGTTGTGACTGTGTGAAAAAAGTCAAATTTTGTACAGAGACTGCAACAACAAACTAGTCTCTCGTTGGAAGAAATTTGTTCGTCGGGAGGGTGGCTGTACTGATAGACGACTATGCATACACGAAGACTTAAGATGTAGACTATTAATAAAGCTATAAAACCCATAAAAAAATTCGGAGGCATTACTTTTCAGCACGCCCTAGTATATCACTCTGTTCTTCCTTCCATAAATGGATAAGGGCCAAAATTAGATAAAATTATGTTCAATAGGACAGATTAAAGGATTCTGATACTATGAAGAGTGTGTAGCCATCCGACAAGTGGCATAATGGCCCGAAACTGGTCACAGGAGTAAAAGAAAAAGAAAAAAAAAAGTGCCTTAAAGCCCGTTTTATCCGAACGACTTTCTTTCCGAAAAACAACTACTCGTTTAGGGTGCGAGTCACGCACTTCCGTGTAAATCAACCGCTAACCATGTCTACAGAAGGTCCTGTGACCAGTTTCGGGCCATTATGCCCCTCGTCGGATGGCTACACAATCTTCATAGTATCAGAATCATTAGCAACATATTGTATGCTCGTTTAATCTGTCCTATTGAACGTAATTTTATCTCATTTTGGCCCTTATCCATTTATGGAAGGAAGAACAGAGTGATAGACTAGGGCGTGCTGAAAAGTAATGCCTCCGAATTTGCCCAATTTGCTGTGCGGAGTGTGTAGTTCTATAAACTTGAACATACTGCAGACAGCAACGGCGCAGAAACAGGGAACCATATAATCCATTGCGTACATAGGAAGCTCACGTGTTTTCTAGTATTGGACTTTGTGCTTTTGTGTCTTGCATGCATTGTTTTCGTGACACTCTGCAAAATTTGCATGAGGACCTTCTTCTTTTTCTGATAGCTCTCATGGACAAACAGACAAAATATGTGGAAGCAATAAGGTATTTATGTTTTACTACCTCGAAAAAGAAAATATTTACGATATGCATTATTAGCAAGAAAGTAAACAGATGAACGTTTTAATGAAGATTATTTCAATAGTGAGAAAGTCAGAACTATTTAGCGTAAGGATAATTTTCTATGTTATTTGACCCTTACCAGATAGTATGATATAGAGAATAAAGCAAAAAGTCTCTATTTACCACCTTCTGTTGTCTGATGTGTTTGTAAATATGTATTTTCTCTTTGTTTGGACGATACTTTGCCTATTCTTTCAGCTATCAGGACTGTGACGAAATTAGCATACAACTATTCTCAAGAATATTCACTGTGAAATCTGTTCTGGTCATTAATAAAGTGTGTCATCATTTCTTGCTTCTACGTTCTGTTACTATATTTCGACCATTTTGTAGAAAGGATGGGCCATCATACCTTCCGTTTCACCGTTTAGGGGCTAAACTGTGCAGCTGACAGCTGTGTCGTCACACGTAATTGTAGCGCTGACGCTGACACCAAGACGATCAACAGTGGCAGCTGAGACTCAGCCAAGAATAATAGGGGAGACCGGGGCACATCTGCGCACGGGGCAAGTTTACGCGGAGTACCTTTCTCGGCAACCATTCTTGCTAGAGCGCTACTGACAATGGAAGATTAGTACTGCCATCTCCCTAGGGCTCTCACAAACTTCTCAGCACCTGTTGACTGACTGTCTTAGTGCGAAGAACATACACTATTTGGTCAAAAGTATCCGGACACCTAGCTGAAAATGACATACAAGGTAGTAGGGCCCTCCATCGGTAATGTCGGAATTCAGTATGGTGTTGGCCGTCCTTGGTCTTGATGACAGCTTCCACTCACGCTTGCATACGTTCGGTCAGGTGCTGGAAGGTTTCTTGGGGAATGGCAGCCCACTGAGAATAGGTGGGTGAGGCCTGGCATGAAGTCAGGGTTCCAAACCATTACACAGATGTTATATAGGATTCAGGGCAGGACTCTGTGCAGGCCAGTTCATTATAGGGATGTTACTGTCGCGTAACCACTCCGCCACAGGCCGTGCATTATGAACAGGTGCTCGATCGTGTTGAAAAATGCAATCTCCATCCCCGAATTGCTCTGCAACTGTGGGAAGCAAGAAGGTGCTTAAAACATCAATGTAGACCTGTGCTGTGATAGTGCCACCCAAAACAACGACGGGTTCAATCCCCTCCATGGAAAACACCACCACACCATAACACCACCGCTGCTGGCACTACACACGCTGGCAAATAATGTTCACCGGTCGTTCGCCATACCCACACCCTGCCATCGGATCACGACATTGTGTACCGTGATTCGCCACTCCAAACAACGTTCTTCCACTGTTCAATCGTCCAGTGTTTACGCTCCCTACACCAAGCGAGGTGTCGTTTGGCATTTACCGGCGAGATGTGTGGCTTATGGGCAGCTGCTCGACCATGAAATCCAAGTTTTCTCACCTCCCACCAAACTGTCGTAGTACTTGCAGTGGATCCTGATGCAGTTTGGAATTCCTGTGTTATCTACTGGATAGACGCCTGCCTATTACACGTTAAGACCCTCTTTAATCGTCGGCAGTCTCTGTCAGTCAACAGACGAGGTCAGCCTGTACGCTTTTGTGCTGTACGTGTCACTTCACGTTTCTACTTCACTATGACACCAGAAACAGTGTACCTAGGGATGTTTAGGAGTGTGGAAATCTCGAGTACAGACGTATGACACCCAATCACCTCATCACGTCCCGGAGTTCCAGCGAGCGGCTCATTCTCCTCTCTCAAGGGCTCTAATGACTAATGAGGTCGCTGATATGGAGTACCTGTCAGTATGTGGCAGAACAATGCACCTAATACGAAAAACGTATGTTTTGTGGGTGTCCGGATACTTTTGACTACATAGTGTATTTGTGCTTTTTTGTGGAAGGTGAGTACATTTTGTTACTCGAATATAGAAGTTCCTAGGGAGCGTACCTTTGAGAATTGGGAATAGATAAATCTATGTTCTTATACCGAAGATTATTTAAATTTAGTGCTTGAAAGTTACTACTGTGGTTTCGAAACTAAATTAAATACGGCGATGGGGCACGTTTTCGCAATTCTGTAGGGACACGTTTAGGCACTTCTTTACTTTGCCATCATAACCATTCAAGGTAACTTTCGGACAACAGCAGCTGGAAAAAAAGCCTAAAAAATAAAGGCATAAAAGCGATTTGCATCTCATGAATCTCAAGCAGGTAAATTTAATTCTATGAATGCTAAGATTGATAACGGCAAGAAATTTCTAAAAGCAAGTACAACGAAAACTGTGTATAGGCCTATTTCTGATGTTATCATTAGTGTTCTGCCGAAAGACAGGTTTTACATGATAACCCTACATGGTCTCCTGTTTCCTGTCATCACCGAGCGAGATGGTGCTGTGTTAGCACACTGGACTCGCATTCGGGAGGACGACGGTTCAAGCCCACGCCCGGCCATCCTGATTTAGGTTTTCGTGATTTACCTAAATCGCTTCAGGCAATTGCCGGGATGGTTCCTTTGAAAGGGCAAAGCCGATTTCCTTCCCCGTCCTTCCCTAAGCTGATGAGACCGACGGCGTCACTGTTTGGTCCCCTCCCCCAAATCAACTAACCAATGAATCTTCTGTCATCCTCTTCTGCTCCGCGTAGTTTCGGCTTCCCTTTATGTCGTCTATCCTCTTGTATTACCTCCTTTCTCTCAATCTCCTCTCACAAACTATCCCTTCCGATGTGTCTATTAGCAAGAACTCCCGTCTCAACGAATGTTCCGTCCAGTTCTTCTTCCTTCCTCTTATAACCTGCAGCAGCCTTATGAACAAAATGAAATTTTCCTTTGTATTTACTCCTTGAAAAGATAGAAGTAATCAAAATGAAATCAAGAAAGGGTCCATTGTCTTTACTGTAAAAGGTGGGCTTCCATCGAATGTGCCACAGGAAACACATTATTTTTGTTTGCATAATATGCAACTCAGACAGTGATTATGAAGCCCTTAATTAACATTCAGTGTTCTATGTAGGCCATATTTTGCTAACAGTTGGAAGTTCACCAAAAATACTGTTTATTGCCAGAAAATGTTTTGTATTTTACCATGCTAATTTGTGTAAGCAAGCTGTAATTTTGTTTAATGCCAATATAACATATTTTGAAAATTTTATTAGCGTGTTTGTGTACTGATTGTTATGTTCTCCGATACACGTAAACGCGTGTAAGCTTGCGGATACCAGGTGCACCTTTGCACACTCGACTTGAGGCTACGTAAATTATTTTGCGCTTTTAAATATAATGTTGAGTTAGAAGTATATATACCAAGCTATATTTTACTAAGCATGTTGTCAGATTAATCAGTTTTAAGCCCTGTAAACCTAAGCAAAAAATTCTAAACAATCCGAAAAGAAATCCTCGTAAATTTGCCCCGGTCTCCTTTACGCCAGCGGCGGTGCAGTAGACTCATTAGACATGAGTAGTCGATTAAAACGAGAAAGTCGCTCGTGCTGAAGAGCTTGAAAGTATTTGTCGCTAACAGCGTTCACTATCAACAATCGTTAAATGAACATAATTTGCCGCAGTGGTTAAATTCAGTTTGTGCTAGAAAGCGGCCTATTTCTCCAAGCACTATTTTATCCAAATGTCGCTATTGCCCAAAAGGAAAATTCGAAGGAATCTCACCGTACAAGGTAATACCGTTGAGTGTGTGTGCTCGTTCAAATAAAGTCTCGGGACTAATTATTAGTCAGTCACCGCTTTGTAAGAGTTCATTGGTGGCTTTAGAGCGATGTTGGTGGGGTGTATCTGATAAGAGGCAATCCTGTGAACTCTCCACCACCACGTTTAGGCATGGCATTGAAGTGGTGTGACTCGGCCAGTAGGTTTTATGGGATCGGCGCAGTAGGCGGTACGACGGGACGCTGCGACGTAATGACAGGAAAGGGCTATCCTGTTTGGAAGTTCTCATTGCCACAGTGCGAATAAAGTTCCCCTATTTGTTGATTATAGACACAGACTGTCCAGCGAGCCTGCAAGGAATGCTACACCACTCGTAGTCACCAGGTATAAGAACAGTAGCAGTAACAAGCTCCCAAATGCAGGAACTAGAAACGACTGTCACGTCTTAACACTGATAGTAGGTTTCAAAGACGACAACTACTTCTGCTATGAGTCAAGAGAACATTGTGAAGAGAAGTCCAGTCTATGGATGTCTGGAGTCACTTACCTCGCAATAGGACATTATTCAAGGCAGCACATAACGTTCAAAGTCCTTAGTAGGTCAAACAACACAGAAACTGGTTAGAAGCTTAAGCTTATCCATTATGGTTGTTTCATTAAATGCTATGTTCCAGAACACGCGTCCATATATTCAATATCTACATAATTTAAGGGTCACTTTTTCGAGACCCTTTGGAGTTGGAAATTTGGCTCAAAGTCGCCTACAGTGTTTCTCTGTAACGGTGCAAAAGCGTAGGGGCCCAAAGAGCTCACCCTCGCCATCGGCGAAGCTTCGAACTTCAATGTTTCAACACATGCGGTGAAAAGGCCAGAGCTCAGAAGTTCATGCGAGGTTCAGCGTGGGTTAATGACGTCACATTGGCACGAAATGTCATCACCATACTGCCCAACGCGACCGTGGACGTCTCACACGATAATCAGGTCCTCAGTCACCCTCTTACCCACATTTCACCCCTTCTTTTGACGTCTCTGCGATGGACGTCAGAAGCGCGACGCGAAGCACTGAAATCAGTCGATTTTTTGTGGGTGGCCGAGGAAAACAGGAAAGGTTTGTGCTTTTTCAGTCCCCTTTAACTGTGTTGAAGTTCATGTTACGAAATGGTTACGGTCACTCGATGCCGGTTGGAAGTTGAGTTTCTAAAGGCTTCCAGGGGCAACAAACGTTTATTTTCAGTATTTCATATAACTAGTGTCTGAACTTAAAAATTTAAAAAGCTCTCACAATCTCTGCATTAACAGGTGTAATCATGCTTTAAAGGATTAACACAGTAAGTCATGCATTAAAGTTAGAAACTGTAAATATTTTGAGGCATCCATTATTTGAGAATGAGAGTACTTAGCGACTTCCAATAAACTCCACACATAACTTCCAATCCTTCTGAAACTTTTTCCTCGGTGACACCCTCACTACAGAATAATCAAAGCAAGAAAGTTTATCGCTTGCTACATTTTCATTTTTCATGCAGTAAAACTTCAGTATCAGGAAAGACGCTTTAACTTGTTACTTCATTACTATTAACTCTGTTCGTAAAACATTTTACACACAGTATTCTCATACATGACAAAATTTACTTTCAAAATCATTAAATTATACGGTATATGGTTCACGAGATATGTCATCAACATTGAGATAAGTGGAAAAACTAGCTTTTCCTTAAAATGGAGCGCAAATTATCTACATCAGGCATGTTCAGGAGACGGTTAGGCGCGCACGAGCCCTCGTGGAATAATGTCGCTATTAGACTTCATCATGTAACGCAGGAGAAGTGCAACCTGCCCGCTATCTTCATAGGAATAACAATATGGTAAGTTCGTCGAGATTTAAATGAAAACGTATGTACTTAATGGGGCATTGCTTAAAGTGGAGAGAGGCTCTTTAAAAGTCGATGAAAGGCAGCAGAATTATAGCGGAGCTATGAACTACAGAGTGAAAGTTAAACACACCAGTATCAGTTCACAACGCATCAGTGCAGGATGCCTAGCTACTGTTAGAACTTATAGACTTGACGTGTGGCAGGCAGTTGAGTGATAAGTTTCATAATGAAATAAGTTTAGTAGACCCGCATAAAAATTTTCTTAGATATAAATTTCCACAACTTCACAAGTTTGTAGCCACGATTATTTTTATGTTTGGACCAACATTTTTGTGCAATCAACGTTCTGCCACAATGAAGAGAATGAAATCTATTCACAGAAGCTCTCTGATGGTCCCCTATTTAAGAACAGTGCTCAGAAAGTGCTACCTGACACTGATACTTTAGTGAAAGTAAATACAGTAATATTCATCGACATGCAGTGTTTCTATGTTTAATGCATGAATAAAATAGTCACAAAATACATGTTGAAGTCAGTTTAAATATCTTCCGGAAACGACCTTCATCAAAAGCCTGTACCAATCGTAAAAAATGTCATGCTTCGTACTTAGTTGACTCAAGTCCTTCGCCTCATCAATTAAATGATACGTAAGTTTCTCCTGATTGTCGTTTCTTATCAATGCAATAGTTTTAGGAAATAAATTTGCCACGAAAGGTATTAATTAGCCAGAGTGAATCGATACATCCTCGTAGAACTGCTATATGACGTAGAAGAGACTCCTTGGCAACAGTTTCTGATGTCTAGTTGCTTTATTACGATTCTTTCGCTCCTCCCTTCCTGCCCCCTTCCATTACTCGCCGTGAGGCGGCCGGTTGCTCATTGCTGAGGCGGGAGCGCGAGCGTGAGCAGATCAATGAACAGGCATTATGAACAGGCCGAATCTAAACTATATCTACATCTACATCTATACTCCGCGAGCCACCTTACGGTGTGTGGCGGAGGGTACTTATTGTACCACTATCTGATCCCCCCTTCCCTGTTCCATTCACGAATTGTGCGTGGGAAGAACGACTGCTTGTAAGTCTCCGTATTTGCTCTAATTTCTCGGATCTTTTCGTTGTGATCATTACGCGAGATATATGTGGGCGATAGTAATATGTTGCCCATCTCTTCCCGGAATGTGCTCTCGCGTAATTTCGATAATAAACCTCTCCGTATTGCGTAACGCCTTTCTTGAAGTGTCCGCCACTGGAGCTTGTTCAGCATCTCCGCAACGCTCTCGCGCTGACTAAATGTCCCCATGACGAATCGCGCTGCTTTTCGCTGGATCATGTCTATCTCTTCTATTAATCCAACCTGGTAAGGGTCCCATACTGATGAGCAATACTCAAGAATCGGACGAACAAGCGTTTTGTAAGCTTGTGTATTATAGATGGAAGTTCCATTCGTCAGAGAATGCAGATGAATATAAAAACCTGTAACTAGACACTTTTTTGAAATACCTGTTTATTCACATAAACTACTTTTAGAACCTTTCCAGAATCATCTTCTGATGGGGCACATGGAAGTCACCTGTTTATTTCCATAGTGTGATGTTGGTTACTGGCTATGTGACGAGAATACAGGTAAAAATATTTTAATATATCGCCGTGAGTAATGGTTATACAACTATCTGAATCGAAAGATGAATTCTGTTACTTATTACGACAGTATGGGTGGCTTTGTACTTGGTATCCATCTGGCAGCTTCTATTGCTGTGGTCACAGATAACACACTTTCCACTACACATGTATGGCATGGTGCAAAATTTGCTACACATTTATAAAAATTAGATAACTTTTGTTAATTCGTATTTGAACATGATACAGGCCTACTAAAAAATTACAGAACGCATCACTTTTTCTATATTCAGACTGTCTTCCTTCTTGTTTAGTACAACGCTGAAGTCAAACTGGAACACTCTGAAACACAAGCACATTGTGATGATATATTGGTTTACGGGTCGTATAATCGATAATCTTCCGCCACACGATATATGGCAAGTAGGATTTAGTAAATTTTGTATTATTGATATAATGTTTATATGTTTCAGTATCAATATGTCACTTTAAGAAAATGTGTTTTACTTCTTATGAATCATGTTTCTCACATGGGCCTTGGCGGAGGCAAAACAACCAGCCTTTATGTCGAGATGAAAAAACCGTCTCCAGACCCCACCGGCATCCAGTCGACAGCCTTCTGCCATGTAAGACATCCAGAAGCAACTTGCGAGGCCTCGCGCTATCAATGAAGACAAGCAAGGTAATAAAATCTATTAAGAAGTGTAAAATTATAGAAGCTGTTAACTTCACGTTCATTATGTTCATCCTTAGCCACGCTTAGGTGAAAGCTAATCAGCTGTTGGAATTATGTTTTTAACGTGTCAATCTTGTCAGTGAGTAAAAGAAGTCTATGTAATAAACACTTTAAAAAGTGCGAAGAGTTATTCAGATAATTTTAATTTCCTCTTGAAGACCATTTGCCTGAATAATTGTGATTACGTGATGATTTAGGGTGTACTGAAGCTACGTCCCCTGAGATGAAGTTACAAATATAACATGAAAGAACTGAGTCTTCGGAAAAGATTTTGATGGAGAAGCGCAAAAATTGCTACGGAATTTTATGTGATATTACGTCTTTGATCGAAAAGATTATGGAGGCTATGTTCCAAAATATAGTTTTATTTTCTATAGCGCTTTGAACGAAGTGACGTTTCATTAACTGGGGAAAAAGCATTGAAGTGACAATGCCGATTGAAAAGAACAGAGACTACCACAATGTGTAGTGCTGAACGCTGAATTCCACAACGCTATTAATATCGCTGGCTGCTATACGTTACGATGAGTGAGTTATTAATGGACAAATTTGTAGTCCATAAGGGAGTACGGTTGCAATGTCCTAACGTAAAGTTAAAATGTGATTAACTGCACTAGGTAAAGTGCGTTTATATTTCGCGGATGAATTGTCCATCACTTAAAACTCCTAGTTGAAGATACAGAGATTGTTGATTGCACCTGATCCGAACAAAGTGAAAGTCTCTGGAGTGCCATAGCAACGAATCAGCAAGACGATAAAAAGAAATCGGAATGTTGTATTTTTTGACTGCTATTAATGAAAAGAGAGCGTGAGCCCTTGACGATCGAACACGAGAGCAGAACCTACGACATTAATGATAAATACCTAAATTTATTTGAAACTGTGCAATGGTATGTGCTCAAGAGGAACGTTCGATACAAGTCGCCGTTCTTTGGTCAGCTACGTAATGTTAATGGCTGCTGTCACGTCGCCTTCTGATGCATATATTCACAGTTTTGCTCCCAGTAGCCAACGTAGCCAACGAATTTGAGAAGAAAAATAAGAACTGTTTGTGGTGACACACTGATCTGTAGCTATGTCCGAGGCTAGATAAGGTGACAATTCGGTTGTAAGTTGGCGAAGCCAACGAATGTGAAACTAAAAAAAAATATGGTTGTGGTTACAATTTGACCTGTACTTTAGCCCGTTTGAAAAAATCGCCAATAACATCTCGTTATAGTCGCCATATTGTTTACGGCGTTTGTCGCATGTTTCCTATGTCACTGATCAAACCCGACGACTCATATCGACGCACCCGGCGTCCGAGTTACTTAGTACAATGTTGCTATAGAGACTGTGGTAGATGTCCTCTGTGTGACCAGTCAGCTATTCAGCAGTTCATGGTTTCACATCGTCTACCGTATGACTTGTTTATTTTTACAGACCACCGACTGTTTACGTTTTACCTTTTCTTTATTGTTGTTGATATTTGGTTATCAGAATCCATTCTAGCGCACAACTATCGTAAGCGTTGATACTTCTCCAACATTAATGCACATTACTTTGCTGCAACATCAACACAGTACATACTGTCGTTGCCCAGTAACACTCTGCAACCCAGCGCAACGGTGGTCGATTAGAAACCGACACAAACCTCGTTCATGAGTACTCGCTGTCCCGTCTGCTGTACCAAAATACATCTACGCTGTCGTGGCTTAGTAACAGTACGCCGACCAGCGAGCAAACATGTGGTTTCTGCTGCAATCCGTCTTATGATAGCTGCGTTGGCTGAATACGTCGCTGGTGTCTTAATGGTCCTACAGTCGCTTCATCTCAAGGTACGTAGTACCGGCCTAGACACATACATTCCATAAGTGTATAGCAACTTTCGTGCCACCGCGTTGTACGTAGACACAGACTACCGGCGTCCGGTACAGTATGTATGACTGATTCATGTTACAAATACACTGTCCCCTTGGTGCGAGACGTACAGGAGGACAGTCTGTGAGGTCTTGCAAGATACCGACAGGGATGTGGAGCCGTGCCATGTCCAATGGCATGGTTATATGCATTTTCTCGGTTGAGGATCCATGGCGCTGATAGCCCGATCGAGGCGGTCCCACACATTCTCAGTTGGTTTTACATCCGGGGAGTTTTGAAGTCAGGGGAATACGGTAAACTCATCCTGGTATTCTTCAAACCACGCATGTAACTGCAAGCTGTTAAAGACGTTGCACTGTAAAGTTGGTAGATACCACCGTGCACAGGAAAAACAAACATCATGTGTGGGGGGATCTCCAAGTACAGATGCATACTTGTGTTGATCCACTGTACCTTCCAGAATGACAAGATCACCCAGGGAATGCCTTTCGGCTTGGTCCCTTCCGACTATGTTTGCAGGGTGCTAGCTTTCAGAGATCTCACGCCATACAAGCCACTTGTCGTCCGCAGTGGATTGTCCAGTTGCGATATTAGTGTTCAAATTCAGCCTTCGTCGCCGACAAACACAGTCAGCACGGGTGCATGAGCCAATCACCTAGTGCGGAAGCCCATAAGCAGTAACGTTTCCTGAACGGTTACTGAGGAGATACTGTACCTGGGCCTTTGGTTCGTACGGGCGGTCAGCCGCTCGGCAGCTGCACGTCTATTAACCCGTACACGTCTCCGCAGCCGTCGTTCACCATGTCATCTATACCCCGCAGTGCATCACAGTTTCCTCCGCCCTGATTCTCGTTAGCGCCATTTGGCCATGCAGGATTCACTTTAAGCACGGCGGCAAGAGAGAATTTTACAAACTTAGCCATTTTGGAAGTGCTTCCAGCTTAGGGGCGAAAACCATTGATCTACATCTACATCTACATCCATACTCCGCAAGCCACCTGACAGTGTGTGGCGGAGGGTACCTTGAATACCTCTATCGGTTCTCTCTTCTATTCCAGTCTCGTATTGTTCGTGGAAACTAAGATTGTCAGTATGCATCTGTGTGGGCTCTAATCTCTCTGATTTTATCCTCATGGTCTCTTCGCGGTGAAGGTATGTTCTCGAAACGTCAACAAAAGCCCGTACCGAAGCTACTGAGCGTCTCTCTTGCAGAGTCTTCCACTTTCGCGATTACTAAACGATCGTGTAACGAAGCGCGCTGCTCTCCGTTGGATCTTCTCTATATCTTCTATCAACGCTATCTGGTACGGATCCCACATCGGTGAGCAGTATTCAAGCAGTGGGCGAACAAGTGTACTGTAACCTACTTCCTTTATTTCGGACTGCATTTCCTTAGGATTCTTCCAATGAATCTCAGTCTGGCATCTGCTTTACCGACGATCAACTTTATATGATCATTCCATTTTAAATCACTCCTAATGCCTACTCCCAGATAATTTATGGAATTAACTGCTTCCAGTTGCTGACCTGCTATATTGTAGCTAAATGATAAAGTACTTTTTCTATGTATTCGCAGCACATTATACTTTTCTACATTGAGATTCAATTGCCATTCCCTGCACCATGCGTCAATTCGTTGCAGATCCTCCTGCATTTCAGTACAATTTTCCATTGTTACAACCTCTCCATATACTACAGCATCACCCGCCCTTTTAGATGCCAAATAAATCGTTTCCGCATTACAACATCAACTGCACATTTTACGGCGTGCCCCTGACACGCGTTACATACCCTTCACTGTTTGTACTGCCTCCTGCTGTCTGTGAATGGTTATTGCACATTGACATGCAACATAATCAGTGATTATATTAATTTGAATGGACTAAAAGATAAGAGTTAACTTACTTCGTTCTAAGACAATTATTTGGCTTCATCGACGTGTGGGCAAATACTTCGATTTAAACTGGAGTTAACTCCACGTAGATTGAATGGTATGCTTTTATTTGAATGTTCTTGGAGATGAAGTGTTGCCGTTTCTTCTTCGTATCCAAACTGAGAATGTTGCGCACAATTTCAAGATGGTAACGACCTTGTTTGCATGGCTGCACTTATACGTTCCTTATCCGACTGATCCTCGGACATCCCTCACTGGTTCGCTAAATGCTCCGATCTTAATCACACGGAATATGTCTGCTACTGTTTGAGACAGAGAGCGAAACGTAACAGTCCTATTTCCCGTAATCTGGTAGCTTTAATGGCTCCAGCCGTCAATGTCATTTTTAAGGCTGGAGGTGGTGTATTAGTGTGCTGTCTTCTGGAAGAATTTCATTTGATTTTGTATACGATGTATTATATTTCCGGCTAAAATGTATATAAAGAAATCAATTTGTTAGTAATCTGAAGGTACAGTTAAAATTATTCATATTTTAGAAGAATTTGAAATTACGAAATTTCTGGTGTACTTAAAATTCATATTATAAATTGCACAATCTAGTGATAATTATTAAATTTATTTCTAAATTCATTTATAAAATAATGTTATAACTTCGTGATGATTCTTCTTTTGTCATAAAGGTATGTAAACTCTTTAGCTTTGTAAACTCTTTGGAATATTGTAAGTACCGCAGAATGTAGCGAGTAGTGGGTATGCCTATGATGGAGAAAGACGTATTTCTCTTAATGATCGACACTAAGAATGCAATTTGGAATATTAAGTGGAAATTGTAATAACGGTGTGATATTGAAAAATGTGACAAAGAATGAAATTCAAGAAATGTACAGGCAAATCTTCATCAGTTATTTAGTCATCAGGAACCCACAACGTCATATCAAAATTTCTGCCGCAAGAATGTCCCCCTAGACTCAAGAACTACAGTCAATAATAAGAAGTGAAAATGAAGATGAGTAAAAGGTTTTTCTTTTGTATTTCTTACGCCTCTTGAAGCTTTGGAAACTTTTAGAAACAGAGAAATTTAATGGTGTTGTGTGGGAGGGTAAGATTGCAATGTCCTACTAGTACAAAGTGGAACTTCCACTCCGTGAACAGCTTCACAATAATGATGAACAAGGAGTATTACTGCTCGAGGATCGCGATGACCTCGTACGGTAACTCTTGTTTACATAGACAATGAGCACACCGCACATCCACACAGGCTGAGCACTCGGCCGTTACTTCAGTGTTCTCAAGTAGAAGTGTATTGGTTAAAGCGATAAGTTCGTAATGACATTCCAACGCTATCACTTCTACACATTTCAGTTTACTGTAAGAAAAGAATTAACAGTTTAGGAGGACGCACCAACTGTAGAGTTGAAAGTATCCGTGGTATTGTATGCATTTGTGTATAGGCTTTCAAATACGCCTCAGTTTGAAGACGAACTGAGCCTTCGGTTTATTATCGTTTTGAATATTTAGCAGTATCGTACCCCTAGATGTTAAATTCGGTTTCAACTTATAATTTTCACGGGTACAGGAGCACATCTTGTAACACACGCTTAAGCAAAACGCTTATGCCGTGCTTTCAGACCAAAAGATCAACATGGCCCAGCCTGCGCTGACTTTGCTCTTAGACCTATTCCTTCCTCGACAGTGAGCTTTTCTTACTACCGACATTTATAAACGTTATTGCTTAAGACTGTCAAAAGAGGAAACTAAATTTCTTCACTTACGACAACGTTAAAAGAAATCGTCTTAACAGTATTAAGCAGCGGTTTGTAAATCGATTATTGACCACATTTTGCCGCATTTCGGTAGTTGGAAGGGAAAAAGCTGCCTGACAAAAGCCAAATCTTCCACAAGGGGAGGAAGGAGAAATGAAGTCTCTCATGTTGGGAGGTTATGTGATTTTATTTCAGTGATTACAAAAGTGTCCAGTACGAATACCCTGTTGGTGTTAGTTTGATGTCGAAACACTTTGGGCTTGAACGGACGGAGGCCACTTTAGGTCAGGGAGACACATTACTGGAAGCCACAGCACTATTAAATTCTGCAGTAATTATGCACTGCTTGTACACTAAATGACTTTTACAGTGTAGTTGTAGAGCTCAATAAGTCAGCTGCCTATTTTCCGTTGAGAAAGTTCGCTGGAAAACAGTCTTCACTACATGCGATTTCTGTAACTAGTATTCTACAGAGTTAGAATTTCTGACTGGAGACTAAGTGTAACGCAGCTGAGTCAAATGGTTCAAATGGCTCTGAGCACTATGCGACTTAACTTCTGAGGTCATCAGTCACCTAGAACTTAGAATTAATTAAACCTAACAAACCTAAGGACATCACACACATCCATGCCCGAGGCAGGATTCGAACCTGCGACCGTAGCGGTCGCGTGGTTCCAGACTGTAGCGCCTAGAACCGCACGGCCACTCCGGCCGGCGCCGGTCAGTCGGATGACATTTTTACAACTGTGCAATAGTTTCCTGCATCGTTGAGTGGATACTTAATCTACATTAATTCCGTAAAAATGTGAACTTGGAACACGTAAAATGACAAAATTTGTTTAAGCTTATCCATTGCGGATGTTTTATGACCCGTGACTATTTGTTCAATGAAAATACATAAAACTGCTACCAGTCACTTTTTCTGAAGTACTTATTTATTATTCCATTAACCATTTTTCGAAGATTTTCAGGTTCATATTCAGATGGTTTTCCGGAAGTTATATATATATATTTCAAGCATAATGCTGTGTGCTGTCTGGCGACAGTATGGGCAGCTCTTTATTTATTTATTTTATTACATTTGGTGACACTTGTATATTTATTTATTTATTTATTTATTTATTGCCAAATTATAGACCTGTTACCTGATGTTTAAAACTGCTCGTACATCTTACAATTTTCGTTTTTCATCTTTTTACAGTTTTCTTTCCTTTTGTTTTATCTACAACATTTACGAAGAATGATTCAAAATAACAATAATTTGAGGTTGAAATATGAATAAAATTTTGTTGTTTTTAAGAAGAATATAAAAAGAAGATGGGATAGATGAGAGATATGTTAGTACCATAACCGAGTGTGATTGACGGTGAATACCTCGGAATGGTTTCATCGAGCCGTTGACCGCCAGTCACACACACACACAAATGGTTAATAGTAGAGAAATAATGTTTCTTATCCTATTTGTTACTAATCCTATGTATTAACTACATTAGGTGCGCATCCTTGTACAGCATTTGGTGTTTTCTTGGCTAGATTGCCAGCAATTTGCTTATTTACTGTCACATCTCAGCTTCCTCCTCCTGTTCCTCCTCATTTTTCACTATTTTCGCTGTCACTGTGGGTATCGCTGTCCATCCTCTGGAGATTTCTGTTACGCTGCACATAGGCATGTCTGTGATGTCGTGTCCGCATATACTCTTCATGTGTTGTTTTTGAAATACTGTTTGTCAGTGCGTTTAATTGTGCCCATTGTTCTTCGTCTCTTATTGCTGTGTATATATCTACGTCTGTATCTGTGTAATCTAAGTGTAGTGTATGTCTATTGTTCGGGTATTGCCCGCAGAAAAAGACAGTGTGTTCTGGGGAACCTTCTTCCCCGCATGTGCATGTAGGTGTCTGCCTCAGACTCAAGAGGTTTAAGTGCGTGGGATAAGGTCCGTGCCCGGTTAAGAAATGTACCATACCGCGGCTGGGATCGATATGTCTCATTCTCAACCTCTCCCTTATGTCAGGGAGGAAGTCGTGCAGTCTACGTCCCTTATCACTTACATCCCACTCACCTTGCCATGTATCCAAACGCCAACTTTTAAGGTGATGTATCGTCTCTATGGGCACACCAGTTATTGTGTGTACCTTATCTAGTCTCCCCACCTTTAACCAGTACCTCGCAGCTCTGTATTTGATCGTGATATCTATGGGGCATATTCCGAGCACCACACACAGTGCATCCGCTGAGGTGGTACCGAAGGCTCCAGATTGCCTAAGTAGGACACTTCTCTGCTCTCGTCTGACGGATGCTTTGTTGGTGACCACGTTCAGTCTATGTGCCCACGTGCTACCTGCAAAGCTGAGTACTGATTCGAAGAGCGCGCAGTGGTATGTACGTATGACTGGTAGAGGTAGTCTGTACTGTTTTGAATTTAGCCTCACCAGTTTGTGGAGTATTTTTTCTGCTTTGTCTGTTGTCAGCCTTATGTGTTCGTGGAAATTCAATTTTTCATCTATGTGTACCCCAAGATAGCGCGTAATGCGTGCTCGTTTGATGTTTGTGTCCCCAATTTTAACCGAAGGATTCCTTTGGAGTGATCCTTTCAGTAAAGTGTATGTTGTTTTGTTTTCGGCTATCCTGAGTTTGTTGTTGTGACACCACTGAGTAATTGTTTGTAGTAATCCACTGGCTTTCTCTTCTAACTGGGCTCTGTTGTTTGCAGTGACTACAACTAATAGGTCATCTGCCTAGGCGACAATTCCGTCTGACCTGTCATCCCCATCCAGAAGTTGTAGGAGGGGTTCGATTGTTATGTCCCAGAAGATGGGGCCGCAGATCGACCGTTGAAGACAGCCTTTGGTAATTCTTTTAATTACTTTCCGGCTGTCCATCTGCCATTCGACTACTCGGTCTTTACAGTAGTCCAGAAAACTGTTGTACAGTGATTGCGGTACCTCCAGATGTCTTAGCCTCTGAAACAGTGCTGGCCACCAAAGATTATCAAATGCTCCGGCAACGTCAATCATTATTGCCATGGCGTATTTCTGTTTTGTGGTGTTAACTATGTGCAGGGCCTGGTTGATGGCAACATCTATTGATCTGCCAGATCTGAAACCGAACTGGTGTTGGCTCATACCCCTGAGAGCTCTGTGTGTTTGCAAGCGCTTACACAGTAGCTTCTCCTGAATCTTTGCTAGGGTGTTTATTAGGCATAGCAAAGACTTGTATAGCACATGCTGGATACTGACAAAGTTTCGCTATCACAGTGTATATACATACATATTGTGTAAAAGTGTGTGACGTGGTGCCAAGTGGCCATCACAATGGAAGCAGACAAATGGATACTAACAAAAAAAGAAGCGGCCCATACTGTCCCAAGTCAGTACCCAGCATTATGCTTGAAATAGATAAGAAACTTCCGGAAAACAATCTGAAGATGAGCCTGAAAAGGTTCGAAAACCGGTACATGGAATAATAAATATTTCAAAACAAGTGACTGGTTGCAGTTTTATGTATTTTTTTATGTTGTGGTCTTCAGTCCTGAGACTGGTTTGATGCAGCTCTCCATGCTACCCTATACTGTGCACCTTTCTTCATCTCCCAGTACGTACTGCAACCTACATCCTTCTGAATCTGCTTAGTGTATTGATCTCCTGGTATCCCTCTACGATTTTTACCCTCCACGCTGCCCTCCAATTCTAAATTTGTGATCCCTTGATGCCTCAGAACATGTCCTACCAACCGGTCCCTTCGTCTCGTCAAGTTGGGCCACAAACTCCTCTTCTCCCCAATTCTATTCAATACCTCCTCATTAGTTATGTGGTCTACCCATCTAATGTTCAGCATTCTTCTGTAGCACCACATTTCGAAAGCTTCTATTCTCTTCCTGTCCAAACTATGTATTGTCCATGTTTCACTTCCATACATAGCTACACTCCATACAAATACTTTCAGAAACGACTTCCTGACACTTAAATCTATACTCGATGTTAACAAATTTCTCTTCTTCAGAAACGCTTTCTTTGCCATTGCCAGTCTACATTTTATATCCTCTCTACTTCGACCATCATCAGTTATTTTGCTCCCCGAATAGCAAAACTCCATTACTACTTTAAGTGTCTCATTTCCTAATCTAATTCCCTCAGCATCACCTGACTTAATTCGACTACATTCCATTATCCTCGTTTTGCTTTTGTTGATGTTCATATTATATCCTCCTTTCAAGACAATGTCCATTCCGTTCAACTGCTCTCCCAAATTCTTTATCCTTTGCTGTCGCTGACAGAATTACAATGTCATTTCTTCTCCATGGATTTTAATACCTACTCCGAATTTTACTTTTGTTTCCTTTACAGCTTGCTCAATATACAGATTGAATAACATTGAGGAGAGGCTACAACCCTGCCTCACTCCCTTCCCAACCACTGCTTCCCTTTAATGACCCTAGACTCTTTTAACTGCCATCTGGTTTCTGTACAAATTGTAAATAGCCATTCGCTCCCTGTATTTTACCCCTGCCACCTTTAGAATTTGGAAGAGAGTATTCCAGTCAACATTGTCAAAAGCTTTCTCTAAGTCTACAAATGCTAGAAACGTAGGTTTGCCTTTCCTTAATCTTTCTTCTAAGATACGTCGTGAGGTCAGTATTTCCTCACGTGTTCCAATATTTCTACGGAATCCAAACTGATCTTCCCCGATGTCGGCTTCTACCATTTCTTCCATTCGTCTGTAAAGAATTCGTGTTAGTATTTTGCAGCTGTGACTTATTAAACTGATAGTTCGGTAATTTTCACATCTGTCAACACCTGCTTTCTTTGGGATTTGAATTATTACATTCTTCTTGAAGTCTAAGGTAATTTCGCCTGTCTCATACATCTTGATCACCAGATGGTAGAGCTGTCAGTAGTTCCCAAGGCTGTCAGTAGTTCTAATGGAATGTTATCTACTCCCGGTGCCTTGTTTCGACATAGGTCTTTCAGTGCTCTGTCAAACTCTTCACGCAGTATCGTATCTCCCATTTCATCTTCATCTACATTCTCTTCCATTTCTATAATATTGTCCTCAAGTACATCACCCTTGATAGACCCTCTATATACTCCTTCCATCTTTCTGCTTTCCCTTCTTTGCTTAGAACTGGGTTTCCATCTGAGCCCTTGATATTCATACAAATGGCTCTCTTTTCTCCAAAGGTCTCTTTAATTTTCCTGTAGGCAGTATCTATCTTACCCCTAGTGAGATAAGCCACAACATGCTTATACACTCCTGGAAATGGAAAAAAGAACACATTGACACCGGTGTGTCAGACCCACCATACTTGCTCCGGACACTGCGAGAGGGCTGTACAAGCAATGATCACACGCACGGCACAACGGACACGCCAGGAACCGCGGTGTTGGCCGTCGAATGGCGCTAGCTGCGCAGCATTTGTGCACCTCCGCCGTCAGTGTCAGCCAGTTTGCCGTGGCATACGGAGCTCCATCGCAGTCTTTAACACTGGTAGCATGCCGCGACAGCGTGGGCGTGAACCGTATGTGCAGTTGACGGACTTTGAGCGAGGGCGTATAGTGGGCATGCGGGAGGCCGGGTGGACGTACCGCCGAATTGCTCAACACGTGGGGCGTGAGGTCTCCACAGTACATCGATGTTGTCGCCAGTGGTCGGCGGAAGGTGCACGTGCCCGTCGACCTGGGACCGGACCGCAGCGACGCACGGATGCACGCCAAGACCGTAGGATCCTACGCAGTGCCGTAGGGGACCGCACCGCCACTTCCCAGCAAATTAGGGACACTGTTGCTCCTGGGGTATCGGCGAGGACCATTCGCAACCGTCTCCATGAAGCTGGGCTACGGTCCCGCACACCGTTAGGCCGTCTTCCGCTCACGCCCCAACATCGTCCAGCCCGCCTCCAGTGGTGTCGCGACAGGCGTGAATGGAGGGACGAATGGAGACGTGTCGTCTTCAGCGATGAGAGTCGCTTCTGCCTTGGTGCCAATGATGGTCGTATGCGTGTTTGGCGCCGTGCAGGTGAGCGCCACAATCAGGACTGCATACGACCGAGGCACACAGGGCCAACACCCGGCATCATGGTGTGGGGAGCGATCTCCTACACTGGCCGTACACCACTGGTGATCGTCGAGGGGACACTGAATAGTGCACGGTACATCCAAACCGTCATCGAACCCATCGTTCTACCATTCCTAGACCGGCAAGGGAACTTGCTGTTCCAACAGGACAATGCACGTCCGCATGTATCCCGTGCCACCCAACGTGCTCTAGAAGGTGTAAGTCAACTACCCTGGCCAGCAAGATCTCCGGATCTGTCCCCCATTGAGCATGTTTGGGACTGGATGAAGCGTCGTCTCACGCGGTCTGCACGTCCAGCACGAACACTGGTCCAACTGAGGCGCCAGGTGGAAATGGCATGGCAAGCCGTTCCACAGGACTACATCCAGCATCTCTACGATCGTCTCCATGGGAGAATAGCAGCCTGCATTGCTGCGAAAGATGGATATACACTGTACTAGTGCCGACATTGTGCATGCTCTGTTGCCTGTGTCTATGTGCCTGTGGTTCTGTCAGTGTGATCATGTGATGTATCTGACCCCAGGAATGTGTCAATAAAGTTTCCCCTTCCTGGGACAATGAATTCACGGTGTTCTTATTTCAATTTCCAGGAGTGTATTTGTCCTCTAGCCATCCGTGCTTAGCCATTTTGCACTTCCTGTCGATCTCATTTTTGAGACGTTTGTATTCCTTTTTGCCTGCTTCATTTACTGCATTTTTATATTTTCTCCTTTCATCAATTAAATTCAATATTTATTCTGTTACCCAAGGATTTCTACTAGCCCTCGTCTTTTTACCTACTTGGTCCTCTGCTGCCTTCACTATTTCATCCCTCAGAGCTACCCATTCTTCTTCTACTGTACTTCTTTCCCCTGCTGCTGTCAATTGTTCCCTTATGCTCTCCCTGAAACTCTGTACAACCTCAGGTTTAGTCAGTTTATCCAGGTCCCATCTCCTTAAATTCCCACCTTTTTGCAGTTTCTTCAATTTTAATCTGCAGTTCATAACCAATAGATTGTGGTCAGAGTCCACATCTGCCCCTGGAAATGTCTTACAATTTAAAACCTGGTTCCTAAATCTCTGTCTTACCATTATATAATCTATCTGATACCTTTTGTATCTCCGGGATTCTTCCATGTATACAACCTTCTTTTTTGATTCTTGAACCAAGTGGTAGTTATGATTAAGTTATGCTCTGTGCAAAATTCTACCAGACGGCTTCCTCTTTCATTTCTTAGCCCCAATCCATATTCACCTACAATGTTTCCTTCTCTCCCTTTTCCTACACTCGAATTCCAGTCACCCATGAGTATTAAATTTTCGTCTCCCTTCACTATCTGAATAATTTCTTTTATCTCATCATACATTTCATCAATTTCTTCATCATCTGCAGAGCTAGTTGGCATATAAACTTGTACTACTGTAGTAGGCGTGGGCTTCGTGTCTATCTTGGCCACAATAATGCGTTCACTATGCTGTTTGTAGTAGCTTACCCGCACGCCTATTTTTCTATTCATTATTAAACCTACTCCTGCATTACCCCTATTTGATTTTGTATATATAACCCTGTATTCACCTGACCAAAAGTCTTGTTCCTCCTGCCACCGAACTTCACTAATTCCCACTAAATCTAACTTTAACCTATCCATTTCCCTTTTTAAATTTTCTAACCTACCTGCCCGATTAAGGGATCTGACATTCCACGCTCCGATCCGTAGAATGCCAGTTATTTTCTCCTGATAACAACGTCCTCTTGAGTAGTCCCTGCCCGGAGATCCGACTGGGGGACTATTTTACCTCCGGAATATTTTACCCAGGAGGACGCCATCATCATTTAACTATACAGTAAAGCTGCATACGCTAAATTTGAGTTTATTGCAACCAAAACAGTTGATGTTCTGCAAAATTTTCTGCCTCAAAGTACCTCTACAGGCTCGACATTTCCATACTTGCTACGTGATTCTTATGTTGACCACAATACGGCGCACTCAACCATTGTCATTATTGACCTAAATCAGTATAAATTCAAATCCTAGTTGTTCTGCGTTAGGTAACTGGATGTTTTAGTGCTATCCGGAACGTAAAAAAAGAAAAAGATTGCTTACCACGCCAGTCCCCCATTATCGCGATTGCAAGGGTGCCCAGCTAGCTTCTAGTCCCGCCCCGGTGTGTGCCGCGTTTTATTGCCGAGCGGTCACGCCTCTTTGTTCTGTAACCTTCCGAAATAGCGGGTCCATTGAAAATCCCGCCAAGTGCACAGTGCATCGTGTTATTCGTTTTCCGAAAGCACAAAATGTTCGGGTTATCGAAAGCTAGAGATAAATAAAGAAGGTTGATGGTGATAGTGCAATGTACGAGACTTCAGTGACGTGGAATGTTTTTGGCAATGGTTCTGATTCATTACAATGCGTGGCGCATGCAATACATATGCTCGACCACAGCAAGGGCTTCAGCGTCTTAAGTGGAAAATTTTTGGAGACAAAGTGATTTTCAGTTATTCCTGCAACTGAAGAAGTTTTTGGGTGGAAAACAGTTGGCAAAGTATGAAGACCTCAAACAAGCAGTGACATCCTGGCTCAGACATTTAGCGGTAGAGGATTACTACTTGGCAATTGAAAACTTGGTCCAATGTTACTATAGGTGCCTCGACAGGTTTGGCGACTACGTTAAAAAATTGAGTAAGATGCTGTAACTTTGTAAATAAAGTTTTTTGTTTATATCTTTCTTTTTCTTTAGTTATGGTGGAATGTTCTTTACTTTCTAGACAACACTCGTATTAATTTTCCATTTTCCATTAGTGTACTTTATACAGGGCAACGGACTTGGCGCAGTGCTAACACCGGTTCCTGTCAGATCGCCAAAGTTACGCGCTTTTGAGCTTGGATAGTATTTGGAAGGGTGACCGCCCAAGTCTGTCGCGCGCTGTTGGCAAGCGGTGTGCACTCAGCGTTTGTGAGGCCAATTGAGGAGCTACTTGAGTGAGAAATAGTGACTCTGGTCACGAAAGATGACAACGATCGGGAGAGCAGGGTGTTGACTACGCGCCCCTTCTACGTCCACATCCAACGACGCCTATCGGCTAAATATGACTTGGCTGTCGGTCGGTTTCGTTGGGCCTTCTGAGGCCTTATCGGACGGGGTATTTTATTTGGCCGATATGAAGCTTGCGAGAAGTAGTACGACGGTGAGGCTTGGGCTAGTCGGCCGAGTTAACGAGCTCTGAAAGGGTTCCGATTAAACTAGCGTCCACTATTCACGGCGGATGCTGGACGCAGCAGGCGCGGGCCACGGCTGCAGCGGCCGGAATTACGGGTTTGTCGGGGAACACTTAAGAGCGGTCGGGGGTAGCGCCGGGGCTTTCTTTCACTGCCCGGCGGGGTCGGGCCGAGTTTGGGCGTCCGCGAGACAAAAGCGCTGCAGGCGCGCAGCACAATGGCCGCGGCGCACGTGCCGTCCCGGACTGCGCGCCGCGTCTGGGGAGCGGAGCGGCGCGGCGCGGCGCGGCGCACAGCGGAGCACACCGCCGTCTCCGGTCGCTGCTGCAGCCGCGGCCCCACAAGCAACGCCGGTGTTTACACCTACAAGACCAAGTGCCGTTGCTTTCCCCACGTAAGTGAGAGATGTTAAAAACTGTTCAGGGGGACTTTGTGCCATGTACTCGTAAGGCTTAATGTGACTTTTCAATGGTATTCTTCTGAATTTTTGTCTGGGGCACCACAACCCTGCCGCTGCCCGCCCACTCCCACTGCTGCCATCAAGGGGGGTGCCCCGATACACACTAACGGAAAAAGTCGCAAGACCAAAAAATAATTAATGTAGAGTAATGAAATACCTTCGTTTAGGTAACATATTTACACTACTGGCCATTAAAATTGCTACACCAAGAAGAAATGGAGATGATAAACGGGTATTCATTGGACAAATATATTATACTATAACTGTCATGTAATTGCATTTTCACGCAATTTGGGTGCATAGATCCTGAGAAATCAGTACCCAGAAGAACCACCTCTGGCCGTAATAACGGCCTTGATGCGCCTGGACATTGAGTCAAACGGGCGTGTACAGGTACAGCTGCCCATGCAGCTTCAACACGATACCACAGTGTATTGTGACGAGCCAGTTGCTCGGCCACCGTTGACCAGACTTTTCAGTTAGTGAGAGATCTGGAGGATGTGCTGGCCAGGGCAGCAGTCGAACATTTTCTGTATCTAGAAAGGCCCGTACAGGACCTGCAACATGCGGTCGTGCATTATCCTGCTGAAATGTAGAGTTTCGCAGGGATGGAATGAAGGGTAGGGGCAGGGGTCGTAACACATCTGAAATGTAACGTCCACTGTCCAAAGTGCCGTCAATGCGAACAAGAGGTGACCGAGACGTGTAACGAATGGCACCCCATTCCATGACGCCGGGTGATACGCCAGTATGGCGATGACGAATACACACTTCCAATGTGCGTTCACCGCGATGTGGCCAAACAGGGATGCGACCATCACGATGCTGTAACCAGAACTGGGATTCATCCGAAAAAAATGACGTTTTTCCATTTGTGCACCCAGGTTCCTCGTTGAGTACACCATCGCTGGCGCTCCTGTCTGTAATGCAGCGTCAAGGGTAACCGCAGCCATGGTCTCCGAGCTGATAGTCCATGCTGCTGCAAACGTTGTCGAACTGTTCGTGCAGATGGTTGTTGTCTTGCAAACGTCCCCATCTGTTGACTCAGGGATCGAGACGTGGCTGCACGGTCCGTTACAGCCATGCGGACAAGATGCCTGTCATCTCGACTGCTAGTGATACGAGGCCGTTGGGATCCAGCACGGCGTTCCGTATTACCCCCTGAACCCACCGATTCCATATTGTGCTAACAGTCCCTGGATCTCGACCAACGCGAGCAGCAATTGGGCGATACGATAAACGCGATAGACTATAATCCCACCTTTATCAAAGTCGGAAACGTGATTGTACGCATTCCTCCTCCTTACACGAGGCATGACAACAACGTTTCACCAGGCAACGCCGGTGAACTGCTGTCTATGTATGAAAGATCGGTTGGAAACTTTCCTCGTGTCAGCACGTTGTAGGTGTCGCCACCGGCGCCAACCTTGTGTGAATGCTCTGAAAAGCTAATCATTTGCATATCACAGCATCTTCTTCCTGTCGGTTAAATTTCGCGTCTGTGGCACGTCATCTTCGCGGTGTAGCAATTTTAATGGCCAGTAGTGTAAATGAGTAACATTGCAATACCACAGCTTAATGCAAGCGCAAGATAATGTGAAACGATTGCATATTAATAACCGGTTTAACCTCCACAATGTCAAATGCAAGCATGCAAACGTGCATCCACTGTGTTGCACAGGTGGCGGATGGCAGTTTGTGGGATAGAATTTCGTGACTGTTGTACTAAGTCCGTCAATACAAGGATGTCAATGCTGTTCGTGGATTACACTGGTGTCGTCGTCAAATCACGTCCCAGACGAGCTCGACTTGAGACAGGTCTGGCGATCGGGCAGGCCAGGGCAACATATCGACACACTGTAGGGCATGATGGATTACAACAGCGGTGCGTGGCTGAGCGTTATCCTGCTGGAAAATACTCCCTGAGATTCTGCTCATGAATGGCAGCGCAACAGGTCGAATCACGAGGCTGACTTACACATTTGGAGTCAGAGTGCGTGGAATTACCACGAGAGTGGTCCCGCTGTCATACGAAGTCGCACCGCAGACCAGTGTGTATAGCACGCAGGCAGGTTGGTTACAGATCCTCAACTAGCCTCCTCCTAACGAACACACGGCACTCACTAGCACTGAGGCAGAACCAGCATTCATCAGAAAACACAACGCACCCCCATCCTGCCCTCCAATGAGCTCTTGCTTAACGTCACTGAAGTCGCAAATGGTGGTGATTGGGGTCAGTGGAATGCACTGACCTTGAAGCAACCGATCTGTAACAGGTCATTGTCTCGCTGTGATGCCAACTGGTGCTCAAATTCCTGCTGCAGATGCATTACGATGCGCCATAGCGATATACAAAACTCGGTGGTCTTTCCTCTCGGTTTTGCCACAAGACCATCCGTAGCCCTATCATCTCGCGACCGTACATTCTCGTGACCACTGCTGTCAGCAATCGTACATACAATAGCTGCATTCCTCCCAAGTCTTTGTGCAATATCGTAGTAGGAACATCCAGTTTCTCGTTGCCCTTTTACACGACCTCGTTCAAACACGACCTCTTTGCCACCTTAAAGGCTTTCTTGACTGACATCAAATCATCACGTCCAGTTTCAAACGTAGCCAACGCTCGCGATCGTTACAGCGTGTATTTGAAGCAAGCCTAACTTGTATCCTAATGGTGATGCAACTAGCACCATTCTTATGCGAAGGGTGAAAAATTTGAATGGACATCATGTTTCAGATGTACAGGGAGTCCCATTCGAAAGAGGCCCCACAAGTATGTGTAGCAATTCCACTGAAATTGCACTGTGTAGTTTGTGACATTTGACGTGGCAACACTGCACTCTGCAACATCAATGCACTGTAACACTGTGTTCACGCGCGTTACTGTGGCTGCAGCTCAGTGTTCAGTGCCTACTGACAATGTATCGCTATTCTGTCGAAGAGCGCTAGTTTCTTGTGAAACAATATTGGATTGGTGGTTTCAGTAAGACATTTCAGGAAACGTGTGACCAGCATATACCGTGTAAATGCTGCATACAAAAGTTAGTGAACAAGGTGAAAGTCCTTGAATGCTGTGAAAGCAGTCCGAAAAAAAGGTAATGTAAATCTTTGAGTTCGACACAAACAACGGTGAAACACACGGTAAAATTAGGTACGTCACGCCGGCCGCGGTGGTCTAGCGGTTCTAGGCGCTGAGTCCGAAACCGCGAGACTGCTACGTCGCAGGTTCGAATCCTGCCTCGGGCATGGATGTGTGTGCTGTCCGTAGGTTAGTTAGGTTTAAGTAGTTCTAAGTTCTAGGGGACTGATGACCACAGATGTTAAGTCCCGTAGTGCTCAGAGCCATTTGAACCATTTAGGTATGTCACGGTCTACTCACATCATATAAATATGTCATCTTCAAATTAATCAAACAATTTATGTGAGTCTCAGTGACCATAGCGAAGAATTTAGTTGTCATTTGGAAGAAAAGCTATCCGTGTATGCCCGCCTTTCAGTATGCAAGTAGCTAGGGCGTGCTACGGTGTTTTGTGCAATTTACTCTTAAATATTTAATTGTTCACAAAATTCTGTGAAGCCTACATTTGAAAAAAAACATGGAAACATAAAAACTGAGAATCTACACTCAAAATCCTTTTTAGTCGCTAAGAACATTAAAATATCGTGTCCAATCGCTCTTGCTCAGATAAGCGTATACGGGTATAATCAGCGGAATTCTCGTTCCGGAAGCACCATGTGGTTCCAGCTGAATGGAAATTCTTGACGAGTTTCCGTCCGAGTACTCGACAGCAGAGGTGGAATATCGAGTCCTTCTACGGGAAAATTTGTCTTTTGACAGAGCTCCGGTCGAATAGGATTTCAAGTATTCGGGAGCGGCGACGCAGAATGGGCAATTTCCAGACGTCTGCTCTTGAGTACGAGTGAGTAGGGTGTGAGGGGGAGGGGGAAGAGGGGGTGGGGTGGGGAGGAGTGGAGATCGGCCCTGGTGCGCCGAGTGGCTGGCTGCCCGCACGCAGCACAATGCGCGCGCGGCACGCACTTGCGTGGCCCGGTGCGAGCAGCGGTCACCGTAGCCGGCTGTCGACAAGGTAGCCCGCAGAGCGTTAAATCTCTGATTTGTGAGGAGCTGCTCGGCGATAGGCTGGTTCGGGACTCAAATAGAAATGTACGCCATTCGTGTCTGACATCACGGAGAATTCGTAAATAATTGGTCTTTACTTACATTTCTCGTTTCGACAGGAGAACAGAAAAGTGAGTGGCACAGCAGGGCTGAATTCAGTGAACGGATAAAGAAACATGGATGCGAAAGCATTATAAAACAGGGACACGGAAAACCTCTTTTTATTTGCTCTAGAGACGCTTAATGCGATTCAGGGCAGCGACTATATTACGATGAGTATTCATGAAGTTTCATTTATCACCTCTAAAAAGCAAAGTTGGCAATTATTTTTTTATTTCTTTGCAGTACTTCTCTGCAGTCATAGTACGCGGTGAAAGCTCAACGGTGGTACCGTAGTACGTCGCTGGTGGACCAGAAACAGTAAGGAGCCGTCCACCTCGAATTGATCAGTGAATTGTGTCATTGCGTTTGGCTCCTCCAGCGACATACTACGCTACCACGCTACCATGGCATAGTGGTTTCAGAATTTAAAATGACTTCAGATGTGTACCTGCAAATAAACGAACTTATTTTTTTCGAGATGATAGTTACAACTTGAAAGTTGGCTGTTGTGTTCGTACACTGATGAGACAAAGAAACTGGCACACATGCCTAATATCGTGTAGGACCACGGCAAGTACGCAGAAGTGCCGCAACGCGGCGTGGCGTGGACTCGACCAGTGTCTGAAGTAGTGCTGGAGGGAACTGATACCATGAATCTTGCAGGGCTGTCCATAAATCCGTAATAGAACGAGGGTGTGAAACAGTCCGTTGCAAGGCATCTCAGATATGCTCAATAATGTTCAGGTCTGGGGAGTCTGGTGACCAGCGGAAGTGTTTAAACTCAGGAAAGTGTTCTTGGAGCCACTCTCGAAGTGTGGGGTGTCGCATGGTCCTGCTGGAATTGCCCAAGTCTGTCGGAATGCACAGTGGACATGAATGGATGCAGGTAATCAGACAGGGTGCTTACGTACGTGTCACCTACCAGAGTCATATCTGGGCGTATCAAGGGTCCCATATCACCCCAACAGCCCACGCCCCACTCTTCATCAATCCCCTGCTGACTTGCAGGGTCAATGGGTTCATGAGATTGTCTCCATACCCGTACACGTCCATCCGTTCGACACAATTTGAAACGAGACTCGTCCGACCAGGTAACATGTTTCCATCAGTAAAAGTCCAATGTGGGTATTGATGATCCAAGGCGAGGCGTAAAGCTTTGTGCCGTACAGTTATCAAGGGTATACGAGTGGACCTTCGGCTCAGAAAGCCCGTATCAATGATGATTCTTTGAATACTTCACACGCTGACACTTCTTGATGGTCCAACATTTAAATCTGCAGCAATTTGCAGAAGGCTTGCTCTTCTGCCACGTTGAACGTTTCTCTTCAGTCGTCGTTGGTCCTGTTTTTGCAGGATCTGTTTCCGGCCGCAGCGATGTCGGAGATTTGATGTTTTACCGGGTTCCTATCAATTCACGGTAGACTCGTGAAATGGTCGTACGGGAAAATCCCCGGTTCATTGCCACCTCAGAAATGTTGTGTCCCATCGCTCGTGGCCGACTATAACACAACGTTCAAACTCACTTAAATCCTGATAACCTGCCACTGTAGCAGTAGTAACCGATCTAACACTTGTTGTTTCATATAGGCGTTGCCGACTGCAGCGTCGTATTCTGCCTGTTTACATATCTCTGTACTGAATAGGCATGCCTATACCAGTTTCTTTGGCGCTTCGGTGTATATGCGCGTTTCACAACCTCCATAGATTCAATTTGTCCCATGTCGATTATCCGCTAGCAAGCTATACTCTTGTCTCTGATCGACTTTCGTTACAGCATCTTCTGAGGTAGTGTATATCTGGAGTTTCCTTGCCAGGGAGACTATGAGATCCCGTCCACACCGGATGCCATGAGACTCGCAGCTCTTCGCACAAAACAAACGCGCGGCGCAGAACGGGGCAGAGTATTTGTAGGTATGCAGCCATGTTCCATTGTGAGCGCATACAATAGTGGATAAACAGATCCGCGCACGAACGATCCATTTTCTTTGATCTTCCGACTCTGCTTGCAATTTGTTCGTTGTTGCGCAGAGCAGCACTGTTTGACATACGCACAGCTCTGCGCCGAAACTTTGGTTTTGCGCGGCCAGTGTGGACGCGGCTTTAGGCGTACAGTTGTTATCCATGTTTTGCAAATTTCGATAGAGAACAATAACTGTATCTTCTTCCTATTCCGTTCGTGTCTACGCTAGAGATAGGTTGTACTTTCATATGATGTGAAATGGAGTCTATTGAAACTGGCTGCATTTATCCCTAGGTAACCCTCGTAAAAATTACGACTGCAGGAGAGTGCAAACAGGATATTTTGTACTTAATTTTGTATGTAACAGACCAATGGAGATATAATAATTGTAATTAACTATAGGATAGCCTATAAATATGACTTCCTTTTTTATAAAATGTGGAGTAGTAAACTTTACGATGGTTTAGTAGCAACGTAACATAATCCCCTGCCCCCTTTTTTAATTTATGGTTAAACATGCCGAGGAAGGCAGAGAAAATACGATCTAGTGGGACCGTTTCCGTTTTGTTTTTGAAATGAATTTGTCTCGCGATCGGGTTTAGCGAGTGAGTATTTCATTCACCACGCAGTGTGGTGTCTAGTAGATGGCTTTCTCTGTATGGATGTGCTAAAGACAGCCCGTGTTTCATGTACCTTTAATTGATGAGGAATATGTAATATGAGGCGCAATAATAATTTAAAGTTAACAGAAATCTTATATTTCAAATCCATGACATTCATACACTCACTTTAATGAAGTGCGATTTCTGTGAAAAAAATATACGTGGGCAACTATAACGCCTTGCACGAATGCTTCATGCAGAAGTAACTAAATTAAATATTTTTGAGCGTAATTCAATGTATCACTCAGTAACACTTTTTCTTCCAACGAACATTCAGAAATAATTTCCTCTTTGTATTATTAAGCTATTTTGAGCGCAGGGAAAGGTAAGGGCGCCTCCAGATCTTCAAAAAAGCATTATGTCACATCCTGACTACATGTTTTGTTACACAGGGTGTTTCAGTAAGAGCGTGCAAAAATATAGCAAGACATAGAGGATGTTCCACTGAACAATTTGTGGCAGAGGATAGCTTAAGGAAATAACATGAATAAAATCACATTACTACGTACTTTTTTATTTACATTAGTTGCATTTAACTCAAAATACCTTCACTGACACAATGCACGTACCGTTTGTACTGTATCTTACAGAATGTGCTGAAACTGACATAAACCTCAATGCAAGTATGAGACACCCTGACAAATATCCCTCGTGTGTTTCGAATCACAGGACAGGCGGTTACAATACTGCA